>NC_067120.1:35580977-35903477 GCF_021347895.1 Acanthochromis polyacanthus | reverse complement strand
GAGACATGGGACTGATGAACGCCATTGGTCTTCAGCCCCGACATCCCGCCCCTTCGGTGACATCACAGGGAACCCAGACACCCATCATCCAGCTTCAGAATGCCGAGACGCAAACCGAGAGGGACCTGCCAGAGCCCAGCGCCTCCCAGCAGCAACTCAGTACTGAAAAAACAGTCTTCTCCAGAACACACAGTTTTAAGGATTTGTGCATAAATTTAATACTCTAAGGACAAAAACTTCCTTCATTGGTATTTTCTGTAATTACTTTCTCTCCCTCGCCGCTAAGAATAAACATCCACTGGTTCCCAATCTCAGGGTTGAGGTCAGATGTCAGCCCACCGAGCGCTAACTCTGAGGACACTGACCCAATGTAGCACAAAGCAGAGTCTAACTCTGTCTCTGCTGGAAAGATGGAAGCTCTACGTAGAGAGCCTGTGTCTTGTAGAAGTGTCAGTTCAGACTTCATTAAGATGATTCAGACCTGTTACAGTATCAGGGAGAGGCACTGTGAGAAACACAACAATGCTGGAAACACTTTGGCAGTCCAGCTCCACCATTCAGTACGATGTAGTTCAGTCTGTCCACATGCTTTCAGACTTTTTCTGACGTCTTTAGAAGCAGATATTTGAATTTCTGCTCAACTTAAAGGTCAGATCTGGAGAAACCAGCATTTGACCGGGGTTCTTGCACTTAGTGTAGCAGTGGACCTATAAAACTGGCCTCAGAGTCCAGCAAGTATCACCGCAGGTAGCCAGGAGAGATGAAAGACAAAACATAACATTTCCCCCACAGATATCATGTAAAATGTTTGTATATCAGGGTTCCTTTTCTACTAGAAAAACTGGTACCATCAACTTTCTCATTTACCAGCAGAACACACCACTTGCTGCACATTTTCTCATCAGCAGACATTAGAAATCTTTGTGATGCAGAGAAGCTCGTCCACGCCGTTGTCTCCTCCAGGCTGGTCTGCTGCAACACACTTCTCATCAGGATCCCTAGCAGGAGTCTGCAAAAGCTCCAGTGTATTGAAAACAGCTGCTAGGATCCTGATAAGAGTGAGGAAGCAACACCGTATCACACCCATCCTCCGTTTACTCCCCATGTCCTTCAGAATTCACGACAGATTCGCTCTCCTCACCCATCAGTGCATTCATGGCAATGCCTCAGTCATCCATACCGAACCTCCTCACCGGAAGCTGCTGGCTTCTCTGCCCCCTAGAACCAAACTCCAGACCGTGGGAGCCTTCAACTCATCCTCCCCTCACATCTGGAGCTCCCTCTCTGACCACCTGAGAGCTCCACAGATAGTGGATATTTTTTTAGCAAAGCTTTTTTATTAAATGTGTCCCTGAATTTTTTTTATTTTTCCTATTTGTCTTGTTTTTGTCCTTTTTTATCTTTAATGTAGCACTTTGAGATTTTGCTGAAATGAAAAGAGCATTACAAATAAGTTTTATTATTGTTATTATTCTTATAAGAATTTACCAGTGTTCCCTAAACGCAAAACTATTCTGAAGAGTTAAACGAGTGTTTTAATGTCAGATCCCAGACGAAACTGAGTGATTTTTTGTTTGTTTTTTTACATGCATGCTTTTCTTTAAGTAGAAAAAACGGTGCATGTAGACCACATTTTTAAGCATAAATATCACAGCACACTAGAGTTTTAAAAGTCCTACTTTCCACCACAGTGGTTAACACAGTAGCTGCCTGTGCTGGTTAGAGCGACAAAAATCCACCTTAATGGTCATCATGACCTCGCACATGCTCCAAAAAGGTTACAGATGCAACCATCGTGGTCGCAGTCTGGAGCTCTGTTTATCGTTGACAGTATCCCAAAGTAAAAGCGCAAACACGAAGGGAAGCATGCTCCAAATCTGTAAGTTCATTTGCTTTTGTATCATTAAGTTTAAATCAGATTCTAAAGCAAGATTTGGATTTGAACATGTGGGTAGCTGTGACAGACTGGCGACCTGTCCAGGGTGTCCCCTGCCTTCGCCCGAGTCAGCTGGGATAGACTCCAGCACCCCCCGCGACCCTAGTGAGGAGAAAGCGGTGTATAGAGAATGGATGGATGGGTAGTTTATCCAAAAATGTCTGTTCTGGAATTTACTTTTGCAGCTTTAGTGGGTCGACATCAGAGCAAAGTTGCTGCTTCTCTGCTTGTGCCCGTAAACGAAAAAACTGTGCTGCAGTTGTGCAGACAGGACGCTGAGATCTGATGAGACTGTGCTTTGGTCTGTCCTCAGATGTGCCTCCTGAGACTCCATCCACCAGTCGAGCAGCTCAGGGGCAGCTGGAGGCGCCTCAGGGCGGCAGAGGTCCAGACGGCGTTCAGGGCGAAGCTTCAGCCGAGGCCAACACTTCTACAGCGAGCACTGGTACTCCTCCAGCCTCCGCTACACAAACACCCTGCTCACACTTTATTCACTGACAGAACACAACAGAAATACTTTATTAACCCTCGTGTCGTCCTGCGGGTCAAAATTGAACCGTTTTAAAGATTGAAGATGTGGAAAAATATATATATTTTCACAGAGAAACTTCTGATGTCCACATTTTCAAGATTTTTGGGAAATCTTTGAACATTTTTGGTGGAAAAAAAGAAATGCTAAAAATGTTTCTTTAAGAAAATTCACAAAATAAATCGCTGGATTTTGCTTGATTTTTATGTGAATGTTGTTAAAGAAATATTAGAAGTTTTACTGATGTATATGTAATCATTTTAGATTTTTTTAGGAGTTTTTGGGGAAGATTTTTACTCTACTTTTTGAAAATATTTACAAAAATTTTCTTTCCAAATTTGGGGGATTTCTTTTAAATAAAACTTTTAATTGAAACTTTTAAGGAATTATTGGAAGTTTTCTTCCTGAAGGTTTTGCAAATTTTCAGAAATTTGGGAAATTTTTTGCTGAATTTTTGGACTTCTTTCAAACCAGGAAACACTGTTTTTTGGTGCTCGTAAATGAGGACAACAGGAGGGTTAATCCCTGAGGGGAAAGAATGCAGCTACCATCACCATAAATACAGATAAATGTGCAAAAATGTGCAGCAAATCAGAATAAACAAGAAGAAGATATGAAGAAGTGTTGCTAAATCTGCCCTCTATCTCCTCAGTTTGTTTAAACGTGGTTTGGTTTATCTCTGTGTTTTGGTGAATTCTCTCTGCCTGTTAAAGGCTGTTTTGGCTCTGAACCGACCACATATTTGACCGCCTTGTCAGGAGGCTGAACTGGATGTCGACACTCGGAGGTCTGCTGCTCGTTCTGTCGTCTCAGGGGTCGTTTCTCTGCAGATCTGTCTGATCACTTTCCCGACTTCAACCTAATTAAGACTCTGCTGCAGATCCGCGTCTTCGTTCCCTCGACAGCGATTCATGAAAGTCGTTTGCTTGATTTGCTCCGGTTTAGATCTGAGACCAGAAACTGTCCCGTCTGTTGCCGCTTTAGATTATTAGATAAATATCTGTTGTGTGACATCGCATATGATGAGCAAAAGGAAAGTTCATCGAACCCTTTTTGCAGCTTCTGATTTTACATCTTTGAAACTGGATTCCTTATTTATTGCATCTTTAATGTGGGTTTTATTAGCTGAAAAAACATAGTTTATTGGAATATAATCAGGATGTCCTTGTTGCTATGGTAGTAAATGATATTTCAGTGAAAGAAAGGTTTTTAAATGTCCACGTGATGCACTAAGCTTCAAGATAATTGATTTCAAAACGACAGCAGCTCTTACAAACTTTTAATATTCCTCAGTACCGGCTATAAGCTGCTGGTATTTCTGAGGGCTGTTTTGTGTGATGCAGACGTTACTTTGTTTGCAGCTTGTTCCACCAGGAAATCAACAGTTTTCACTGTCGCTAGCAAGCGACGTTTCTAATTAATCAGATAAGTTTGACGTGACGGCCAGGTTTCGTTAGCTAGCACTGTTTATTCTACTTTCAGTGGCAAAGCTGTGAGTAGTTGTCAAATCTCTGAGTACCTTCTATGCATTTTTGTCCCATTTTTTTCCTCACTGAGAAAAATTTTCACTACAGTATGAAGTCCTGTATGTTAATGGAAGCAGCACAACCCTGATTAGAAGCAGAGAGAACTCAGAAATGTCTTGTGTGCAGAATGACGCAGTTATAATGCTATAAAACATCATAAAACATGTTTTATAATGCTATAAAACATAAAAAAATAGAATTTCTTTGATTATTTACTGCACAAAAATGGAAAGGCAAACATTTCTTTGTTCCTTACAGGATCCTGTGGTTTAGTTTTGTCCAGTTTTTAAAAGAGAAATATGAAATAGAGTGAATTAAATGAAATGTCACAGTTTTAAACTTCAGTAGAACAGTACACATTGAAAATATGACTGTTTATTTTCTCTTTAGTTTTTGCAATATTTTGTCATGTTGACCTTTTTTTTCCTTTCTCTTGTTTCCTTTTTTTTTTTTTAAAGAGAACATTCATTTGAAACCCTCCAGCAGATTTTAGAGTTCAGAGAGTTAACAAAAGAATAAAACATTTAATTCATGATTTCACAGGCTTGAAAAGTGGTCTATTATGGGATGGCTACGCTGTTTGCCAGTACTAGCACTGTTGTCGCTAACGTTAGCTCTGGTGCTAACAGCAACATAGTTATCTAATGATAACTGTATGGCACTTTTCCATTAGCATCTACTCGGTTTGTGAGGTTTTCCATTAGGACGTAGTGCCCGGTACCACGTGCTATTTTAGTGCCTACTTTGCCAGGGTTCCAGGTGAGCTGAGTCCAGTCCATAATGTGGTGTCTACAGAGTGCAGGCCACTGATTGGACAGGGAGTGATGACACACAAGAGCCACTCCTTCATGAAACCAAACCCGCCATTTTTTTTTAAATGGCAACAGTGACAGTGCCCATTGCTCTTCACAGAACTGAGAAAATCTGACAGAAAGCCCTAGACCGGGCAGCAGGTATATCATGGCCTCCATGTCCTCCATTGTCCCCTTTGTGTCACACACAAATGACATTAAGGGATTCCTGGCCGCCGTGCTATGACGACTCCACCCACTATGAGGTGGTACTCAACTGTAATGGACACCCACCTAAGCTGAGTGGAGTAGAGCCCAGTAGGTGCTAGTGGAAAAGCAGCTATAGTGTTGGCAGTAGTGGCTGTGATAATATACATCTCTAGAGGAGGATGAATATAATCTAATTCCTCTGTTGTTGTTCTGCAGGAGAGTCTCCGGAGTTCGGTTCGGGTGAAGACGCTCTGGCCCGGATCCGGCGGCTGATCGCTGAAGGCGGCATGACGGCGGTGGTGCAGCGGGAGCAGAGCACCACGATGGCCTCCATGGGCGGCTTCGGGAACAACATCATCGTGAGCCACCGGATCCACCGCGGCTCCCAGACGGGCACGGCGGCCTCCAGGACCCCCGCCGCCGCCGCCGACCCCGCCGACCCCGCCACCTCCACCTCAGTCCCCTCCTCATCGCCCAGGCCCAGTCCTACCCCCACCCCCCTCCCCAGGCTGCCAACCCGTCGGAACAGCTGGCTCCGGTGTGGGGCCCCGCGGTGCTGTCGGGCCCCCAGCCGCCGGGCCTCGCTCTGGCCGTGGACATGGACGACGTGTTCGACGGGGGCCGAACGGACGACGACTCCCTGCCGGGTCCCTCCTCTTCCTCCCTGCTGCTGTCTTCCCCTTCTTCCTCCTCCTCCTCCTCCTCCTCCCACAGCCCCCTCCCCGGCGGTGGAGGCGGGCCCAACGGTTACCCCGGCGACCCGTACAGCAGGTAGTCCCCCTGTCGGCTGGGGTGACGGATGACTGGCGCTCCTCAAAGCCTTATCTCACAAAGAAATGGGTGCTGCTTCGACTCTGCACAGGGTCTCCCGGCTGGAAAAAGAAGGGACACAAGAACCCACGCCTCACCCCTTCCTCCTCACCCCGGCACACCCCCCCCCCGGAGTGGCATCGGCATGTACTTCTCCCGCACTTAAAAACCTGGACTGAAGCTGAAATCCGCGATCATTCCTCGTCAGAAAGGGCTTCTACTTGAACGGAGGCCAGTTCTCGCTGAGCTCCTCTCCGCCCGACTCTCTCCAGCTATCAGCGTGACGGACGTTCCCGTCAAAGTGCCATGTCTGGGGGGTGAGGAGGGGGAGGCGGGCGAGGGGGGAGGCATCTCTTTTCTCACACACATTTACTCCAACGTGCTGCATTCGGTGCCATGTGATGTTGAATTTGATGTGAAATAGTGCGTGATTGAAGTGTTTAAAAAGTGAATTCAGCACTACTTTATTTTGAAGCCTGTTTTGTTGTTTTTTTCCCCTTTTTTTTGTACCGTGTGTAATTATGATGTTCGAAAAAACCAGGAATCGTGTCCGAGGCCGTCTGAGGCTGGACTCTGAGCGGCGGCCCGCAGCCGAGTGGAGAAAAATTCACCGATGACTGAACGGACAAAACGAGACCGAACAAAACTGAATCTACTGCATGTCTTTTCAATAATGCTGCAGTTCATGAAACAAAAACACCTTGAGTTTCTTCTGTTTGTTTTTTTTTAAAGGCTGAAGAGGAGAAGAACCATTTCTTGTTTGGGGGGGCGGGGGAGGAGGGTGGATTCATTATGACCTGCTCCAGCCCCTCCCTGAAAACCCACCCAGTTGCACTACAGTGTGTTTGGTGCTAAGCGAGGCCGTGTGTTCTGTGCGTTTGTGGCCCCCCTCCTCCGTTTCGAAAGCGTCCGATCGCTGAAGCCGCGTTCGACGAGGCGGGCGGTGACCGACGCCACGTTTTTAAAGCGAGTGACTTTGCATTTCTTGACCGCAGGCGTCACCTGTGTGAGCAGAAGTTTCTACATTTTTATTCAATTCGCAGACAGAGCCACGACCGACGGTTGTCCTCGTTGTCCGTCGACCTGCAGCAGGTAGAAGGTCGGATGTTTTAGCTCTGATTGACCCTCTGAACCCTCAGCTTGTCTCACATTTTTACTCACTGTGGGAGATCTAAAGTCCTGCCCTCCATGGAAACAACAACCATGAAGAGAAAGGCCATAAATAATTGTAGAAAAAAAGATGAATTTCATTGATTATTTATTTTACAGAAACTGGAATCAGCATTTTTCTGCAGTGCCCACAGTCGTTAAAAACACTGGGAAAAGATATTAAACTGTTTACGTATTTGCAGAGTTTTGGTCACTAATAGCTTCACAGTTGCGCCAAAGATCACTGATTTTTATTGTTTTTGTTACAGATTCTGGTGCAGCTGGTTGAGACGTGCAGAATAGAGGGATTTGGTGAAAAGTCCTGATTTTTTTTTTTAAAGCTGAGATTTGGTTAATTTTTCCCAAAAATGTCACATAATTTGTCTGAAGGTTGAAAGTCTGGCGATTCTTTCTCTGTTTACAGTTTCTGGCTGATCGGTGATGTAGTTTTGGTGATTTTTTTTTTAAACTTATTTGGTTGTTTTTGGGGTTCAGAGGGTTTATTCTGTACGTCTGAGTGATGCAGTTTGTGTCTAAAATCACACTCCTAATCAGAGTCGGACCTGAAGTCACACAAAAGACGCATTTTTAGATTCAGTGGGATTTCTGCTCTTTATCTCTGAAAGAAATCAGTCAAAACACTTTAAAAACTGCCTGAGAATGCGTCTCTCTTCTAGGTTTTCTTCAGTAAAACAGAAATCCAGCGAAAGTTTTCCGTACACCCACTGCAAACAGGAGCTGCTCACAGAAAGTCTAAGTATTTATTACCTGTTTAAGTCCTGCAGAGCATCATGGGAGTTGAAGTTAGTGCTGGAGTTGGTTTTCAAATGTCTTGTTTTGTCCAACTGGCTCTCAAAATACAAAAAAAGATGTTTGGTTTGCTTTTACAGAGGAACGAAAGCAGAAAATGTTCACGTTCGTGAGATGGAACTGCAGCTTTTTTCTGGTTTTGCTTCACAGGGTGTTTTTACATTTTACTCCTGGTGTTTTATCCTCACACGTTCTTCCTCCTGGCAGCACGATAACAGCTTCTATTTTTGTCGTTTTGTTTTGCCGTCTACTATATTTATACATTTTTGTCGGACTGGTTGCGCAAAACAAGACATTTTCCACCTTTTTTTCTGTTATGTTTGGTCACCGAAAACAGAAATTATTGTCAGTCACAGCTCTTTCGTTGCATTTTTAGGGACAGAAACGTGCAGAAACACTGGTGTAGTCCTTCGAAAGCGAGGACATTTCTATCGGCAGCGTGAGTAAAACGACCAAAAGGAAACGTTTTGTGTTTTTCTTCTTTTTAACCGAGCGGCGGAGTGAAAATCTGCTCACGTGGTCGGTGGAGGCACGTCGATCTGAGACACGTTCACTTCTGAGTGTCTGCGTTCCTATGAAATGAGAAGTTTGTGTGCTGCATCGTGAGCAGGAAAAGTGTGTGTTTGCGTTGTAGTCGGGGCAGGCAGGAGGCACATGTGGCGTCTCCGCCGGTTTCAGCTGAGGGATGCAGCGTGAAACTGATCGTCTTTTTCCACTGCAGGAGCTTCAACCTGAGAACCTGCTAGAAAACGTGTTGGTTCTGCAAAAGCAGCATCCGTAGAGCCAAAGTGAAGCCAGAACTTCCCGATTCAGCTCTCGATGGAAGAGAAAATCGATTCAGAATCACCCTGATCTCACATCTACACTCGTATCTAAAACTCCAGCCTCACGTGTTCAAGTAAGGTCAATATTTATGTTTTTAGCTGCTGTAAGGAAGCAAAATTTCCCAGAAGCCCTTGTGCATTCGTGCGCTGATGCTGTTGTTACTTTGAACGGAGGGAAAAACGCTTGATTTCAGAGATTCTGTGACCTTAAACAACTTAAAATAGGTTTAATAACAAGGAAAAGATGAGTCATCGTTATCAGAAGCCAAGAAAATGCTGAGAAGCCAGAAACCCTGAGATGTGGCCTCACAGTTCAGAAGAAGAGAAGTCAGCGACCCCATCCAAGAGCTCTGCAGATCCTCATTTTAATGCAGTATTAATGAGCAGTTACTGATTACTGGCTGTTGGAAAACCGGCGTCATTTTTCTCACTGTTGGCTCAATCCAGCCCCTCTGTGGACAGAACAGCCATGACAAGAAGCAGAAGTCCGAAATGTTTTCTGTGCAGTTTGACACAATGAAAATGCCATAAATCAGAACAAAAAATGTAAAAAAAAAAAAAAAGTAATTTCTGAGACTGTTTATTTTGCCTGGAATCAACATATTTTCCCACAGATGTAGATAAAACTGGGGGGGGGGGATCAGTGTGTCTACATACTATAGATATTTAACTACCTGGTTTTTAATTTGTTTACACACTTCTCTCTAAACACTGCCTGCAGTTCAGCCGAAAACTCAAAAATGTCTGTCTGGTCACAGCCGAGTTGAAATTTTAGTTTTTTCTTACACAAAGTTATGCAAAAGGTTATTTTTGGTGTAGTTTTAATCAGATTTTAATGAATTAACATGATTTTAAGCTCGCATACAGAAGCTGAAAATCAAAATATTTCAATTTTTGCAGTTTTGTTTGATAAATGATGTCGTTTTTGGGGTGCAAATGGTTCATTCTTCCTCTGTATCAAGACTCTTCCTACACCTCCATGTTTCTTTTGTGGCTGAAGTTTGTGCATTCAGTCCGAATCGTTTAGAAACCAGCGTCAGATGTTTACAGTAACAGGACTTCAGCTTCTGGATTGAGATTTTAAAATGTAAAGCAGGAAACTTAAAAACACACTAGTCAGTTGCTCTGTTTGTGTTATTGTTATTTAGGTGTCATATTAAAACAAGGTAATATAAATGTCTACAAGGAAGGAACAGTCCTCAAGGCTTAAGGCTCACTTTAGCTCCAAATATTAAAACTAATAATTCAAATCTCACCTCTCGTCCCCGAAGAAGCAGCTAATCGTCTCGACTGCATCTTCCCAACCGTTTTCCCATCGATATTTGTTTATTCTCACTTAAAAGTATTATGACTGAAAGTTGCTGCACCATAGTCTCCATTTTTGGTGTTTCCTTCATTGTTATATCTTGTTGGGACGTCCAGATCAAATGTTACTTTGCTTGAGTCATTTAATATTCGATGTTCTCCGATATCGTTTTCCCAGCTAATGCTCACTTCCAAATAATGTATATCAGATGCAGTACCTGACTCTTACTGAGGAGGAGTTTAGCTGGGAGTAACGAAGCACCATTACAGAGACTCGCATGTGGCTTAATGATCTCAGAGAACAAGGGTTAAATGGAATTGGGATGTAATGAAATCATGATTCTACGTCCCCATCAACACATCAGATAGCTGTGATTGTGGTTATTTCTCAGGTTTTTGCGTGACAACAGAAGTTTACAAAGAATGGTGGAGAGATTTGTGCCCACCGCTTCCAAATTCCTGTGATCTCTGGGTTTAGATCGTCCCTGATGCGCTCTTATTTTTTACATGTTGTAGTGTTTGAATGTGTGAATTAGAGAGATTATCTGTGAAGTTTCTCCTCATGAAGCAAGGATTCTAAAAGTGAAGCTATAGAGGACCAAGACCAGAGCCCTGAGGAATGCTGCCGAGTGTTTACCGCCACTTTTAAAGCTCCTGCAGTGGAAAAAGTCCTGCGATTGGCGTCTCCAATCCAAACCCCGCCCTCTCCTCTCCCTTCAAACTCCTGCAGAAGAAAACTTGAATTTTATGATGAAGCGCTACTTTTCAGTTTCCAGCCTGTGGGACTGTACAGCCGCTGGCGCTCTGCTGTTGTTTTTTTTTCTTCAAACTTTTTTTTTTTTTAATCGTTATTCCACATGTGCTTAGCCACGCACGCACAAAGCTGCATAGAGGGTCACGTACTGATAGCGTTGTGTGTTTGTGTGAATGTGTTGGGGGTGGGGAGGGTAGTAGTAACGGACCTATGATTTAACTTTCTGCCGGTTAGTCCAGGTGAGATCTCGTTTCCACGGCGACCCCGGCAGGCGATGTGATCTGGATACTCCTCCTGGCTTTACTTGATCAATGAACATTTTAAAGCGACGTGTCCGAGCGTGTTTTTGTTCCCTGTGTGTGCGTGTTTCGGGTTGTCCGTTAAGAATGAATGTGAAGGAGAAACTGCGCCGCCGCAATCCAGCGATGCAACTGGTCGATGCGAAAGGTACACCTGTGTCAGCCCCCTCCTCCCTCTGTCAGACTGTGGAGTTTGTACAGCTCTAATGCGACTCTTTGCTTTGACTTTTAGACGTGATGTAATTAAAGAGCTTGGAGAGTTTTTCTGTGACCTCGTCGACTGTTTGAATATTTTCCTGTGCAGAAATATCCAGATGTGTCCAGATGAGTTCTGAGTCTACAGCTTTTATCATTTAGCCAGCTGTAAAATAATAATGAAATAAGTAAAACACTCAGAGCGCAGCACTCCGCCAAGGCTGCTCAGTCGTATCATTTCCGATGGATGAAATCTTGGCAGGTCGTGGCAGAAATCACGGCACCATAGAATGTGACCATTTAATATCGATGTACCCACAAAGAAAATGACCTTGCACTGAACACAGGCCTGTGTTACACATGTGTGTGTTATGTGTGGATACGGAATTGCGACACCTATATACACCCCCTGTCAAAAGTTTTAGGACACTTTCTCATTCAAATAAAGTAGAACCTGTCCTACAGCTTTTGACAGGGAGTGTATCTACCAAATTTGGTACACATATGCAGCACATCAGGATGAACAAAAAAGTCAGTGACAGCCCAACAGGAAGTGAGCTATTTTGCGTTGAATGTCAGATTTTGCCCATTTTTCATTTATTCTAGAGCGAACTCCTTCTAGGGGGAAACTCCAATTCACCTCAAATTGGGCCAGTACATACAGGAGGCCTTAATGATCCAAAGTTATTAAAATCTTTTTCCAAAGTCAAAGGATGTGTCCATGGAGGCCTCTGGAATTTTGATCCTTCCCCTTGAAATTTCAAATGCTGTGTAAATGCCCTGAACGTGCTCCAATCTGCCTGAAACTTTACATGTATGATCAGAGTCCTGCCCTGATCACATCCATATGATGAAATACACCCCCTGTAAAGAGTTGTAGGACAGGTTCTACTTTATTTGAATGAGACAGTGTCCTAAAACTTTTGACAGGGGGTGTATGTAGCAGATGGCGGGAATTGATGGGACTCAGAAACACCCCCACAATTTAATTAGTTGTTCCTTGTATAATTTTCCAACAGATAAATCCAAATAAGTCCTCAGTGGTGGATTTGTAGTAGGATCACAATCGTGATCATCAACAGGCAGCTGTCAGTGTTCACTTGTCATGGTTACAGTGATGCCAGATAGCAGCCTATCTGGCAATGACACAGAAATTTTTAAGAATTCTGGAGATCCAGACTATAAGCTGCATCACTGCCAAAATGTAATCACTTGGTCCTTGTGTCATTTCTGACCTTCCCTGAAATTTTCATCTAAATCTGTTAGTCTGTTTTTGAGTAACAGACAGACAGACGGAAAAACCAACGCCGCCTCGGCAGACTGATTAAAAACACACTCAGGTAGTCACTTAGATTAAAAACTAATAATTTATCAGGTGAATCCTGACTTTTAATTCTGTGATTCAAGAAGCAAAAAGACTTCACTGTTGAGGTTAATTGATGATTAAGTTTATTTTACCCTCTGAACTCCAAACAGCAGTTTTTGGGCGTTTTTATTTCTGTTCACATTTTTAGTCCATGTTGGCTCATTTTTCACTCCAACTTCAAGTCATTCTACGCTATGGAAACAGAACCAGAACTGTCCAAACTAAACTGAGTCCAAACGGCGACTCCTCATCTCAAATTTACTTTTTGGGATAAGTAAGAAGTTACAGAGAGAGTAATGGTGCATTTACATGATGGAGCACCCATGCAGTTTGAGACATATTAGCTGCAGACACCACTTATCACCGTTTACCTTCTAATGCCATCTTGACTTCCCTTGCAGAAGTTTTATTTGATTTCTATAACTGAAAACAAGGTCATCCATGCAGTTTGACAGTTAAAATTCACAAAATTGCAAGAAAAAGTAGAAGTTATTTGATTATTTATGCTGAAAAAACTGGAATAAACACATCCAACATCTTTTCCAAGCACCCAAAGTTGGTACCAATGCTAAAAACATAGCATCTCTACATATTAAAGTAATTTCACTAGTATTAAGTAGTAGTAATTTACATTTTTAATTAGTTTTTACAATCCTCTCTATGTGTAAACACAGCCTGCAGTTCACCCAAGTTCTACAAAAATACTAATTAACATTCATTCATTCAAAATGTGTTTATTAACCTGTGAATGTGCAGCATATGGGTCCTTCAATGACATTAAAACAGAAAAATGAAGTAATTTGATTAAACAAATGGTGGATGGAGGACCTGAGAGGGTTGATATTCTTTATTCCCTACAGATGTGCTGTTAATCTTTGTACGTCAGACGATGTGGAGGAAACTGGACTGTGAATAGTTTTATTTAAAAACCAAACCATTTATTGCACATTTTGCAATTGTACAAACAATGAAGAACATGAAGGCACATATAAGCAATAACAATAGCATTAATAATGAAAACAAAAGCGAAAAAAAGAATAAAGTAGATAAAAAATCATTAGAAGTGGTATACAAAGAAAAGTATATTACATGGATAATAATAATAAAACTAAATAAATACAAATAAAAATAATAATAGTATACAAATGTTACTATCCACCCACACATATACATGTACATAAGTTTAAACATATATAATACTAAAATAAAACGCAATGGAAAGACAAGAGTCTTCAGGTCAGATCATCATTCCAGTCATCGACCCGGACGTCCGTTTGCTCAAGGAAATTACAAAAACTTTCCATATCTTCCAAAACTTGTCAAGCTTATGACTGTGAATAGTTAATGTTTTACGCGAACGCTGGTCAGTTTCTGGTTGTTCACTGAGGATCCGCAGCCTTCTGTCCTCTGCTGCCACATGAAGTGGATCAGACTCTTTATTAATGATGGAAGGAAGATGAAGTGTAAACTCGGGGTGGCGGCGTCCTCCCTAACGGAAGCAGAGCTCCGTCCGTTCTCGCAGTAATGTGTCATTACGTCCCACGTGAACCGGAGTCTGATCTGAGGCCAGTCGGAGACGCGAGTCGCTGCTTCTTCAGCTGCATATAAACTGCTGCTGCTGCTGAAGGACGACGATATGAGCGGCTGGATGCAGTTCAACGTCGGTAAGTAATGCCATCAGTTCATTCCGTGTTCTTAGATGTGTTTCTAGTTTATGGTTTATTCAGATTTTAGATGTGCAGGTCATTGTATATTCAGTTTTACATTACAGATTTTTGCACAACGTACATTTTTCACACAATAGATTTCTCAAAATCTGCACTTTTTTTCCACATTACATGTTACAAATATCTTTCTCTTGGCTCTAAGACTGCAGTAAGTATTAGGACTCTTTAAATAGATTTTTTTTTTGTTAGAAATGTGTCTTTTTCAGTGTTAAATGGCAGTTATTGATGAAAGATTGTTGAATTTCCTGCAAGAAAGTACCTGTCAAAGCTGCTCAGAAGGGTTTCTTGGCAGTGGTTCTGTCAAGAAATGATGAATATTATACTCATTTTTAGGGTTCAAATGTAGTTTTAGTTCAGATTCAGTTTGCCAGTGGTGGAGCAGAATACTAAACGTCTTTACTTGCCCCTTGTGTCATCCTGGGGACGACGAGTTTATTTCTTTTTATCTGATCTGTAGCTCAGTGAGTTAAGGGTTTACCTATGGAGCTGCAGGTCACCAGTTCACCAGTTCAGTGAAGATTCTCTTCACTGAACAGTAAAGTTTGTGGAGATCAGAAGGTAACATTAGTTTGATCGATGCCTTCAACTACTAGTAGACTTTATCTGGAAAGCAGTTTTCTGAAATGAGCTCTTAGTAAATCTGTACACAGTCAAACCAAGAACACAGAAAGAGGAAATGTTTGAAGAAACAACTTGTTTTCATTTCAGACTAGAAAACTCTTTAAGACCTTTATCTGTTTTTGCTCTTTTTCATCGTTTTATCGTCTCTTCTGTTTAATTTGATCTTCTAGAGTCTAACTGGTGTCTTTTCAAATTTTTTGTATTTAGTTTGATTCTTCTTAAATATTTAGTTTTTTTCTTTTCTCACCTTTTATTCTTTTCTAATGTCTGATTTGATTTTGAAACATTTTGTCTTTTTCATGTTTGTTTTCTCAAATGTTTTATCAGCTTGTTTGAAAAATTTCTTTTCCTTCCCAAAGTTTAATTGCTTCATTGTATTTTCTGTTTAATTCCTATTCAAAGTTTCCTCTTTAAGACTTAATTTTCTAATTAAACATTTAATTTTTGAATTAAATGTTTTGTATTTTTAAAGGTTTAATAATCTAAGTAAATGTTTTGTATTTTTTAATGATTTATCTAAAATATTTCATCTTTAATGTTTAATATTTTTGTTTAAAAATGTTTAATTTAATAATTACATGTTTTGTATCTTCTGTTTAATTATATAAATATTTTGTCTCTAACATAATTTAATTGTATTTAATGTTTAATTTTCTTTTTAAAGTTTTATTATATTAAATGTTTTTTTCCCTTTGATTTAATTGCTTTTTAATGTAGTTTATTTCTTTAATCTTTTGTCAAGATTTTAACCCCAACCTTAGAAATGAAACAAACCCTTAAATCACAATGAAAATACTTCTGTTGTTACAATCATGAGTTAGTCAGTTATTCAGTTTATCCATTCAATTTTATTTGAGCACCTTTCACACAGATGACAAAACTAAACAAGCAAAGATTTAAAAAAAAAAAAAAAAAAAATCTATGATTAAAACTCAAACATATTTTTAAAAAAGAAGGTTTAACACAGTAATAAAATGTGTTGTGTTCAGGGAACGGAGGGAGTTCATTGAAGTCTTCTTGGGCTCACAGTAAATCATTTAGAATAGAAACTTGATATTCAGTCTAAGGAAACTGCAGAGCGACAGAAGAACCAACAATATCTCCTGTTTTCTCCTTTAATGAGTCGACTCTTCTGGTGCTTTCAGACCAAAGAACTACAGACTCTTTACAACCTGCTCAAACTCTTGGTACAGGACCTCACCACACAGGTCAAGAAGGTTTCCTTCTCATTTCTACTCTGAAGCTCACCTTCTCCTGCTCAAACTGCTGACAAATGTTTCTGCTGCTCTAAAGTCTGGTCTCCAGAACTTCCTAAAAACTCTCAAAGTCTCTTCTGCTGCAGGTTGTTTTGTAGAACTGTTCCAGAAAACCTCACTAAACCACTTGGAGGGGCCTCAAGATAGTCGTCCAAATGAAACCGTACAAAAACCAAACTAGCACAACCCAAACGCTAAAGTCTCCTGCAGCCTACCAGAGAAGCTCTTTAAACAGAGAATCAGGACAGGAACTCTTACCTTCTGGACAACCAATGTTGGTTCACAAACAAGAATACAGAATGTGTCTGACCAAAAACCTCTAAAGACTCACTACAGCCAAGATAAAGACACAACTCAGCTGCACCAAACCCACTAATCACACACATACACCATGTGCTAACTGTGGCTAAAGAACCACATTTACCAAGACAGCTATCCAGTACAAAGCCCTAAAACACACCAAGAAACACATTAAAGAGGATTTTACTGCTGGAAGCTGCAAGCCAACGCCTAAAGAACAAACTAAAGCAACGGAGCCAAACCCGGTTCAGTGAAGAGAAGCAGAGGAAATGTTTGGCTGCACCCATATCTCCACCCTCTGGACTTGCAGACTGAGCCCTCGCGGACTTCAGTCATATGTAATGTGACGTCTTTACTGTCATCACGTAAAGTCTGCAAGTGCGGGAGTCTACAGCATTATGAATGGAGCTAATAGACAGACTTGGAGTCCGTTTCAGTCGTTTCCGTGACACTGTTTGAAGAACTATCATGTATACGCTATAATATTAATTAATTTGGGTATTACTTACATTGGAGGACTTGCTTTCGTCCTTTTTCCGCCATTATTTTTCTCAGCTCATGATTTCGGCTTCAGACTGCACAGCTTTTATAGGCCAGATGCAATAAAAAAATTTGAAAAATTTAAACGTCACGTCCGTATTGCAATGAATTGTGGGTAATCAAACTGGTGAAGTCTGCAGAAGTCTGCACCCCAAGCAGACTCTCTGAAAGTCCGCTTGAGGCCCCTTGTGCACTGGATGAATTGTGGATTTGGACAGCCCTCAGCACTCCCGGACTTCCCGTGAACGCGCCCGCAAAGTCCGCGAGTTCACAAGTGCGGTGAAGTCCAGAGATTTGGATTCAGCCTTTGACTGCAGACATAAAGCAGGAAGACACTGAGCTGCTCAGGTGTTCCTGATAACACCAAGCAGACACCTGGACAGCCAATAGGAACACAGCTTACTGGAAGTCCAGAGGGCTGGCTTAGTGAAGGAAATTTAGTTTAAAGTTGAAGCAGAAAGTTAACAGAGAAAGTTGAAAAACCACCTTCTGATACCTGAAATCTCTGAGTTTTTACACAGAGAACACCTGAACATGTCAAACTGGTTCCATAGAAGAACCTTCACTGTAAAAATGTCATAGTATGGTGTGTTGCTCAAAAAACATTACAACCAGCTGTCTAGGGTCGCTGAGGAGCAAAAACAGGACAAACGCTGGTTTCCAGGGGGTTATGAGGGTATTTATTTGAAAGAGTAAGTTTACAACAACACAACATGTGAGCAGAAAAATCATAAAGTCTGTCTTTAGTTCAGCTGAAAATATTAGTTTTTGTCTTTTTTATTGACCAAACTTCTCAGGAAGTAGATGAAGAATAATTAAAGCTCTCATGTAGAAGTCCAGCTTATTTTGGATCCTTGTGGAGAGTTTAATCTTAGAGTTTGTAAAGTTGTTGATTTTTTAGTCACATGGATTGTTTTGACATTTTACAGTTGTGGATTTCTGTCATTTAGTCTGGACTGAACAAATAACAGCAGCATAAATCCCAAACATCTTTATGAGGAGTCTGGATTGAGGTTTCTCACTTAATAATGATCAAAACATGAAATTTAGGTTGGTTTAAAGGAATATTCCACCTTAAATCTTTGAATGTTGACCTAAAAGGTTGGTTTCAGGAAGTATTCCACCTATAAGGCCCTCACACATCCACCTTAAAGAAACATTCCACCTTAAATGCCTGGACATGCACCTAAAATGTTGGTTTAACCGAGTATTCCATCCCAAATCCTCAAAGAGACCTGAGGGGCTGGTTAAAAGGAATATTCCACCTAAAACCTCCACTAGGGCAGTCTGTGTAGCAGTGACAGCAGAAAGAGGTCTTGTCTGGGTGGAAGAACGGCGTCCGAGTGGCAGCTCCCTTTCTGCTCTTACCTTACTCACTAAACTCAAGGTCCATGGAGGACTCCAGTAGTTGACGTTTCCCGCTGAAGCCCACAGTGCCAGACCCCCCCCCCCCCCCCCGGCCTGTTCGATGTCCACGTCTGGACCATGGACCTGCAACAAAAGAACATCTACTCACTGTGAAAGATTACTGAGAGCAGCTTTTTGTGATTTCTATGCAGAACTCTATGATGTTTACTGAGCTGTGCACTATTAAATGATTTAAGAATATGGAGTATTGCTACTGTTTATTATTGTTCTCAGGTTTATTGTTAAATGTATAGAGCGCTATTTACAGTATTTTATTTTATGTTAAAATTTACATTACTGCACAGAACATTTCAGAGTATTTTACCACAGATCAAGGGTACAGATTGTTGTTGTTCACTGTGTATAGCTGAGAACTAGCTGCAAAAAGTACAGAATATTCTGTCTTATTTTAGGTGTGATAATTGTCAGTAAACATTCTAAGAAAACCTCAGGCTTTTCTTTATCACAATGTTTTCTGTGTTTTTAGGAGGCATGGGATCGACCCCTGACCTCGACCTCAACACCTCTGCTCGGCCCCGCCTCTGCGTCAACTCTTCCTGCCAGCCTGCAATCACAGTGGGCTATCCCTACAGCCCCACCCAACTGATCCTCATCGTCACGGTAGCCGCCTCCCTCAGCGTGGTCACCGTCGTCGGCAACACGCTGGTCATCCTGTCCATCAAGGTGAACCGCCACCTGCGGATCATCAACAACTACTTCCTGCTGAGCCTGGCAGTGGCTGACCTGATCATCGGGCTGCTGTCCATGAACCTGTACACGCTGTACCTGCTGCAGGGCCGCTGGCCGCTGGGCGCCACGCTCTGTGATGTGTGGCTTGTCATGGACTACGTGGTGAGCAACGCCTCTGTCATGAACCTGCTGGTCATCAGTCTGGACCGGTACTTCTGCATGACTCGGCCGCTCAGCTACCCGGTGTGGAGGACGGGCAGGATGGCGGGAATGATGATCGCCGCTGCCTGGCTGCTGTCCTTCGTCCTCTGGACCCCAACCATTCTGTGCTGGCAGACCGTCGGCGGTCGGCGAGCCGTCCCTGATGGCGCCTGCTACACCCAGCTCCTAGCCAGTCCGTCCGTCACTCTGGGGACCACGCTGCCGTCCTTCTACCTGCCAGCCGTCATCATGATCGGCCTGTATAGCCGTCTGTCGGCTGCTAGCCACGGTCGACTGAGCGCGCTCCGTTCAGAGCAGGGTACTCTCCGGACGTCCAGTCTCTCCATCAAAGACTTCCTGTTGAAACGACGGAGCTGGGTGAGCAGTGACCCCACCTCCGAAGTGTCTCTGAACCAATCAGCGTCCAGCTCGCTGAAGACCAGAAGGAAACGGAAAGCGTCCAGAAGTCCTGTTGACACGCTGGTGACGGTGGACAGCTGGAGACACCTGGTAGATCCTTTAATTCTGTCCTCCAGAACTGTAAATCTAGTTTCTGTTGATTCATGACATCCTGATGGATCCACTACTGAGGTTTCTTGAAGAGTTTTTTTGTCTAAATTGCAGCTTTGAGCACAAACATAGTCGTGCTGTAAGTCCTGATGCAATTTGTGATATCAGAAACCTATTGTCACAATAGCAACACATCCAAGAGCAATATCCAGGTCAAAGGAGCTGAAATTACTGGTTAAACATAAAATGTATCATGTACCACTAGGAGCATCCCTATCTGATCTTAACAACTAAAATCTGAGCTGATAAACACATTTTTTTTAATGATTGGTAATGACTGAACTTAAATCTGATCCTTCATTTACATTCACTGTCACAGAGGTATACTAAGTCTGAATAACTTACTTAATATCCAGTTTGTGAGATAAATTCAGCACACTTTGAATTAGTCAATGCACTGACAAAATCTGTTTTTACTTCTTCCAAAGGTATGTAGAAAGAATGACCCACCTGATCTACACCTGTTTCAATGCAAATGTGTTGGTCGGACGTCATTAAGCCTTACAGAAGTCTTTGTCATGGTGCCCCTTTACAGCTTAAACCTCCACAATGCTCTCTGCTTTCAAGCATAGAACTGCCTGACATCTCAGGTGGTGGCACAACACGGTACTACAGCTCATCTACAATACATGAAATTGACACTGGTATTGGGTTTTGACTGATACTAAATAATAAATTACTTTAATTGGATCCAAACAAAGCTTAATCGGAACAACACGTCTTTATATTATGTTCACAGAATCAGAACCAAAAATCTTGAAGCAGCATTTTATGCTCTTCACCTGTGGAACAAACTTCCTGAACAGCTGAGTTCTGCTTAAACTGTCGGCTCTTTTAAATCAGGCCTGAAACCAGATTGTTTACTGCAGCTTTCTCGTAGATGCTCAGTCTGTTTTCTTGTCTTTTAATGCACTTTTAATGATCTTAAAGTCTACTTTTATGTTAGATTTTTATTATTTTTAACGTATGTCCTCTTCTAAATCATTTTCTGAATATATTTCTTTGCCACTGTAAAGCACCTTGAATTTCCTTGTGTATGAGTTGTGCTATATAAATAAGCTTGCCTTGCCTTATAAATAAGGCATCGTGGTGCTACAGAGACAAATCTCCATTCCCGCTAGAACTCACTTTATTTTTTGCACATCCTTCAGCCTTGACTTGTCTGATCTGCCTCCTCAGCAGCGTCCCGCTCGGGCCACCACCTGCCAAACTGGAGACGAAGACTACAACAAGATCAATAAGGACTCCTCGTCCAACTCCAACCTCCACCGGAAGGCGTCGGCGACGTTCTCCACCTGCCTCAGCTTTAGGTCTCAGGAGAGGAGACGGCGGCGAGTGACGGCGAGGGAGAGGAGGGTCACCAAGACCATCTTGGCCATCCTGCTGGCCTTCATCCTCACCTGGACGCCCTACAACGTCATGGCCGTCGTCGCCGCCTTCTGCCATGTGCGCATCCCAGAGATCCTGTGGACCACCGGCTACTGGCTCTGCTACGTCAACAGCGCCGCCAACCCGTTCTGCTACGCTCTGTGCAACGTCACCTTCAGGAAAACCTTCTGCAGCCTCCTGCGATGTCGTGGCGGAAAAGTGAAGTGACGCTTCCGTGGCAAGTAAACAAATTTGCTCACCTGACATGTTCCATTGGAGACGATTACATTCAAATGAAGCACAAATTTTAACTAATTAACCAAGAAAAGAAAACAGGAGTTGATGTTTCCTTCTTCTGATTGGCCAGATAAACAGCAGGTGGAGCTAAGTTTTCAATTAAAGCTGGCACATGATGAAAATGTATGTTTTTATTCAAGCTCTCCTCACTGACTTACAACTAAACTCGTATATGGATCTTAAATCATTTTCCTTAAATCTGTCTTTGTAGATATAAGCCATGTTTAAGGATTAATTAATCATTATATTGGTATTAGTGCTGCAGTTAACAATTCTTTTAATTATTGACGGAGCATTTGGTGGATGCAAGAATGAAAAACAGTAAAAGCAAAATACGAATCACAGCTTCAGAACCCATCAGATGTCTTGTTTTACAAAACTAACCAGCCAAAAATCCCAGAATATTGAATTTACTGTAACATAAGACAAGATGAAGCTTTAAATGTTCATGTAAACAATGAATTATTAAGATAGCTGCAGAATAATCTAAGCTAATAGGTCAATTTGTCATATAGTGTTGGAAAATACTGGTATAAGTTGAATATAATGACACAAATTCTTCTTTCTGATCATCTCTGATGGGATTCACTGGTATTTTTAATTTAATTAGGAACTCCCGCCCACATATAAAGTGTTTCAGTCATTGCTGGTGACTTTATAGCTGACAGAAAGTTGTTTCCTCTGAGGTCTGTAGTGTTCTGGTGGATCAGTTGGTTAACATGGTTTCATCCATCACTGGTGTTACTTTCATGACTTGGTAATGGACTCAACTGACAAAGAGGCAAATGTACCAGAGTTGTAGTTACTCTTTACTCTCTTGTTGTTTTTGTTTATTATATCCTGGAAACAACTTAATGTTTTGTAATGGCGGTGAAGCCCAGGTTTACTCCATATTTCTGGTGGCTACATAGTTTGACTTATCGTCAATAAGCAGGTTTGTAGTGTGCAGGTGGACCGCTCAATTGGTTGGTCGATACTTTCATCAGTCTTTGGTATCGTCATGTTGAGAAAATCGCTACATCAGCAGCGTTCCAGGATTATTCCGTTATTTTTGGCAGACTACCGATGAACACTTCCATGTTTTCACAACTTTGCAACGGCCCAACCCGCTAAAGACTGTTTATTTCATGAATGTTCATTCAGATTTGACTCCAAAGCATTCGACACCATGTCAAAGAAGTCGTCGATGTGGATGTTTTTGGTTCATAAAGTCACATGTAAACTTTGCAAACATCCAACATCAGATCATGTAGAAACAGCAGCTAACTCGTCAATAAATCTTGTGCTTCGATTGCCAGTTGATATATTTTCAAAAATCATAAAATTATGTGCAGATTGTCTGGTTAGATTTTTTTATTGTTTGAGTAGAAAGTCACCAGCGTCAAATGACATAATATGCTGCAAAAACTAGCTTTTTATGTTTATTTTTCATTCGTCAAGGCTAATAAGGTTAGCAGGTAGAGAGGATTGTGGCCCATTTATTCCGTCAACAGACAACATGCTGATTTTCTTTCTTTGTCAGTATGATTTGTTTACCAAAGTGTTTGTTGGCTGAATGCAACCCATGTTGTCTCTTTGTGTTTGGGGAACTCTGTGATGGTTTTCTACTCTCTTTGCTTCTAGTGATTGTCACCTCAAAGTTGACAGAGCGAAACCGTGTTTATACACTACTGCTCAAAAGTTTGGAGTCACTCAGACAATTTCAAGTTTTCCATGAAAACTCACACTTTTATCCATGTGCTAACATAACTGCACAAGGGTTTTCTGATCATCAATGAGCCTTTCAACACCATTAGCTAACACAATGTAGCATTAGAACACAGGAGTGATGGTTGCTGGAAATGTTCCTCTGTACCCCTATGGAGATATTCCATTAAAGATTTCCAGCTAGAGTAGTCATTTACCACATTAACAATATCTAGACTGTATCTCTGATTAATTTAATGTCATCCTCATCAAAAAAAAGTTTTTCTTTCAAAAATAAGGACATTTCTAAGCGACCCAAAAATCATCAATGAGCCAAAGAACAGACCAAACTCTTCACCAAAACAATGTACAGTATTTAATTTGTTCATTTATACAACTCCCATCAATAATTAATCTATAGTTCAAAAATAGATTTCATAGAGGATTTTCTCATTGCAGATCTTTTTAAAGGGGATTCTAAACTCCTGTAAAAACAAAACTCATGGCAGTCGAGTAGACGGACTATCCTGGTTCAGTTTCCACAACGTTAATTCACTTTGCGCTAAGCTTTTAGGACTATCTGAGTGTAACTGTTAAAACAAACTATCAGCTATGAGGATTATTCTTATTATCTAGTGGGAGAAAAGCTTTCCACACTTTAATCCAAGTAAACACAAGAACGTCACGTGACAAGCCAGAACAAACAGTCAGAGGAGGCCAGGCGGAAGGTGGTTGGTGTGTTTTGGAGGAGTCTCTCGGTTTTTTTGTGTTTGACAAAGGATGGAAGACGATTGTTCAGCTGGAGGAAGAAATCCCGCCATCGTCTGCATCACGGTTCTTCCTTCAGTTTGACTTCTTCTCCCCTGTTGAAGCAAACACAAATGTTTATTGTTAGTAGCTGTTTTAGTAGTCCGAAAAAAGTACAACTAAAGTAAACGTGCAAGTAATGACTGTTCCCTTATTGATTTATCTGCTAACTATGAACAGTCATGCAAACTTCCTGCAGCTCAAACTGTTTGATTTGAAGTCCAACACTCTGAGAGCCTGCAGTGTGGAGCTTTTGTTGTCTTCCCCCACTTCTTCTTCGAGTTATTTGCTCTTGAATGTAATGCTCAGAATTTTCATATTTGCCATTCCTTGCTCTTTTATGGTGTGCTAAATTTCAGTTAACTTGAAAGTTTCCTCTGTGACTGTACTGGGTAGAGGTGCTGTCAGTTTGTGGAGGGTGAGGGAAAACTTGTCCTTGAGTGCATCGATAGAAAATGAACCAGTGTACAGGGTGACCCAAAAAAAGTTTACACTCAGTTGATTGCTTGTTTAAAAGCCATTTAAGCATCTCTAACTAGGTTTTCATGTTCCAATGATTCCTTAAAGTCTGTCAATGCAGCTGGTTCTCTCTCTTCTCTCAAATTCATGTGCTTCTGTTGAAAATGAAGAAAACTTTAGCTGTACCTGAATTGCTGCGTGCCGGTCTGACACCTACTGAGATTGCAGCACAGCTGGGAATATCCAGATGTGCAGTCTACAAAATTTTAAAAGAAGCTAAAAGATACTGGAACAGCCTCACGAAAGCCTGGGTCTGGTCGTCCTCGGTCTGTGCGGACCAAAAACTTGACTGACAAGGTCAAACGGCGCATCAAGACAAATCCTGTGAGGTCCATCTGGATATTATGAATGATAAAGTCAAGCCATGGATCCTTGCTAACTACCCAGATGGGAATTATGTGTTCCAGCAGGACGGAGCACCAGCACACACCTCCAAAAGGACTCAGGAATGGTTGGATGCCAACTTGCATGCATTCTGGTCCAAGGATGTGTGGCCACCCCAGAGTCCAGATCTCAATCCCCTGGATTATAGCGTATGGGAAACTGTGGAGGACAGTGCCTGTAAGAAGCTGCACCCTTCTGTGCCAGCTTTGGAGAGGTGCATTCTTAGATGTTGGGAGAAGATGACGGCATCCTACATAAAGAAGACCTGTCAAGCATTCCGCAGGCGCCTGCAGGCTGTTGTGACACTTAAGGGGGGGGCACATTGAAAAGTAGAATCTACCATACATGCTCTTTACAATTATGTATGATTTGTGAATAAATTCTAATTCTAAGCTGAATAAACATGGTATTAAAGTTGTATTTTGCCAGTGTAAACTTTTTTTGGGTCACCCTGTAGTGATGCAGTCAGTTAAGGACAGGTTTGATCAGATACTCCACAAAATGACAGAACTTCTACCCAGTACAGTCATGGAGGAAGTTTTCAAGCTTGTTGTAAAGCCACAGTTGGCACAAGACAAACAAGGAAATTCCAAACATTAGGAGTCAAGAGCAGATAACTTTAAGAACGTCTGAATCAACCAGAGAGAAACAGGATGATGAAGCACTTGTGGACATTCGGGATACCTAAGTTGTGGACATTACCCATCCAGACCCAGATAGCAAACTATGGGTGAATCAATGTTGAATCTATGTTGAGACCTAACGTCGAAATTATACAGAAAGCGCAAGGTTGATAAAATGTTGAGTCAACGTTTGCTTACATAGATTACATGTTTGCAAACATAGATTCAACATTAATTAAACATTGACCTGTCAAACATTTTAATTAAACCAAAATACAATGTAGATTCAATGGCATCTTTTAAACACAAACTTCAATGTTGACAAAATGTTGTTGAATCAACGTTGATCCAACCATCAGTCTTCAACCGTAACCACAATTCAACCTTCTTAACCCTAATTCAACATTGATTTAACATCTTTTGCTATCTGGGTAAAGTGTGATTTATGGTTGAAAAGCAAACGTTGACTCAACATTTTATCAACCTTGCGCTTTCTGTATAATTTCGACGTTAGGTCTCAACATAGATTCAACATTGATTCACCCATAGTTTGCTATCTGGGGAGAAGGACATCCTCGCTAAAGAACTACAGTTAGAGTTAGTAGCAGTGGACGTCATGACAGCCATAGAATCAGACAAGAACCTGGCAGAGGCAGAGCAATTCAAGATCAAGGGGTCTGTTGTGCTTTGTACTGAAAAAATTCTTTGTCCAACCAACATACGAGCAAAGGAAGGTGGTAACATTTCAGAGTAAAGACCGGAGCATCACCATCCTGCCAGCAGAGAAGGGAAGGTGGTGCTACACCAAAACAACCATAATACTCAGTGACCACACCACCTATGAGGCTCTGAGGTGAGATACTATAAGCCTCCACAAGATAAAGAAGGTCTTGAACTGCTACCACAACCATCCACTGTATTACTGGCTTCACCCCGTAGAATAAACACCGTCTATACATGGAATTCCAAAGAAATACGTGGAAAGAACATTATCTGTAGAACGTCTGGCCTCCATCTAAACTGGAGCTGGTTAGAAATACTTCACATCAACCTACTGATTTAGCCAACAAGGTTCAGAAACCAAAACTAACACCACATTCAACCATGGTTGTATTCCATATCGCTTCACTTTTCTCATGTAAACCTACATCTGAGGTAGTGGAGAGCATCAGAAAAGAACTACTGCAAGACAATACTTTAAAGAACGGAACAAACAAATAGATATTTGCCCCACTGTACCTCTGCCTGACCACCACCCACTTTAAATACCTCAAAGAAAATTCACTTCAGATAACCAAATTATGCCTTTAAGCACTCCTCGTTACCCTCACCAGGATCTATAGACATGCTCTGCTGGAAACTTCAGTTCAATCAGGTCAGAACTTCTGGTGTTTTTAAATGTTTCTAGTTATTTCCAGGTTTACACACTAATGCTGCAAATTTCTGAGGAGACTTTTGGACCTCACTGTCCCATGAAGCCGCAAAGCAACACATTTGAGAAGTTAAAAGCAGAAACTGTTTGACATTTTAGCTTGAAATGATCAAAAAAGAATCGCAGCTCTTGTAGAATAACCAGTTATCCAACACTCTCCAGGATTTTGTGATTCCTGAATCCCCCAAAAAAGGACCAATGCTGCTTTTGTTATTCAAACAGCATGAGTTTGGTGAATGGTGGAGCTGCTTGTGAACATTAGAAAGCAGACTTGGTGGTTTGTGTGGAGCGCTCACCTCTGGCCTTCTTGACTTTGGGGGAGCAGGGTTTGGACACCTTGACGGTGTTCTGACACTCGGCGTTGAACAGCGCTCGCTTCAGCGTTCCCGACCGGCTCTTGGTGTTTGTGGCGGCGTCGCAGGAGCCCCACGGAGCGAACTTGTACTTACAGTCACCTGCAGGAACATTTGAACTGTCAGTTTGAGCTGCAGAGTTCAGGCGTCACATCTGGATTCGTGTCTAAAGGCTGACTCCATTTCAAACGGACACCACAAACCAACATGTTTTTAATGGTTGCTTCAGGGGTCCTAATGCTTCAGTATGTTGTATTTATTTTAGAATTTCTTACAAGTTGTCATCCGGTTGTCTTGTTTTTAGCATTTTATATATGTATAGTTGCTTTACAAATAGATGTTAAAAGTCTGTTAACTGTTGCTTATAATATGAAGTCAATGAAGGCAAACGTTGGACTGACCTCAGTAAAATATGTCGTCAGGTACGCCTCTTGTATTTATAAAACTGTTAACAATAAATACAAGTACAGAGCCACAATGCAGGCAACAAAGCCATGCATAAGTACCATGAAGTTCCAATGACAGAAGTGAGATTACAATGGAAAAAATGCCCCTCTCAAAGCAAGGAATAAAAACTTATTTAAAGGAACTTTTACCCTGAAGTAAGTGAAAAAAATCTGCCAAGAGAACAAGTGAAAATGGCTTGGTAAGACTTCTCGAAATAAGATTGGATATTTAGAATATTGAGATCTTAAAATTAGCTGGGAAAACTTATTTTAAGCTCTATTTTACCAGGATTATCAAGCTTAGACGTCTTAACTCTCCTGCTGTCTTCATTTAGGGCACCAAAAAATATTGTCTTGTCTGAAAAAATTTTTAAAAATCAGCAAAAAAAATTCCCCAAATTTATAAAAATTTGCAAAATCTTCAGGAAGAAAATTCCTTAGAAGTTTCCCTTAAAAGTTTTATTTTTTTTTAAATCCTCAAATTTGGCAAAAAAAATACAAATAAAAAAAAAGTAAATAATTTTAAAAAAGGAATAAAAATCATCCAAAAAATCCTAAAAATATCTAAAGTGATTCCATATACATAAGTAAAACTTCTAATATTTTCTTTAAGAACACTGGGAAAAAAAATCAATATTCGGATTTTTTCTCGAATGTTCTTAAAGCAACATTTCTTTAACATTTCTTTTTTTTTACACCAAAAAAATGTTCAAAAATCTCCCAAAAAATTTTGAAAATGTAGAAATTTTCACTGTGAAAATATTTTTTCCCCACATTTTCAAACTGTAAAATGGGTCAATTTCACCCGCAGGACGACACGAGGGTTAAAACAAGATCATTTCAAGATTGTTTGATTTAGCACATTATTTAAGATGCGTTGTCTTAAAACAAGTCCCTCCATCTGCTGAAATGTCTCTTGTTAAGTGAATTTATCTTAAATCAAGTGGGATGAGACATTTACACTAAAAATAAGACAAACAGACTTGGTAAGATTTAGAGTTTTTGCAGAGAACAAAACATGGACAACAGACAGATTATTTATTGTCCCATTGAGCCCAAGAGTCTGTTCTACTCATAGCCATGCTAAATGTTGATGTCTAGTGAATTTTTCCGGCTAGTTTTTTTTTTCTCATATTCAACTTTCTTCAGCTGAAGTTGTTTTAAAACATCAATAAACTTGATTAGATTGGATTCAAACAAACTCTGGTCAGTAATTCTAATGGACTTGTTTGCACTGAAACAGTCGGAGCAGATAAACTTCCAGCTGTTCTCTAGAAAAAGATCCAATTTCCTGAAACTGGATTAGTTTTAATTCTACATTTATTTGTTTCCAGAACAAACTGACTGAACTTGGTGAAGTTAGTTTTTAAAATTGTTCAACTCAAAATGTAATTATTATTTAAAAAATTGAATAAAGATTGTTAGAGAAGCCCAGAGATGTCGTGGAGCAAAGAAAAAAACTCAATCAGCTGCTCTGATTTAACTATTTAAGCGTCCCGTGAGACCTATTTTATATTAGAGTGAATGACGCCATTTTCTTCAGATTTTCTATTTAACCCTTTGAGCTGTCAGTTCAGCCGTCGATGTGCAGAAAGTTGTGAGTCAGAATGGTCTGCTAGGTCACAAACTGGAAATCTGACCAGATGTAGAAGGACATCCAGGTGTTTGAGCCAAACTGCATTTGACACACTGCGTACCGGAACATGCTAAATGCTTGTAATATGAATCATGGAACTCGCCCTAAATCATCCTCTGGTGTACTACAGAATAAATCCCCTTTGTGCACTACAAGTTGTGTGATTTACCTAAATGGAATTCTGAATGGATGTCTGGTTTTATTCTTTGTGGAAACAAGAGAAAGTAAAGACCTTCCTGGCTCTACAGGCAGCCAATGAAGGCCCAGCAGCTGGTCAGTGATGGCGGCCGTCATACGTTTCTGCCCTCTGATTCTCTCGACCAGCCGTATCCTCCTCTGCCTCCTCTTAATTCTCTTCCTCATTATTGTTCACTCCATTTCTGTGATCTCCCTCCTTTCTCAGTCCTTCCTGGTGTTTTACTTCACCCTGTTCCATGTTCTCTTCATCATACAGACAAAAAACACCAGATATCCAAACATCTGGTGCTACCGGTACCCAGCTAGAATTGTATGGATGCAGTAGCAGGTATTAGCCAGCAGATGTCGGCAGTTTTATATATCAAATATTGCAAAATATGTGAACGGGCTTCCTTTATTTCCAGATACACAGTATGTTTATGTTCCTCTGGTCTGCCTGCAGTCATCACGTTGAACCCTGTGACTGAGTGCTGTGTTTTTGTGTGTTTGTGTTTTGGTGCTTTTGTGTGTTTGTGTTTTTGTGTTTTGGTGTGTTTGTGTGCTGCCTCCTCTTACTGATGTCCTTCTTCCAGTTGCAGGGGATCCTGCAGTGGATCTTGTCGGTGCGGTCTTTGCAGGTGGCCTCCCTCAGACCGTCTCCACAGTCTCCGTGCTCCGGCACACATTTCCCGTACTGAGTCTCTGCAGAGGAGCACTCGGAGGCCGGCCGGGATTTATCATGTCTGCCACCTGCCGAGCAGAGAGTCGGTCAGAAAAACACAACCTGAACGCAAACAACACCTTAAAGTTTCACTCAGCAGCAGCTTCCAGCAGTCAGAAACACAGAAATGCTGTTTTTATTTATTTTAACAACAAAGCATCTGTAAAAACCTGATTGTTTTAGAGAATGTTCAGCTTTTCCATCATACACATAAAATAAAATGTCAAAAACTCACATTTCTGCCTTTTTTCTCCACATATCCAAACTTAAAATACAAGCAGCAATGATTCAAACTGTTTGTTTACAGTTTCACGGCTACAACACTCATTTTTTATTGCTTTTTATCCTCCGTATTAATTTATTCCTGTTGAACACCAAGATTCTCCTGCACCATGTTTTGAAATGTATATTTGTCTCTACTATGCCATCATGATGCGTTTATTCTTTGTTGTTCTAAATGTTCTATAACTGTAATTTGACTGTTTATAATAAAGTTTTTGGGCAGATTTGTGTTTCACTACAAAATTTTAGGTCCATTTTAATCCACCCGTCGTGTCTTATTTTTAAGCTTTGAGCTATCTTTTGCTGGTAAAACCTCAAATAATTTCAATGCAGCATTTTTAAAGCTTGTAGCAGTCTTTTATAATCAGATTTTACTATTTTTGCAGAAGTAAATGGTTTAAATACTTCTATCTCTCTAAGAGGTCAAGTGTGTGTTTTCTCTTTTTTCCCTACATTATTTTGAAGTTTAAAAAGATCCCCTTTATCACAATGCAAGTTCGGAGGTCTTTTCTCTACACACACACACACATTTCTATTTATATATTATACAGTTTGTTAGCAGGAAAATAGGATGTCAACAACACAGGATTCAAAATGTTAAAGAACAAACAGCTTTGCAGATGTTTCATCGTGTTTCTTAAACACAAAAATGTTTTTAGTAACGAATTAGCAGAAAAAATGACACCAAACATGTAAAAAAAAGCACACAACAAGAAGTTCATCATAGGATGCTAACAGCACAAACTTACATTAACAACAGTTGGATCAAATATGAATATGTGGCACTGAAATTAGCTGCAAATGCAACACTGACAACCAACAAAAAAGAGACAAAAGAGACGCAAATTTACCAGAAAGATACAAAACAACAACACATAGATACAGAACAACCACTAAGAGACTCAAAATGACAACAAATACATCCAAAATAACTACTAATGATGCATAATGACTAAACATGGGCACAACGCTACCTAAAAAAAGTTTCAAAAGATGCCAAAACAACCACTTCAAGATGCAAAATGGCCTTTAAAAGACATGCAAAATAACTACCAAACATGAAAAAATGACCACTAATGATTCAAAACAACTATAAAAAATCTGAAACGACCATACAAGATGCAAAACTAGCTCAAAAAGTGGAGAGACAACACAAAAACGACCACAAAAACATGCAAAACCTTGAAAATATTCAGACTGATGATGAAGAGACATAAAACATCTATAAAAAGCTGCAAAATAATTACAGAGAAGACAAAATGACCACACAGAGATGCAAATTGAAAATAAAAAGACACAGAATGGCTTCGAAAGACACAAAAATACCACATCAAAATGCGAAATGTCCTTAAAAAGTGCAAAAGTGATGACAAAGACACACAAAATAACGACCAAAGATGCAGAACAACCACTAAGGATTCAAAACTATTATGAAAAAATGCAAAATGAGGGGCTGTACTGAAAGAGGAGCGAAACTATCTGAAAAAGTCTAGAAAAGATGCAAAAATGACCAGAAAATGGCTAAAAAAGACACAAAAAGACCACACAAAGATGCAAATTGGCCTCGAAAAGATACAAACTGATGACAAGATTGTCAGAAAAGAAGCAAAATGACAACAAAAAGCTGCAAAACAACCACAAGAAGACATAAAATGACCTCAGAGAGACAAATGAATTCTCTCTTTTAGCTCCATGTTTGGTCTCCACCACCTCCTGAGGAAACATCTGGACCTGCAGCTGCTAAACTAGAGACGGATTAAGTTAGCCTGGCTCAGTCTAAAAATCCAAAATCCGCCTCTCAGTACAACCAAAGATCAATATGTTCCTGGAAACTGAAGCAGGTTGGGTTTTTGTGTCATCATGCAGGTCAAAGTGACCCATTTTAAAGTTTGAAAATGTGGAAAAAATAAAATAAAATTTCACAGTGAAACTTCTGAGGTCCACATTTTTAACATTTCTGGGAAATTTTTGAACATATTTTTGTTGGAAAAAAAGAAATGTTAAAAATGTTTCTTAAGAACGTTGACAAACAAATCAACCAAAATCCAGTGAAATTGTCAGTGTTCTTAAAAAATATTAGAAGTTTTACTGATATACATGTAATCACTTTAGATATTTTTACTTATTTTTGGAAGATTTTTTTTGAAAATATTTACAAGAATTTTCTGGCCATATTTGGGGGATTTTTAAAAAAAATATTTTTTAAGAGAAGCTTTTCAGGAATTATTGGAATTTTCTTCCTGAAAGTTTTGCAAATTTTCAGAAATTTGGGGAATTTTTTGCTGAATATTTGGATTTTTTTTCAGACAAGGAAACAATATTTTTTGGTGCCCGTAAATGAAAACAACAGGAGGGTTAAACTTTGGTTTAGTGCAGATTAAACACACAAGATCAAACATGATAATTACCTGTACATGTGCCGGCTGTATCCTTGTTTCCAGTCTTTGTGCTAAGCTAAATGTTGTGTCTTCTAAGTGGACTTCTTGTCACTAACAGACACCAAAGAGGAGCTCACCTTTGTGTGCTTTGGCCTTCTTGCTGGCCTCAGCGCTGAGCGTCAGGACCAGGAGCAGCAGCAGCGTCACGGACAACAAACCTCGCATTCTGCACACACAAAAACATGCAGTTAACGATGACGTAATTATTCATCACAGTCAGTGAGAAATCACAACACCCAGAGGCTGAATGTGGGTCCTTTAGCTCCATTATTACACCATTAATAACATGTTGTTGACTAAAGCAGGCATCTGACTGTTTTGTTTGTCTTCATGTCTGAGTCGACATATAACTGGTCTCTGGATGTAATTATTGCTCCACAGATGAGAATCAAACTGTTTGTGGTAATAATGCAATGAACATTTGGTTCAGATGTGTGTGCATGAGTCCAACAAATGTGTTACTGAGATCCGTGGTTCATGGAGGATTTACTGAAGGAGATTTATGGCCACAGGGCCACAGACACTGTATGTAGGGAAACAGACTGAAATAGATGCAATAACACTGTAAAAAATTAAAAACAAACATAAACAACTGCAAAAAAACCACAAAACATCTACAAGAACACATAAAACAACTGCAAAGAGGCATACAATTACCATGAAAGAGACACAAAACAACAACAAAGACACAACAATGTCAAAGAGACTAAAAGCAACCAAGACAAATATTAAGAGACACAAAACAACTTAAGAGACAGAAAATGATCTCAGGGACATGTAAAACAACCACAAATATGTAAAACAACCACAAAGACACAGAAAGTAGCCACTGAAGGGCACAACAACAAAGATACAAACAACTATAACAAGCCACAAAAGAACTACTAAGGCACACAAAACAGCCACAAAGAGAAACAAAACAACCACTAAGAGACACAAAACAATCACAAAGACAAAACAACCATGAAGAGACACAAACAGCCACAAAGAGACACAAAACAGCCAAAAAACCCAAAAACAACCACAAAGAGACACAAAAACAAAAAAACTCACAACCACAGAGACAAAACAACCACAAAGAGACACAAAAAAACCTCACAACCACAAAGAGACAAAACAACCACAAAGAGACACAAAAACAAAAAAAACTCAAAACAACGACAAAGAGACAAAACAACCACAAAGAGACACAAAAAACAAAAAAAAACTCAAAACAACCACAAAGAGACACAAAAAACAAAAAAACTCAAAACAACCACAAAGAGACAAAACAACCACAAAGAGACACAAAAACAAAAACAAAAACTCAAAACAACCATAAAGAGACACAAAAAAACTCAAAACAACCATAAAGAGACACAAAAAACAAAAAAACTCAAAACAACCATAAAGAGACACAAAACAAACTCAAAACAACCATAAAGAGACACAAAAAACAAAAAAAACTCAAAACAACCACAAAGAGACACCAAACAACCACAAAAACAGTCAAAACAACTTCAGTCTCATTTTGTGCAGTGACGTCTACTGTGATGACCAACCCTCTGTGAGCCTTTATGCTGTTTTTATTTTTATGAAGACATGGTGTTGTTGTTCTCGCTTGTCCTAATCTGCTTTACGTGGAGGCCGGTGCTGCTGCCGTCTGTAGCGTGATGAATCTCGGCCTGCTCAGCCCGGCCAGATGGTCCAAATTTAGTCCAAACCAAATCTGCTCTTTTCAGCTCGGCTCCCCAAACCTCACGGCGCCTAAACCCGGTAATCTGACCATTGTGGTGGGAGCGGCATCGGGATTATGAAAGTGGGCTAATGTATTCACGCTCAGACACACCCGGGTGTTATTCCGCACATATCTGCGGTGTGTTTCGTCGGGATTAGAGCGTCCTTCGCCGTTTGATCGTCGACCGTCGGCTCAGAGGGCTAATGCAGAGAGTCAATTACCCATAAAGCCCCTCTCTGCCTGTCTCGCTCTCTGTTGTCATTGTGCTGTGAGATGACAGACTCCTCTTTCAGGCCTCCATTAAAGCAATGCTTCTCTTTCACATGTCAGCTGGCAGAGCAAATCCTGCTCTTCTCGGTCCTCCTGCAGCCCTTTATGAGGAAAAAAAAATGGCTCTCAGCGGGGCCTCCGTCAATGAAGAGGCCGAGGGGGTGGGGGCCAAGCAGCGTCTGAAAGGGCCCTTTAGGTTCCCCCTCAAAAGAATACTGATTCATTGGCCCAAAACAAAGCCTCCTCTAGCCTGGTTTCATTTCTCTAAAGCCTAACACAGATTCCATGCCACCTCTAAGGAGCTCCCCTCCCCTCAGCCCGCCCTGAATGGAAACGTATTAGCATGAGAAGACAATGAGATGTTAGCATGAAGAAAAGGAGTGGGACGCTCCCTTTGGTTTGGGAGTAGGAACAACATTTAGAGAACTTCCTCCTGAATCTCGGGGTTCATCCTGGCATCCGGGCCAAAGTTTAACCCTCGTGTCGTCCCGCGGGTCAAAATGTGGGGAAAAAATGGTTTGACTGTGAAAACTTCCACATTTTCAACAATTTTGGGAACTTTTTGAAAATTTTGTCTTGGAAAAAAAACGAAATGTTAAAAAAATGCTTCTTAAAGAGCATTCAGAAAAAAATCAACCAAAATCCAGCTGATTTTTTTCTGAACGTTGTTAAAAAAATATTACAACTTTTACTGGTAAATATGGAATCACTTTAGATATTTTTAGGATTTTTGGGGAAGATTTTAATTCATTTTCTGAAAATATTGAAAATTTTATTTATTTTTAACTTTTTAAAATATTTTTATTTCTAGCTAAATTTGGGGATTTTTTAAAAATAAACTTTTAAGGAAAACTTTTAAGGAATTTTTGAATTTTCTTCATGAAGATTTTGCAAATTTGTAAAAACTGAAACTAAAAATGAAACTTTTAAGGAAAAACTTCCACATTTTCAAGATTTTTTGGCAAACTTTTGAAAAAAAATTTGTGGAAAAAAAAAAGAAATGTTAAAAAAATGTAAGAACATTGAGAAAAATAATCAACCAGTGATTTTGGCTGATTTTTTTCTGAACATTCTTAAAAAAATTCTAGCTTTTACTGATATATGTATATATATATATATATATATATATATATATAATCACTTTAGATATTTTTAGGATTTGAAAGATTTTTTGAAAAAATAGTTACAATTTTATTGTTTTATTTATTTATTTATTTTATTTTCTTGCCAAATTTTTTAAAATACACTTTTAAGGAATTTTCTTCCTGAAGATATTGCTAATTTGTATAAATTTGGGGAATTTTTTTGCTGAATTTTTGGATTTTTTTCAGACAAAGGAACAAAATGACCACAAAAAGACGCAAAACAAACATTAAAATACATAAACAAAGGGAAACAGGCAACAAAACAACTATAAAGACACAAAATGACAACAAAGATGCACAAAACAACAATTAAACAAAACAACGACAAAGCAAACCAAAGCTACGACAAAAAGACACAACAGAACTACAATAACTTGTAAAACTGTCACAAAATGATACTAAACAGTTACAAAGAAACACAAAATGGCCACAGAGAGACAAAACAACAACACAAACACACAAAATCACTACAGACACAAAAATACCAAGAGGAGACACAAAACAACCACAAAAAGAGACAAAATGACTACAAAGAGACACAAAACAATTAATATACACAAAACGACTACAAAAAGACACAAAACAAGCACAAAGACTCACAAAACAACCACAAATACATCTTAAATGCCACAAATAGACACAAAACCACCAAAAAAAGAGCCAAAATGACACAAACAACTACAAAAAGAGACAAAATTACTACAAAATGACACAAAACAGCAATTAAAACACACAAAACAACTACAAATAGACTCAAAATGACTACAAAGGGACAAATTCTCGAGAAAAACAGACAAAATGACACAAACATCTACGAAAAGAGACATAATGACTAGAAAGACACACAAAACAACAATTAATATACACAAAACAACTACAAAGTGACACAAAATTGCAACAAAAAGAGACAAAATGACTACAAATAGACTTGGACCAGCCACAAAGACACACAAATAACTACAAAGACACAAAACAGCAACAAATTAATTACAAAAAGGACACAAAACTAAAATAAGAAACAAGACAGAAATAAAAAGACTGCAAAAAGACACAAAACAACCACATAGCAACACAACTAGATTAACGGTGATGCAGGAAATAAAATGAGATAAAATCTGAAGCAACAAACAAACCGATAAATGACATCCTGCTAAAAGTGATCAGGAAGTTTCAGTAAGACGGTTAGAAAAGCAGAAAAACCTGCTGAGATTTTCCTTCTACTAAACGATAAACTCACAGATCTGAGCTCCATTTGTTCAGTTTTAGATTCTAGTCACCAGAAAACAAACAACAGAAGAAAAAATGAGTAATGTGATGGATGAATAAACTTCTATTGTCATTTTACATGTTTAAAACCTTCATGAGAGGCGATATTTAAGGACAATAGCTAAATATTAATAAAAAATTACGTTCGTTTTATTAGAAATCCTGATTTTCAAGCACGTAAGAGGATTTCAGATTTAGAAAAAGTGACACGAAAGATCCAGAGAGCTGCAGATTAATGTCCTGTTGATGAACTCAGTTATTAATCCATCAGCTGTGACAGGTACAGATTTTATTTTTTCAAACGAAAAAGGTAAAAAACACAAGTTTCTATAAAAAGCGGAAATAAAATCTGATCTAACGAGGACTTACTTGCTGTGCTGAGATGAGCAGCCAGTTGAACCGTGGAGTCGTCGCCTTCTGTCGCTGCCTTCAGCTGCAGCTACTGAACAAACCCTCACACACACGCACTAAACACACACACTCACACACACGCACTAAACACACACACACACACACTAAACACACACGCACTAAACACATACACTAACACACACACACACACACTAAACACACACGCACTAAACACATACACTAACACACACACACACACACACACACACTAAACACACATGCACTAAACACACACACACACACACACACACACACACACACACACACACACACACACACTGCATATGGACAATGCTGAAAACCAGCCTCACAGTGACATCATGAGCTTTAATCCACACCCCGAGGAACAAAACAAGCCCAGCTCATTAGCATAACATGGAGTGTGTGTGTGTGTGTGTGTGACGCTGAGCTAATGTTTGCAGGACAGCGTGGAGGTTCCATCAGATCCGGTTCGATCACGGTGTGCAGCTGTTCTTCTGTGTTTGAGCTCAGGAGGAGGAAGAACAGCTTCCTGTCTGGATGAACTTTGACCCAGTTCAATGTGACGCTCAGTAGGAGGTAGAAGGTTAAACACACCTGAAACACACCTGGAATATACCTGAAACATACCTGAAATATATCTAAAATACACCTGCAATATATCTGAAACATACCTGGAATATACAGGAAACACACCTGACATATACTTTGAACACGCCTGAAACATACCTGAATACAGCTGAAGTCTGCCTGAAACTCCTCCAAAATCAGACGCTGGTACTTTTACTGCAGTTCTTTCAGACTTCAGCCTAATTTACTCCTTCAAAACACGTGTGCTTCATGTTCCTGATACTTTAGGTTGAATATTTTTATAAAATAACGACACGTAAAAACAAACTGAGCACCAGGAGAAAGAAGCAGAACATTCTAGATTTGTTCTGGTTTTGTTGGAATGAATTCCTCAAAGAGTTAAACCTGAGATGTTAAACCATACTGTTACTGCTTCCTGTTTTAGTGTTCTACTGGCTTCTTCTTTGTTCTAATGTTGTTCTACTGGGTTCTCCTTTGTTCTACTGGGTTCTGCCGTAGTTCTCAGCAGGATGAAGCTCATGGCTCAGTCATGCGTGGAGTCCTTTGTTGCCTCCTGCAGCTGAGAACGGAGAATAAAAACCTCCATCAGGTTTTCCTGTTTAACTCCAGAGTTAATATTTAACCTGCAGGATAAAAACACATCCTGATGGTTTCCTGGAAAGATTCTGATACGGAACCATGTTCTAATCAGAACTAATTATAGAAACAGAGTTCAGTTTGTAGAAATAAAATGAAACGCTCATATTCTGCATATTTACAGCTTTATGAGTTATTTTTGAGTCCAAGACGTCTTTTGAAGTTGCTACCAGGCAGATGTTTTAAGGGTTTGTTTTAAACTTGCTGTTAGTGGTTTTAATATGTTAGATTTATTTCATTTTGTTTCAGAAATGATTTGAAAGGTTTCTGCTCATTTACAGGTCCATAATGTTATTTTTGGGTCTAATCTGTTTTTAAACAGATGTTTTCAGTGTTTTTGCTGCTCTCAGTGGTTTTTAATATTTTAGTGCTTGTTCATGAGATTTTATCATTTTTTTGTGTTTCTGTCTTAATTTTTGCTGATATTTTAGTAGTTGCTTGTTTCATAACCTGTGCAGCACTTTTGCTGACTCCTTTTGCTTTACAGAGTCCATATTCTGATTATTTACAGACTTATGAAGTGATTTTTTGGGTCTAAGTTGCTACTAGACAGACGTTTTCAGTGTTTTTATTCATGTAAGTTTGTTCACAGGATGAATTTGAATGGTTTCTGCTTATTTACAGGTGTATTTTTGGTCTAATATGTCTTTTAAACAGATGTTTGCAATGGATTGCAGTTGCTGTATGTAGTTTTAATATTTTAGTACTTTATGTTCACGAGATTTTGTAATTTTTTTCCTGTTTTCTGTCATCATTTTTGCTCATATTTTGTATATTTTGCTGCCTGTCTAAACATTTAATAGCAGAAGTGTCTAGTTTTTGATTTAAACCTGTGATGTTCAAATGAGACGTTAAACAGAAGAAGGTTTAAGTCGTTTTTAATGCAAACTATTAAACGTTTCAGTCGATAACTTTAGCATGTTTAACCAGTTCAGTGACTGCAGATTAATCAATGATGGGAAGCAAAACTTTAAATTCCTCTTTTATAATGAATATTTTTCTGGATTGACTACTTTAAATACCTTTAAATATGTATTATTCATCCGTTTATGTTGTTAAATTGTTTGTTTTGTAGAATCGACACTATGTAAGTCGATTAACCGTCGTGTAACACAAAAAAATTCATCAAATCTGGACGACAGAGGCGCTGAAAAAGTGAATACTTGCTGATAATAATAATAATAATAATAATAATAATAATAAGTGGATTTTCCTCACAGTGGACTGGTGCTGACATGCTTTATTGCAGGTCACTCAGAAATGATGAAACCAAACAGTTATAACCTGATATAATCTCTTCCTGACGCTATGTGAGCTAATTATTCACCGTACAGACTTTGGCAGAATCTGGCTTCAGCTTCTGTTTAAAGTTTCCAACACTGAGGAGTCTACGGGAGCTTTTATTATTTACACAGTAGATACACGAAAACCACGACGAGAAGCTTCCTTCTGGCAGCCGCTTTGTAACAGACAGAAAAAAATGACTAAAAATATCTAAAATTCCGTGTTCGATCACAAGCAGAGTGTGTTTTATCTCTAAGAGTCAGTCATAAATAGCTAAACCCAGCTGTGCTAAAGTTAAATATCCAAACACTTATTTCTGTCCAGTAAACAAATACATCCAAAAGGTCACTAGAAGCTGAGAGAAGACACGTTTTTTGTGGATTTTTTTCTGGTTTTATAATCTGATATGGCGAAAGCGTTCAGCTGCGGACGCGTGAATGGCGTCAGTGTTCGCAGCTGCTTCGCTTCCTTTGTCGTTCCACATACAGCCAGAGCGCAGTTTGTACGTCCCAGAGTCTTTGTGGCCCCGAAATAAAAACTAGTTTGACTTTGTTTTAGTGTCCAGAAGAAGCATAGTTACAGAGGCTTTTTCAGGAGGCCACAAACCCCCGACTTTCTCCCAAAAAAAAAAAAAAAGCAGTTTGAGCACTCAAAAAAGAAAATATGCACAATAATCCAAAGAAGAAGCTCTATGGAGGTAAAAAATGACGGTTTTCTGATGCGTCTCCTCGGATGTTTATGTTGAAGGTGTTGAATGGAAACCTAAAGACGGACACATGGACGGATAGACGGTGTTTCTGGTGGAGGTCAGACCGCCGTCTCCTGGTCCTCCCTCTGGATCATCTGGTAATGTTGGCAGTTTTCCAGATACTCGGACAGCTCGCCGTCCTTGGCCTTCTCGGCTCGCTGTTTGGGAGTTTCGCCCTGCGAGAGACGAACATTTTAGATGTTTCAGCAGAGATCTAAAGACCTGAGGACAGACGAGCAGCTACAGAGCAACAGAATCACAGATTAGGATGCAAAGAAGGTCGATATTCACTCACTTTTAGCTTCATTCCTCAGTGAAATGTAGCTGTTAGCATGTATTTTAAGCTGCAATATAAAGTCTGCAACGCTATGGAAACGTCATGGAGTTATTCTGTCTCGAGGACATTTTGTGGTCATTTTGTACCTCTTTCTTTGTCTTTGTTGTCGTTTTTTGTCTCTTTGTGATTGTTTTGCGTTCGTTTTGTGTCTCGTTTGTGTGTCTTTGTCGTCCTTTGTGTTTCTTTGTGGTTGTTTTGTGTCTCTCTGTGTGTGTTTTGTGTATCTTTGTGGTTGTGTTATGTCTGTTTGCGGTCGTTTTATGTCTGTTGTCGTTTTGTGTCTCTTTGTGGTAATTTTATGTCTGTTTTGGATTGTTTTGTGTCTCTTTGCGGTTGTTTTGTGTCTCTTTGCAGTCATTTTGCGTCTCTTTGTGGTGCCTTTGTGGTTGTTTTGTGCGTCTTGTAGTTGTGCTGTGTTTCTTTGTGGTTGTCTTGTGTCTGTTTATTGTCATTTTGTGTCTCTGTGGCCTGTTTGTGTCTTTGTAGTCATTTTCTGTTTGTTTCTGGTAATTTTGCAGGTTTTTGCATGTCACTGTAGTCGTTTTGTGTTTCTGTATTTTCATTGTTTGTCTCTTTGTGATGCCTTTGTGGTCGTTTTGTGTTCCTTTGTGGTTGAATTGTGTCTCTATGTAATCATTTTCTGTGTGTTTTGTGTTTCCTATGGTCTGCAGTGCGACTATAAAAATTAGAAAATATTACTGCTGTAGAATATTGTTCTTCATAGGAGGCCTTAAATAACACAATTCAGCTGTAACTAAAGGTTCATCCTGTCTGTCGATCAGTTTATTGATCCACAGACAGACAGACAGACAGACAGACAGACAGACAGACAGACAGTTTGAGGTCTAATAAAAAGCGAAGCCTCAGAGTTTCTCTCTCACACCAACACTGGACACTAAATAACACATGAACTCTTTTCATTTGGCGGAGAGGAGAAGAAGAAGAAGAAGAAAAAAAGATTATGGGCTGCTTCCTGTTACCACTGGCTTCACCATGGCAACGGTGAGCGGCGGCCTTTGTGTGTGTCGGAGCGAGGCCGGGGAATCCCGCGGCGCTTCGTTTCTCAATTACACACAACATTAATCACTTTATAGAAGTGGGTCAGATACTGCTGGAGATCCATTTAAAGTGCGGAGGCTCGGCTCAGGCTGGTGGCCGTCACAACGCCTGAGAACGACACACAAAACCGCCTCCAGCAGCAGGAAGCTGCCGAGTGTCGCTCACACCAACATCAAGTCAGCGCAGGCAGAGAGCTGCTTTCTGGTTTTCTTTCCAGGAAACGTCCGGAAATCCATTAACGGCTTATTAATGGTGTTATTAATGAGAAAACATTACAACATGTCAGGGAAAGTACCAGAAAATGACCATAAAGACACACAAAACGGCCACAAAGAGCCAAAAAACAACAACACGGGCAAGCTAACTACAAAAGTAAGCAAAACAACCACAGACACAAAACTTTAAACTCAAAATGACCACAAAGACACAAAAAAATACCACAAAGTAAAGCAGAATGACCACAAAGAGACTTAAATCCACCACAAAAACACACAAAACAACAACAGAGATGAAAGATATCTATAAAGACGAGGAGAATGACTGCAGAATAGATGCAGAATGACCACAAAGATGCAAAAAAATGAAATAAAAAAAATGACTACAAAGCACGTCAAAAGGACTAGAAAAACCACAGAAACACATAGATGCAAAACAACTACAAAAAGAAGCAATATGGCCCCAAAATGACCACAAAATGACAACAAAGAGACATGAAATGTCCAGGACGAGACACAAAATGACCACGAAGACACTTGAAACAACCTAAGTGATAAAATAACAAACATGCAAAAGAACTACAAAAAAAGCAGAATGACCCAAAAAGAGACACAAAATGACCACAAGCGACACAAATCAACTACAAAGAGACACAACTCAACCACAAAGAGACTCAAAACGACCACAAAGAGACTCAAAAAGACCACAGAGAGACACAAATCAACCACAAAGAGTCAAAAAACAACCACAAAGAGACACAATACGACCACAAAGAGACACAAAACGACCACAAAGAGACACAAAACAACCACAAAAAGACACAAAACAACCACAAAGAGACACAAAACGACCACAAAGAGACACAATACGACCACAGAGAGACACAAAACGACCACAAAGAGACACAAAACGACCACAAAGAGACACAATACGACCACAGAGAGACACAAAACGACCACAAAGAGACACAAAACGACCACAAAGACACACAATACGACCACAAAGAGACACAAAACGACCACAAAGAGACAGAAAACTACAACAGAGACACAACACGACCACAAAGAGACACAATACGACCACAAAGACACACAAAACGACCACAAAGAGACACAATACGACCACAAAGAGACACAAAACGACCACAAAGAGACACAAAACGACCACAGAGACACAACACGACTACAAAGAGACACAAAACAACCACAAAAAGACACAAAATGACTGCAAAGAGACAACAGCGACCACAAAGAGACACAACACGACCACAAAGAGACACAAAACAACCACAAAGAGACACAACACGACCACAAAGAGACACAAAATGACCACAAAGACACACAAAACGACCACAAAGAGACACAATACAACCACAAAGACACACAAAACAACCACAAAGAGACACAAAATGACCACAAAGACACAACACGACCACAAAGAGACACAACACGACCACAAAGAGACACAACACGACCACAAAGAGACTCAAAACAACCACAAAAAGACACAAAACAATAACAGAGATGCTAAAGAAATACAAAGGACACAAAACAACCAAGAAGAGACACAAAATGACAAGAAAAAGAGACAATCTCACAGTTTAATCCATAGTTTTAAGGCATTCATTGTAAAGAATCTTCATTGAATCTGTTTCTCTGAGCTTTATGCTCCAGACGTTTGTTCCTGTCGTCACTGAAATAAACGTCGTCGCCGAGAAATGCAAAGGATTTGAGGAATTCTGGCCCCCATAAAGACTCACCTTAAGGCATTTTTACAGCACAGAGAAATGAAACAGCCAAAGACACTTAAACAGCTGATGACTGTGAGGAGGTGTTCACTCATCAGACAGATGAGCTGTTTACCTGCAGGTCCGTCTTCATGAGCGACGCTCCGGCCTCCACCAGGAAGTGACAGATGCTCCTCTGACAGCCGGTGGCGGCTTTATGCAGCGCCGTCTCACCTCTGGAACAATAAATACACATCTGGCGTCATCTGGCAGCAGATAAACTTTAAAAAGGCTAAATAAATCACATTTAAAACAGAACTTACGTCTCTTTCTCTGTTACGTCCAGGTGAGACGTGGGCACTGAGGGTTAGGAGGCAAACAAAAACAAGTTAGAGACACTTTTAATCAGCAATAAGAAGTTTACTTATACAGTACCTTTAAAAAATGGAGTGCACAAAAAAGAACAAAGAATATTTAACAACAGAAGGCTGGTCTGTCCAAGCATGGTAAAAGATTTTCAAAATAAAACAGTACAACAACAACACAAGATATATTGATAAAATGGCACATCAAGGAAACCATAAAAGCAAATGAAATAAAAGAAAATAAAGAGTATAACCATAAATGAAAGGATAAAAATGATAACAATAACACTAGTAACGGTAAATAAGTCAAATAAATATGGAAATAAGTCAATAAATAGAGAAACATTAACAAAAAGTTTTCAAAAAACCTAATAAGACGGGAAAAGTAGATGATAATATAAAGATAAATGTGCTGGTTATGCAGAACCAAACTTCTTTTTAAAAAAAAGATTTTATTGATTTAATGTGTGTAAAGTCTGCATTAAAAGTACAAATATCACCTCTCTTTAGTGGTGCTTTCACTTGTGAATGCTGTTACATCTGAGACACAAAAGAACCACAAAGAGACACAAAAGAACCGCAAATAGTCACAACACAATCACAAAGTGACACAACTACAAAGACACAAAGAGACAAAAAACAACCACAAAACAAACAAAACAACCACAAAGAGACACAAAACTGCCACAAAGAGACACAAAACAACCACACAGACTCACAAAACAACCACAAAGAGACACAAAACAACCACAAAGAGACACAAAACAGCCACAAAGAGACACAAAACAGCCACAAAGAGACACAAAATAGCCACACAGACTCACAAAACAACCACAAAGAGACACAAACAACCACAAAGAGACACAAAACAACCACAAAGAGACACAAAACTGCCACAAAGAGACACAGAACAACCACACAGACTCACAAAACAACCACAAAGAGACACAAAACAACCACAAAGAGACACAAAACTGCCACAAAAAGACACAAAATAGCCACACAGACTCACAAAACAACCACAAAGAGACACAAAACAATCAAAAAGAGACACAAAACAACCACAAAGAGACACAAAACTGCCACAAAGAGACACAAAACAACCACACAGACTCACAAAACAACCACAAAGAGACATAAAACAACCACAAAGAGACACAAAACAACCACAAAGAGACACAAAACAGCCACAAAGAGACACAAAATAGCCACAAATAGACACAAAACAGCCACAAAGAGACACAAACAACCACAAAGAGACGCAAAATTACCACAAAGAGACACGAACGACTACAAAGAGACAAAGAGACACAAAACAACCACAAAGAGACACAAACGACTACAAAGAGACACAAAACAAGAACAAAGAGACACAAAACAACTGCAAAAAGACACAAAACAAGAACAAAGAGACACAAAACAACTGCAAAAAGACACAAAATTACCACAAAAAGACACAAAACAACCACACAGACTCACAAAACAACCACAAATAGACACAAATGACCACAAAACGACCACCAAACTACCAGAAAGTAAACATGCATGTATGTTCCTGTCCTATGTAACCAAACGTCTTTATTTTAGCTTATTCTGATTTAATGTGAGTAAAAGTCTGCATTAAAAGTATAAATACCACCTCCTTTACTGGTGCTTTTACTAGTGAATGCTGTTTGTCCACCCTGTTCCTGAAATATCAGCACAAATAAAGCGGCACACACAGAATGTTTTCCACAAAGTTGAGACTAATCAATCAGCCCTAAAGTGATTACGGGGCCTCGGAGCTGCTTGTTATGGACGATGTATGTTCACCTGCTGCTGGGAAGCTCATATAGGAGTCTGGTGGGAAACAGAGCCGCCGTTTGTGGTGAAGTATGATGCAGGTTTGGCTGCTCATTCACTGCATTTCATTAGTTCAGAAGAAGGGGGGAGCAGTGGAACCAAACTCCCAGGGTGCACAGTGTGGGAGCATCACAGCAAAACTCTGTTACGGTCGCCTGTTTCAGTCCTTTCACTGTATTGGTACCAGCAGAGTAGGCAGGGACTGTATCTGACCGGTGGTATTTCAGTGCTTTATGAAAACTAACAATGCTGTTCCTTAACCTCGTGTCATCCTGCAGGTCAGAACTGACGCGGTTTAAAGTGTGAAAATGTGGGAAAAAAACATATTTTCACAGTGAAACTTCTGATGTCCACATTTTCAACATTTTTGAGAAATCTTTCAACATTTTTTTGGTGGGAAAAAAGAAATGTTACAAATGTTTCTTAAGAAAATTGACAAAAAAATCAACCAAAATCCAGCGGAAATCACTGGATTTTGGTTGATTTTTCATTTGTGTTCACTCCGCTTGTCTTTGTAGATGTTTTGTGTCTCTTTGTGGTCATTTTGTAGCCATTCTGCTTTTCTGTGTAAATGTTTTGCGGTGGTCATTTTTTGTTTCTCTGTGGCCATTTTTATGTCTTTGTTGTCATTATGGTCATTTTGTGGTACTTTCCAATCTGTAATGTAAGGTTTGGTAATTATTTATACCATAAATAAGCCCTTAGTGGGTTTTCAGATGTTTTCTGGAAAGAGCAACACAAAGTGCTGTCCTTTTGTTTGTCTTTCTAGTTATTTTGAATTTATTTGTGGTCTTTTTTTTGCATCTTTGTGGTAATTTTGTAGTTATTCTGCTCATCTGTGTAGATGTTCTGTATATCTGTGATTGTTTTGCATCTCTTTGTGGTCATTTTTTGCATTTCGTCATGGTTCTAAGTGTGTATCTTTGTGTCTGTGTTTATTTTGCAGACTTTTGTGGTCTATTTGCCTCTCTGTTGTTGTTATTTTGGCTCTTTGTGGTTGTTTTGTGTGTCTTTATGGTCATTTTGTGGTACTTTCCAACACATATTGTAATTTTTTCTAATTATTAACACCCTAGATGAGCTCTTAATGGATTTTTAGATGTTTCCTGGTAAGAAAAAGGGGAAGTGTGGTCATTTTCTGTCTGCTTGTTGCTGTTTCGTGTCTCCCTAGTTATTTTGAATTGCTTTTTGTCCTTTTTTGGCATCTTTGTGGTCTTTTTTTTGGCATCTTTGTGGTCATTTTGTGGCAATTCTGCTCGTCTATGTAGACGTTCTGCATATCTATAGTTGTTTTGTGTATCTTATCAGTCATTTTACTTCTCTTTGTTCTCATTTTTTGTGTTTGTGTAGTCATTTTGAAAGTGTACTTTTGTGTTCATAGTTATTTTTTTTATTTTGGCTCTTTTTGGTTATTTTGTGGTACTTTCCAACACATATTGTAATGATTTGTAATTATTAACACAATAAATTAGCTCCTAATGGGATTTTAGGTGTTTCCTGGAAAGAAAAACAGAAAGTATGGTCGTTTTCGGTCTGTTTATTGTTGTTCTGCTTGTCTTTTTAGTTATTTTGAATATATTTGTGGTTTTTTCATAATTATTCTGCCCATCATTGTAGATGTTCTGCATCTCTCTTGTGTCTTTGTGGTCCTTTTTTGCATTTTGTCATGGTTTTGAGCGTGTACTTTTGTGTCTGTGTTATTTTGCAGACTTTTGTAGTCAGTTTGCTTCTCTGTTGTTGTTGTTTTGGCTCTTTGTGTGGTCGTTTTGTGTGTCTTTATGGACATTTTGCTGTTCTGTCTCTCACCGTTTTCAATGAGGTACTTTACGATGTCCTTGCAGCCGGCCTCCACGGCGTGATGCAGCAGCGTGCAGCCGTCGGCGTCCTGCAGCAGGATATCTGCCCCCTGCTGGTGGAGCTCCGTCAGCTGCACAAAAACCAAAACAAGTGCGGTCAAGTTCAGCTTCACACCATCATCAGTGCTGCTGCTGCTGCTGCTTTAAATCCTCTGTTTCCTCACAGACACACCTTACAGAGAGGAAACAGAGGTGGAGGTTCCACACTGCAAAAACGCTCAGTTACAAGTAAAAGTACCACACAGAGTATTTAAAATAAAACTACACAATGCAAAACACGCCTCAACTCATTTCAGTAATCATAGCAATCTGCAGCAGACTCACTCTGTCCAGGTCCTGATTCTTGATGCAGCGGATCAGTTCTGCATCTGCAAACAAACAGGTTAGCCACACTTTATTAGCATTTAGCTTCATTTCTAAACAACAGCGAGCACGGTATGCAGAATTATGAACGTTTTACAGAGTTAAAGTCATTTCCTCAGCGTTCTCTATGTACAGTATTTTGTATGTGAGGAACTTTTCTCTTCATTTTACCTTTTTCAGGGTCTTGTGAGGTAGCAGTGGAAGATCTGTCAGAGAACAAGAAACAGCAACAAGAAAACCATTATTTGAAGTTTCACAGCTGCTCGTGTGTCTTTGTGAAAACATCACAGAGAATCTTAGAGTTTGGAAACTTGTTAGATCTGAAGAGTTTGTTTACTGGTGAATGCGCCTTTGTGTTTGGTTATTGTATGAATAGTTGTTAAGATCAACAGTTATTCTGTTCTTGCAGCTCCGTCTCCTGGAAACTTTACAGACAACTCCTCTGCTGCAGCAAAACCATTTCCAATCAGTCTAACGGGGAAAACTGTTTTTTATACATTATATATTTTATATATATGTTTTTATATTTGGCAAAGCTGCACAAAGAAGACTGTTTATTATTATCTAAATTATTCCGTTAATCTCTATAATTAATCATGTTTTATGGGCCGAGCCTTAATATTTATGACAGTCAGGTAATGTTGTATTTTATATGATCTTTGTAGGATTTAATCTCTAAAATGTGAATAAGTGACGAAGTTTAAAGTCATAAATGACAGTATAGGGTCTGAACCTCAGCAGAAGCTTAATTTGGAATAAAAATCTCTTTTTTCTGCTGTAAATATTTAGTTGTTTTGACAAAATAAGTGTGACTTTACCCATGTTTTAGAAAACCTGTTATCATTTCTGGTTTATGTCTGATTTTTATACTGTTACGCCTTCGTTCTTTTTGTTTCTGTCTTTTCAAAGCTTATTTTAGTTCGTTTTTAGCTGCACTATACAAATACACGAAACCAGAAATCTGAATTTATTTTGCTTCTCTTAAAACCAAACATGAGTGCAAACCTCCCACTGATCTGAGCCGTTTTTTTCTACAAACATTTTATTGAGCAGCTGTGAAGATTCTTGTAGTTTAAAAACTGAATGTAAAAATGTTTGATTCTAAATGAAGATAAAACCACTCTAACTTTCTCTGAACCTCTAAAACCAGTCAGCAGCTATATTTGAAAAACAAATCAACAAAACGACACCACTGATCAGCTTCCAACTGTAAAAACTAAAAGATCACATTTTCCACGATACTTAAACTAAACATCTGTAACATGAAAATAAACTTAATAAAGCCAAGATTAAAATTGTGACACTTCATCAAAATCACAGCATTTTACATGCCTGAAATTAAAAAACAATTGCCAAAAATAAATCATTTGCACCAGATTCTATAAAAAAAAAAAGAAAAGCACTCGGAGAGCAGTATTCCACCAAAGCTGCTCAGTTGTTGTGTTATTTCTGATGGATGGAATCTTTAGTAAAAAATGACCTTGCTCTGAGCACAGGTGTGTGTTATACGTGTGTACGTTATGTACGGATACCGAATCATGTGACCTAAATATAAAGCGGGTGGCAGGAGTTGATGGGACTCAGAAGCAGCGCCACAATTGAATCAATTGTTCCTTGTATCATTTCTGATGGATAAGTCCTGATAAGTCCTCAGCGGTGGATCTGTAGTAGGATCACAATCATGTGATCATCAGCAGGCAGCTGACGTAGTGTTCACTTGCTGTCATGGTTACAGTGACACCATGCTGCTATCTTGCAATGATACAGAAATCTTTAACAAATCCATGGATCCACACTATAAGCCACATCACTGATAAAATCTAATCACTGGGTCCTTGTGTCATTTCTGACCTTCCCTGAAAATTTCATCCAAATTTGTTGGTCTGTTTTTGAGTAAAGTTGCTAACAGACACACAAACAGACAAACGTACAACGATCATAAGCATTTCTTGGCGGAGTAACAAAGAAAACTGAGAAACCACGACTGATTCAGGTGCAACCAGTAAAACACATTCCTGGGTCAATGAAATCACTGAGAGACATCGAGAACATGAGTTTATTTTCCTACAAAACTTCTGCTCTTCAGTCCAGCAGCATGATCAACCTGATCTCTGGTTCTGTTCAGATTCAGAAAGATGGTGGTCGACTTCAATGCAGAAAAAGTCCACAGAGCCTTCAGACACTTCTTTCCCAAACCTTAACCAGTTAAATTCCCTCTCTTGCCATTTATTAAAGCCCTAAAGACTCATCTCTGTGCATCACAGCCTAAGTACACTGTTAAAGTTAGTCCAAACAAGAAGAGTGAGTTTACAGTGCAGAATATGCAGCAACAAAGTGGCCCCTGGATGCAAAATAACCACAATAAAACAGGTCATAATGTCTTTAATTAAACATTAACAGGTAGTTTAGCATCTTGCTACCCTTATCCATGCTTAGTTAAGTATTTTCAGGCCAGAAGTTAAAGTTATTTAACATGTCATTTTTACAGTTTTACCTTCAATTTCCTCTCTGGTTGTTGATTCAACCCCTAAAAACTCATCTCTGTTAATCAAAGTCGCATGAAAATAATCCTTTAGCGTCTCTCTACATCGCTGCTTTCTCCAGCAAACCTCTTTCACTGCAGCTCAGCACACCAGCTCGCCTGCAACACTGTAAAACTGCTGCACTATAATAATATATTAGAACCAAGGATAATGACTGAGAGACACTGTAAGCTGACCGGATTGTTCTTTTTTAGATCTGTTATGTATAACATCTGCATATTTACTACAGTTTATTCCATATTTCAGTCATGACATGTCTTATGAGGCATAAAAAAACCACAATGGACATGCAGCAGACTGAAACTCTGGATCTTTGGTCTAATCCTGGAGCTGTGACCTCCAGAGTGGAACCATAAACGTGATGCTTCGTTCATTCCAGCGGGAAAACGTTCCCTCTCTATCAGGAAAACTATTAAGTTGTATGTAAAAGTCCTTTCCAGGAGGCAGAGCTGCTGCATGTCTTTTTAAAAAGTGAAAATAAAAGCAAACAAGCAGCACAGAAACCAGAGAGCATCAGAGACGGAGCTGACGGACAGAATGGATTCCTACCGAATGATGGGTCTGAAATCAGCCAGCGTGGTGTTGGAGCGATGCACATTGATAATCTTTGCTCCTCTCCTTCAGATCACAGATAAACAAAAACAAAAAACAGCCGGACAGACGGACAGGTGAGTGGCAGCTTAATGTGTGACGCAGGAAACACTCAGACAAACAAACCGACAGCAGGAGGCGCTCAATGCTTCAAGCTTCAGACACGTTTAGGACTTCTGGCATTAACCCTCCTGTTGTCCTGCAGGTCAAACTGACCCGTTTTAAAGTTTGGAAAAGGTGGAAAAAATATTTTCATGGTGCTACATCGTTGGGAAATTTTTGAACATTTTTAGGTCGAAAAAAAGAAATTTTAAAGATGCTTCTTAAGAACATTCACAAAAAAAAAAAATCAACCAAAATCCAGCGAAATTCTCTGGATTTTGGTTGATTTTTATGTGAATGTTCTTAAAGAAAACATTAGAAGTTTTACTCACATATGTGTAACCACTTTAGATATTTTGGAGATTTTTTTTAGGATTTTTACGAATTTTTTGAAAATATTTACAAGAATTTTTTTTGCCAAATTTGGGGGATTTTATGCATTCATTTATTTTCATTAAACCTTTAAGGGAAAGTTTGAAAATGTGGGAAAAGAAAAACATTTTAGATATTTTTAGGCTTTTGGGAAGATTTTGTTAATTTAAAAAAATATATATACAAGAATTTTCTTGACAAATTTGGGGGGGTTTTTATATAAAATTTTTAAAATGTCATTTTAGATATTTTTAGAATTTTTTGTGAGGATTTTACTCATTTTTTATAATGTAAATGATTTTTTATGAGTAAAAGTATGATGAGTAAAAGTCCCTTAAAAGTTGTTATAAAAATTCTAAATATCACTTTAGATATTTTTAGGACTTTTACAAGATTATTTTGCCAAATTTGTTGGATTTTTTTTAAATAAAATGTTTGACAATGTGGGGAAACAACATCACTTTAGATATTTTTAGTTTTTTTTTGGAAGATTTTACTATTTTTTTGGAAATATTTACAAGAATTTTCTCACCAAATTTGGGAGATTTATTTTTTGATAAAATTTTTAAGGAATTATTGGAATTTTCTTCCTGAAAGTTTTTGCAAATTTTCAGTTTGTGGTGAAAGTGGGAAAGTGAGAAAAGAATTATCACTTCAGATATTTCTAAGATTTTTTTGGGAAGATTTTTACTCATTTTTAGAAAAATATTTACAAGAATTTTCCTGCCAAGTTTGGAAGATTTTTTACAATAAAACTTTTAAGGGACATTTTTAAGGAATAATAGGAATTTTCTTCCTTAAGGTTTTGCAAATTTTTAGAAATTTGGGGAATTTTTGGATTTTTTTTCAGACAAGGAAACAATATTTTTTGGTGCCTGTAAATGAGGACAACAGGCGGGTTAAGGGGCTTAAATGCTGTGTCCAGTTATGGTTTCAGAGGTTTCACAGGTTAAATGTGTGATTCTACCTGCAGAGGGTCGTCTTCGAGGAGCTCTGGGACAAAGCGTCGGCCACCGAGCTGTCACTGGAAATCCTCTTCCTCTGAAAGTCTCTGGCCCTGAAACACACACAAACAGAGCAGTTATTTCTCTGCAACGAGCTGCTTTTATTCATGGATCCTTTGGTTTGTTCCTCTTTGATTGATCTGTGATGTGGAGGAGGCGACAGGTGACAGAGTGACCCAGAGACCGAAGCTGAAGATGAGCGGCTCCATGGAAACGGCACTTCAAACGGCAGCAGGAGCTCGATTCATCCCCATAATGACCCACCGCCCTCCACAGCAGCTTCATTCACATTCACTCAGCCTCTGAACCACTCCTTGTGATGCAGCTGTACACGTTTCCTCCAGCAGGTGGCGCTCAGGTCTCAGAGAAGTTCTCAAATCATGAGCGAAAGTAACAGCACCAAATAGCATAAAAACTCCATCAAAAAAGGACTAACTGAAATATTAGCTACAAGAACTCATTAAAGGCACTGTGAAAGTACTAGTTAAGTAAAAAAAATGGTTTATGGTTATAATACTGAGGACAAAAACACTGAAATTAGCTCCTTATATACTGGTAACTCTCTAAACTGCATCCAGCAGGTTTGCAATGGATGTCTTCTTAAACCCCCCCCCAATAAAAGGCAGCCACAATGGCACCATTTATCTGCCAGAAACTGCAAAAACAGAAAGAATCACTGGATTTTAAACTTTCTGATTGTCCTTGAACTAATCATTTCCGACCCTTCATCAGGAAAATTAACCAAATCTAAGATTTAAAATCATGATATTTCATCAAAGTAACTTTATTCTACATGTCATATTTTAGAATTCTCCAGGACTTTATATGAACGTCTGAACTGTGGTTCTCAGCATGTGACCAGACCCTGCAGTGACGGATGTAGATCTCACCTGGACGTGGCTGAGGAGGTCGGGGATGTTGGTGAACAGGGGAAGGCGAACTGCCTCTGCTGGTCCTGATGTTCCTCTGAATCCACCAGGTCCGGCATACCTGGCGAGGTGCCCACCGTCTCCTTGGCGACCAGCTCCGGGTCCAGGATGTAGAGCTCCTCCTGAGAGATCTCCGTCACATAGTTCAAATGTTCCTGGTGGAAAGTAAGAGAAACATTAAGGCAGGGGTGTCCAACTCATTTTAGTTCACACTCAACCCAATTTGATCTCATGTGGGCCGGACCAGTAAAATCAGAGTATAATAACCAATAAATAACAAAAATTCCAAGTTTTCTTCCTTTGTTTTAGGGTAAAAAAAAGTGCATTCTGAAAATGTTCACATTTAAGGAATTATCTTCCTACAAAACATTATGAATGAATTTAAATTTCTTTAAAAAAGTAAGTTCAATTTCAACAATATTATGATTCAGTTTATCATTTACACATTACAACTTACAGATCACAGCTTATCTACATGCAGTCACAGGTGTCTGGAACTGAAAAATTTAGTATTTTACTTTAAAAAGACAAACAAAACAACAAGAACAAGACAAAATATTACCAAAATGAGACACAAAATGACAAAAAAAACGAGACAAACAACAGAACAAAAGAAAACAGTGACAAAAAATTTGACAAAAACATTACAAAGCAACAAAAATGGACAAACGACATAAACGAGACAAAAAAAATGACAAGCGTGAAACAAAACAACAAAAGCGATACAGAACACAACAAATAAAGCAAAACACAAAATGACAGAAATGAGACAAAGAAACACAAGCGAGACAAAAAAGATACAAACTGACAAAAAAGAACAAAAAAAGTGAGAAAAACAACAAAAAAAGACATAAAAAATAACAAAAACAAGACAAAATCTTAGAAAAACGGTCTGGAAATTATTTTAAATTTTTAGTTTTACAATTTTACAATTTGCAATTGATGTAATTTTTACACTTTACAAAGTCGTCTAGCGGGCGGATTGGACTCTCTGGTGGGCCGGTTTTGGACCGCAGGCCGTATGTTTGACACCCCTGCATTAGGGTGTTCTCAGGTAGTTTGTTCCTCCTGCTGCCAGAAATAATGGAAGACTGTTGATGTCGAGACTTTCTTCTTATAGAAGTAACACCAAAGACTGAAGAAGGGTCTGTAGCACTTCAGCATCATTCTGTTATAGTGGCTTGTTTTTATTTCTTTAAACCAATCACAGTCATCACGTGCAGGGCTAGGTAAAGAATAAAGTCTCTGCGTTGCCTCAAAATAGTGACCAGGGAATTGTTTTGGTGAAATATTTGGATGCAATGAGGTGGAAACTGAGTATTTCACCCAAAAAACTCCCCTCAAAACTTTAATTTTTCCACTTTTATTTGCTGCTTTTGTTGTTGTTGCTTCCTGTTGTAAAGTTAATATTAAAAACAAACATTTAAACAGTGGGAGATTCACTATTTAAAGAGTATATACACCTCGGCTGCATTTGCATATTTTTCCAGTCAGTTCACTACCCTTTGCCATTAAAAAAATGTCAAAAAAATTTGCTTCGGATAATAAATTATGTACAGTTGAAAAATTTCTCGATTTCTTACCTGAGCTCGGTCGATCCTGTAGAAACGATCTGCAGTCGTACCTGAAAAACAAACACCAGGTTGGATGTCAGGGTTTCAGTGAAGCTGGAATCTTTAATGGAAAGTGGTGAGTTGGTTTGGCCTTACAGTCAAGGAAACACCACTTCATGGAGAGTTTTTGTGAAGACAGACATTCTCCTTTCACCTCGTCACAGTCCTGAAAGAACAGAAGATAAAACATGAAAACTCTAAACCTCCTCCTGCTGGACTCATTTTCCTCCTCCAGTCCACCTAAAACCAGCAAAAAGACATTTCAGAGGTGGAAATGTGGTAAACATAAGAAATCTAAATCACACAGGTAATGCCAAGAAGCTCAGTTAGACGGCATGTAAACACAAACACCTTACTCAAAGCCAAAATGTTGCTCTCAACTTCAGAGCGGACAGTGGGTGTTTCGCTAAAGTGCAATTAGCATTTTAGCATTAGCACAGCAATAATTTTAAACAACTGATCAGATATGTGGATAAAAATGCAAAATTGAGCTAAAGGTCTGAAAAAGAAGAATGATGTTTGTGTAAATAGTAAAGGACCAAAAATGGAGCCCTGTGGTACTCCAGTACAGATGGTAACTAATACTGTGGTACCAAGTTGACACCAAAATTCCTGAAAATACATCATACAGGTATTGAAAGCAGTGTAGATGCTATAAATGAGACAAACAAATGTGGCAAGAGTTGTGTAAAGAGATTTTTAGTGTTTGATCAACGATCAGGGACGAGTTATAGATGCACAAGTCAGCATGCAAACAGCGTTACAGAACATTTAAAGGAGAAAACACCTCAAACTTGGCTGATTCTTTTGGCGTTATTAAATTTGGTGTCACAAACAGTGGAAAATGAACAGTGTTGGTATCAACTAACAAATCTGTAATATTATGACATCCCTTGTACAGTGCGGCTTGGCTGTTTTCTTATGAACATTGGTGAATACATTAAGAAATAATGTAATTATGTTGCAGTCCTGTTCAGTACCTGGTCCAGATTGTCCTGTAGACGGTCTATGAGGAGGCGGCAGGTCTCCAGATCGCTGTCTCCAGGGACAGTGATGACTCCCAGCGGCATTGCTGCAGAAACAGACGATAAATCAGGTCAAAAGTGACGACAGTATCAGTTCACATACTTCAAACACTGTTTAAACAGGCCTTATTATGTAGACTACTCTTTTTGAAGCTCTGTTAGGGCCCTGTCACACTCTAGCGTATAGAGCCAGTGTCTGAGGAATGTATTGAATATTTCGAAAAATTGTTTATATGCACAACTTTTCAGCGTATGGGGTCGATTTTCGGTTAATGACCGTTAGAGTAACGTGAGTCTAGCGTACCATCAGTGTATGAGTAGCGTATGAGTAGCGTACGCATAGCGTATGTCAGCGTATGTGAGCGGATGTGATGTGATGTGTATTTGAGTTGGATGTATACTGACGTATGAGTAACGTATATCAGCGTACCTCCGACGTATGAGAAACGTATGCGGAACGTCAGCCTAACGTATGAGGAGCGTACACAGCTGGTGATGTTGGGACCAACCCTGTCCAGCAGTTCATCATTCATTTCTGGAGGCATGCATAGGAAGTTCCTGAAGGCTCTCTGATCTTCATTTCTCAATTCAACCATAAGCTGGTCATAAAGGCCAAATTGACGCCGCCTTCCAATCCAAGGTTTCACCCAGATTGCACATCTCATTCTACGCCTTCTTCTTCTGTGTCTAGCATACTCAACTGCCAACTGTAACAAATCTTGGTGATGTTGCAGCACAGCAACCTCCATCTCTGAACTGCTGGTACAAACTGATACAGATTTGGAAATGTGAGACTTTATATACCCCCCATATGCTGGAAATACGCTTGTAATACGCATGGGATACGTTGGCTGTACGCTCAGAACACGTTTGGCATAAGTTGAGTACGTTAGACTGTCGTTAGAACTACCATCATAACGTTAGCCATTTGTTAGACACACGTCAGACACACGTTCATTATACGCTCCTCTAACGGTAGGTTTCCTGACCCCCTCAATTTCAACATATGAGAAGCGTACTCGACGTATGAGTAACGTACCTTCAGCGTATCGTGTTCAGCATATGAGGAACGTATGAGGAGCGTAAAATTGATACGTCGGCATACGCTGAAAATTTTTGTGCATGTTCAAAAAATTTTTTGGCCGTCAGCGTACATCAGCGTACATCAGTGTACACCGACGTACCCCGGCGTACTAGAAATGTATTCCAGCGTACCCCAAGCGTGTTTCAGCGTACGTTAGCGTATGCCCAAAAAGTCCATACGTTCCTCAGACGCTGGCTCTACACGCTAGAGTGTGACAGGGCCTTTAATTGCACAATGTGGAGAAAGACGCTGGAAAATGGTAATATTTCAACATTTCAAGCACTTGATTTCTGATAAAACACTAAAACATGATGCCTCGACACACTTGTATTTACACTTGTTGATTTTCAGACACAACAGAAGCACACTGGAGGTGTTCTTGATTCAGCTGTAATTTAACCTCCATGAACAGAAACTCACAGGCCTCCTTCAGCTGGTCCTTGTCGTAATGCAGAGCCTCGTACGCCGCCATGCTGATCCTGTTCACTCTGATCTGCAGCTTCTCAGGAACTGGCTGCTGACTACACACAAACACACATATGTTCATTTACATACTGAGTTATTTTCTGACAAAGACTGAGTGAAGACACTGGTCTGTGTTGGAGTGAAGCAGGATGAATTCCATTGACAGGCTTCATCATGTCCACCACAGCAAGCAGCTGTCTCACTGAGAGCATCCTCAACATGACCGTCACTGACATGAGGCCTCTGTTGACGGTTGAAGACAAAGGCTACACTACAATGATCTTATTTGCTCTGTCTGTCCAAATCTTCTATTTCTGAATAAAGATACACAAATTAAAAATGTTTTTTTTAATCCAATTCATCGATCAATCGAAAAAATTATCGACTGATGAATCGATTATTAAAATAATCCTTAGTTGCAGCCCTAGTTTAACCTTAAGCTTCAGTGTACCGCCGGCGGTACACCTACTAATTTGCATAGGAATTTCAAGAATGTCCGACGGCTGCAAACGCGATTATACAAACACTATACGCCGATGGAAAGCTTAGATTCTCATGAATCCGCCGGTATAAACCACTTTCAGATGCGATTACCACAGCGGGTGAGAAAAACACATTTGTCCGACAAAAACGAATATTCATCCATCCGTTCTCTATACACGGCTTCAACGCACACAGCGCGACTCACATTTCCGGGTTTATTATTACACACAAAAAAAAGATTCCACAAAAAACGGCCATAATCCAACCTTTTACATCCAGACAACACAAGCCAGTAAACTATTTTGTCCAGAACATGTCCTGAAGTTGTATAAAATCCCCGAATCGGTCATTTTCAAGGAAATGCACCTCGCGATGCCCGTCCAATATTCCCTGTATTTTTCGTAATTTTTTTTATTTAAAAATAGAATATTAGCGATTTTTTGTACTGAAAATGGCTGGAATTGACTGAAGCTTAAAGGGTTAAAGTAACACTAGCTTCTTTCAGCTAATGGTAACCTATTTAGACTAGCATTAGCTTGTTGCTGACATAGTGATACCACACAACACGATAAAATCAGTTTAAATACATTAATTTGACTAATTTAAGATTGCTTGTCATCAGATTTGAGAATCCTGAGAATTGTGGGGTGTTAATAGCACCAACTACCAAAACTAACTTTTACCAATTGGTGGCATGGACCTTTAATGAGAGTGTTTTCAGCTGATTCAGTGGGATAAATGGAGGGCTATCACTGCTGTCAGTCCAGTGGGTCTTACTCGTTGAGATGGGGCATGGAGATCCTCCTCTTGGCCTTCTGCACCATGTTGGCCTGGTTCCTCAGGTTGATGTGGATGATGGATGGAGCCAGCTTGCAGGGCTCGCCGTCCACCTGCATGGGGATGGACTTGAAGGTGGTGAGGGTCACTTCTTTACACTGGTGGAGACGCTCGCCGTGGCCGCCCACCTGCAGCGTGGCCTGCAAACAAACAACAACGAGTCGCATCAGGTGGTAATGTTTAGCTCCGAGCTGAGGGAGGAGGGCGTTTGGATGACATTTACGATGCAGATGAGTGTTCAGAATGTCTCTGCAGGTTCAATTTAACACCTTTAAAGACATTTAATGCACACTCACACATTCATTTTATGATTAACATCTGCTTAATGATCAAGCTGTGCAAAGTATTAAAGAAAACACCAGCAATTTAATGACATTTATAATAATATGATATTTATTAAGGTCTGGTATGGTTTTATGAGGAGATTTCTGCACATTTTTTTAACTGATAAATAACGTCACAGAACTAAACCCATCACCACCCTATCTACCTATCTATCCATCTATCCATCCATCCAATTTTGTGAAGGGACAGAACAGTTTGTGGCAGGACAATACAGATGCAAACTTTTAATCTTTAAATAATATGTATGTAGTATTCACTGACTGCTCCACTGACTATAATGCATGCTATTAGAGTCAATGGGCACATGACTGTACAGTTTGGGGTCAAAAGTTTGGTTTCACTGAGAAATGTCCTTATTTTTGAAAGAAGAGCTGTTTTTTTCAAAGAAGATAACATTAAATTAATCAGAACTACATTCTAGACATTGTTAATGTGGTAAATGACTGTTCTATGTGGAAACGGCTGATTTTTAATGGAATATCTCCATAGGGGTACAGAGGAACATTTCCAGCAACCATCACTCCTGTGTTCTAATGCTACATTGTGTTAGCTAATGGTGTTGAAAGGCTCATTGATGATTAGAAAACCCTTGTGCAGTTATGTTAGCACATGAATAAAAGTGTGTTTTCATGGAAAACATGGAATTGTCTGGGTGACCCCAAACTTTTCATCGGTAGAGTATCTCACTGGGAAATAGAAACACTGTCCTAATTGATCCCAAGTCATCTCAAACACACAAGATCTGGCTAGAGGTCATAAATCATCATTAAAGTCTTTGTCATGGTGCCCATTGCTAGCTAAACCTCCTCATTGCGGTCCACTTGCCAACATGAACCTCTTGTAGTCTGAATAACCATCTCTTCTGGTCTCTACAGTATTGAACAATACTAGTACAACCAGGTACTACAGCTAATCTGCAATATATTTTCAGACGTACAAACAGGTCTTCATCGTCTTTTGGAGCCACCTTCTCCACACCAAAGCTACACCGTGTCCCGAAAGTTCATTCTCCCCAGAAAAACGAAGCTCAAAGACTGAATATGCAATATAATCAATTTATTCAATAACCAGTATTTCCCCCTTTCACTTTGATCATAGCTTTCAGTCTTTCAGGCATGGAACGTACAAGGTTCTATCATCCCCCACCAGAGCTGAGCTGTTTCATGGTGGTGGGTGGTGGACTGGTAAAGATGTTCAGGAGTCCCCACTAGTTCTCACTTACCCTTACTCTTCGCCATGGTAACGCTTCCAAAGTTTGGTTGTGAGTGGAATGCATTTAGGTCAAGCAAGAAATTAATATATTGGGACCTGACAGTTTGACCAGACAAACAACCAAACAGAACCTGACTGACCAGGTGGAACCAGTTTTGGTGGCAAACAATCAAACACGTCCAGTGGGAAGAACGTGTAGACGAGGTTCATGACCACGTATTTAACTTTGAGGAACAGCTGGAATATAGAAATGCCGGATTTTTTGGAATGCATTACAGAGCTATTTAGTTGTCAAGCATATACACTGGAATGATTTAGTATCACAAAACTGACCACCTCCCTTGGTTACTATATTAAACAGTAAAATGCTCCACCTGGAGGAAGAATGAGGTACTACAGCCAATTCACAATACCTGAAGTGTGCATAGCCTAAAAGTATGGTATCTAGCTGGGGTTCAGTAGCAGCAGATACCTAATAATACACGACTAAAAAGAATTAGGGGCAAAAGAGCTTGACAGACATCTCGTTTATGTGGTCTGATTGTGTACAGCTGCTGTAAGCTCACCAGAGAAGTCATGGTGAAGCCGATGACTTCAATGCAGCCGTCATCGTGGCGTTGAGGTTCAAAGTCTTGATGCTCGCTGGGGTGACCCCACGGCACGGTGCCGGCACAGTACCTGCAGCAGCAAGAAAAAAGCCAATGAAGAAAAACATATAGGCTGCTGATTTCTGTTTGCCGTCAGTCAATTTTTAAAATGATTCATGTGAAAATCACGTGCTTTGGAAACTCATGCTCGTTGAGAGACATTATTAGAAAAAAACACCAGCTTGAAATAAATCTAAATTCTCCTTTAAGTAAGTCTATGCAGACACAAATATTTTTTATCCCATGAAGTATTTTAAGACGTGTACTGTAGTGTAGTAGGCGAATGAATACCTGGGAATATTGAGGAAGAGCAAACACTGTAGCTTCAGCTCCTGAACTTTGGCCGTCAGGTCTGTACCATCACACTGAGGAGGCAGGAAAACACAAACAGATCAGGGCTTCAGATTCTACTGATGTTAAAGGCTCTTAAAGGTTGGCGAAATGTCGACCAAAGACTGCATTTTTAGGAGGAAATACGGATCCACCCACATCCATATATATTTAATGAGTTCATTTGCAAAAACAGATAACTCCGTTTTGATAAATATTCAGAAAACTTTTTTGTTTATTGTTTACTTGAGATAATATCAATCAAACTGAAGTTGAGTGGATTTGACTCAGTAGAAAAATACATGACAAAATAGAGAAAAAATAAATTATTAGTGTTTTATTATTATTATCTCAAGTAAACAAAAAAATTTGTTTTCTGAAAATGGAGTTACCTGTTTTTGCAAATGAACTCTACATATAGTCACTTATTGGAACTTTCTGGGGTCACCCTTGTTTAAAAAAATGGCAATTTTTTTCCATTTTTAAGGACCAATGACTACAAACTAGTTTTCTGCTTAAGGTCTTCAATCATTTGTATCTGATGGGAACTATTTTGTCTAGGTCAATACTACATTTCACATCAGTGGGAGCTATATTTCTGGAGATACTGAACCCTTGAAACGGCTTCCTAGGGTGAAAACATAAAAAAATCCTCTTCTGACAACACATGAAACATTCAAAATTCAGCCACAAATATTTCACAAAACTCTTTCTTTTGGATCCCAAACAACAAAAAAGCAAACCCTGAATAAAATCTTCAACAGTAGAACAAAATCACACAGACAGATCTTTCTATGTTCACGCAAAACTGCTCAAAATGACACCATTTATCAACCAGGAACTGTAAAATCAGAAACAATCATTGGACATCCAATCGTCAGATGGTCCATGAACGCATCATGTGAGACTCGTGGTTCTATCAAGAAAATTAACCAAATCTAAGCTGAAAATTGTGACATTTTAAGATAAAATAATTCAGATAAAATAAATGCAAACAGAGAAGCAAGTTGTCGGAAGATACATTCAGCATGGGGAAACATCTTTGTAGAGTGAAAAACAGCATTTGTAGAGCCTGTAAATGTGTAAACAGTTAAATATCTTTATAATGTGAAGCCTCTATTTTTTTTCTTCCCCATTCGGTGCAAAGTTTCCTGTATATTTTCCGTTTTTGTCTGGACTCACCACCACTTTGATGTGCTTGGCGAGGTCTTTGGAGCTCCCTGATAGGAAGTCTGAGAAGGCTGTCTGAAACACACACGTGTAAAAACATCACTCACATGTTCTTATTAACACAGATCAACAGAACATGGCTGATCGGGACACTCACCCCTGCATAGAACATCTTATTCCTGAAGCGGCTGTTGAACTTCTCTGGGTTCGCTTCTGAAAACACCAACGCGACAGTCAGACGCTGCATCAAAGCCATTTAATAACAGAATAATAACCTCCCTGCCCACATTTCCATCCATCATGTGGCTTCTCTGCTTCATTATATGAGATTTTAATCTGATTAGATGCATGTTTATTGATCCCCTAAAGGCTGATCGGGTCACAGAGCAGCAGAGGGAGGAAGAAAGATAAGAACAGAACGAATGCAGCAGCAGCTTTTTAGAGAACATGACCGATAATTACAGCAGTGAGGATCATGTGTTTGACAAAGTGATCAACTTATTTTGCACCTCTTTGACCCCATGTTTTGTCTCATTTTATGCCTCTTTGTCTCCAAGTTTCGTCTCATTTTGCACCTATTTTCCCCGTTTTGTCTCATTGTACACTTCTTTGTTTCGATGTTTCATCTCATTTTGCACCTTTTCCCCCCATGTTTTGTCTCATTTTGCACCTTTTTGTAGTTTTTTGTTCTCATTTTGTGACCCATTCTGTGCTTCATTTTGCGTCTCTTTGTCAGCATTTTGCATCGTTTTGTGTTGCAGTTGTCACTCTCCATCTTGTTTTTTGTCTTGTTTTGTGTGTCTTTGTAAACATTTTGCAACTTATTTAGTGTCTTCTTTTGCTTCATTTTGTAGTCATTTTTTGTGTCCATCTCATTTTGTGTTTTTCATGTGTTCATGGTTATTCTACAGCTACACAAAAAGTCGCAGAATATCAACAAAGAAACAAAATTACATGAAAATCGAGCTGCAGGATGAAGTCAAACAGACAAGCAGGATACAAAACTAGATGTAATGTATTGTACTTATCTGTTTGACTTCATCTTTCAGCTCAATTTGCATGTAATTTTCTGTTTTTTTGTTGATATTCTGCGACTCGTTTAGTGTCTCATTTTGCATCACTTAATTGTTGTTTTTGTTTTGCACCCGTCTTATCATTTTGTCTCATTTTGTGTCTTGTTTTTCATTTTCTTTCTGGTCATTTTTGGCAAAAATCTTCGTCTCGCTTTGCATCTCTGTCAGGAATTTGGATCTCGTTTTGTGTCTCATTTTTCTGGCCTTTATGGTAATTTTGTGGCTGATTCTGTATGTTGTTTTGTTCACATAAAAACTGTGTTGCTGTGGAGTTACTGACCTCTGGATTCGTGGAAGCCCAGTGTGACGTGAGCGTCGAAGCCCAGACTGAAGTAGTTGTTGAAGACGTCGATAGGAAGCTGAGAGACAGCAGCAGAAGAAACGTATTTACGGTGTTAGAAGCTTCGTCTAGCTTGGTTTCTGTTATTCCAGCAGATGTTAAACTCACCTTGTCTGTCTGGTGTTCGTCCCTCTCCTCGGCTCGGGCCTCTGGATTTGCCTCCACGTTCAGGTTCCATCGGTCCAGCTGGACGATGTTTCCGTCCTCCACATGCGAGAGGATCTTTGTGATGGGTTCATCGGTGTAGCCCTGACAGAGGATGACAGAGTGAGTCTAAAACTAAGCGGCCATTTAAACTCTTGTCAAACTCCAGTTACTCTACAGTTAAACTCTGGTCAAGGTCAAGTCAAACTGAAGTTATTTTTAATTTAAATTCCAGTCAAACTCCAGTTATATTCCACCTAAACTCTGGTCAAACTTAATTTAAGCTCAAGTTAAACTTTATTTAAGCTGAAGTTAAATTCCAGTGAAAGTCTAGTAACATTCCAGTGACACTAGAGTGTCACCTTAGTCAAACTCCAGTCAAACTCAACTGAAACTCAAGTTAAACTTTAGTAAAGCTCCAGTTAAACTCCAGTGAAATTCCAGTGAATCTCCAGTAACACTCCAGTGACGCTCAGTTCAATTTCAGCTAAGCTCCAGTCAAACTCTATTCAAGCTCAAGTCAAAGTAAAGTCAAACTTAAGTTAAGCTAAATTTAAAATCAACTCAAACTCCAGTTAACTCCAGCTACATTTCACTTAAACTCCAAACTTCAGATTCTGTCAAACTCAATTTAAGCTCAAGTTAAACTCCAATCAAACTATTGTTAAATTCCTGTTAAACTCCTGTTAAACTCCAAACTCCAGTCAATCTTCAATCAAATTCAAGTCAAACTCCAGTTAAACTCTAATCAAATTCTAATAAAACTCTGCTAAATCTCAAGAAAAACTCCAGTTAAACTCCAGTCAAGCTCCAGCTGAACTCACCCCTCCCCAGTTGAGGGTCCTGGCCAGGTCATTTCCGGTCCCCAGAGGAAGGATACCGACGGGAGGCTGAGGACGGAGCTTCAACTGGTCCAGAACCGACAGGATCCAGCCCACCTGAACAAACAGACTTTTTTTTCATTTCTTTAGTCACCGAGATTACTGAGAAACTACAACCAATAGCCAACATTGCTGCTACTGGAGGTGCAGAGATGCTCAGCTATTGTGTTCAGTTTACAGTCAAATAAAACAGAGAAAAACATAATATGGGAGTAACTAGAAACACTAAAGATTTGTTGATTAAAAAGGTCATGAAATGTGATTAACTTTCTCGATTGCTAATTAAACATTTATTTAATTAGTGTTGGAGAGTAAAAGTGCACACGCTTCACAAACTGCACAGAAAATTTAAGAAATAGAAAAAGCAAAGGACTACAAAGTTTAGAAACAAATAAAAGACATTAGCTACAGGAAGACTGTTGGTGAGATTATGTAGGCTCACCGTCCCGTCTCCTCCACAGGCCAGGATCCTCAGGTTGGGCACTTTGGCATATAACTCCAACCTGCAGAAAACACAAAGCAGAAACTGAGATAAACCCTGAGCCAGCAGGAAAAACAGTAAGATGTGTGGATGAAAGTCACGTTTGGGGTTCCTCAAGGCTCTGGTCTTGGACCCATTTATGTCTCCAAGCTTACGTGAATTTAAATTAAGAAAAAAGTTAAATATCTTATCACAGTTGTGGAAATGATGCAGATTTTTAACAAAATTCAGTTAACGTTAGTAAAACCAAATATAATCGTTTTTGCATCAGAAGAATCATTAAAATTTAATGCTGAGCTTCAGTCGTTAATGTTAAAAACAGATCCTCTCCTGATCTGCTTTGAGACACATTTACAGGACTGAGTTTTCTCCATGATGTCCATATTTATTTCTGGATCATTACTTGGGCTGCAGATGGAGGATGGGGAACTCAGGGATTATTGTGTCTGATCTTACCCCTCTTTTGGACCTCCCTTTGTCAGGTCAAACACCTGCCGAGGGTTCAGGTACCACATGAAGGACTGGATGATCTTTGCTCCCTGGAAGGAAGTAGAAAACAGAGATTGAAACTGTTTTAAGTGAACAACACAGACAGAAGCATCTGGTGTCTTTTTTCCTACTTTCACTATGTAGATTGTCTCGATCAGACACTAAAACTACAATCCTGCTCTGAAAACCAGGAATCACAGGTCTTTCTATTACAACTAAGTCTCAACCTTTTAGAATTTGGTTAAGGTTTTAGATGCAGAAGTTGGTGCTTGTTTGTTGTCATATTTCCTACATTTTTCCCAGATGTTCAGTCCATCTGTACCATCTTTCTGCAGCCATTGCTTCCATCTGATTTTTCATCTTTTTACAGTCTCTGCACCAATAAAACACAAGGATTTTATGGCTCGTCTTTTTTATTCTGCTGACCTTGTGAAGCACTTTGTAAGCTGGAGCTTGAAAAATGTTCTTTAAATAACAATATTATTATTACTTTACTTTCTTTGGCTTAATAAACAATACCTTGGCAGTTAATGGCTTAAATCAAAGAAGGCACTTACAGACCAGTAAACGTAGCATAAAGCATTTTATCGAATGAACATTTGTTTTTAAAAATAAAGAATACGGCCTTAAAAGTGCACTCTATAAAAACACAGACGAAGGTTTGAAGGATTTCATTCTATTTCCTTGAGGAATTGTCATTGGGGTAATCATTACTTATTTTGCAGATTTTTTCCCCCAAAATATTTTTATTGTCCTTCTCCGGGTTTCTTTTGTGAGAACGCATTTAGTATTTTCTTATTCGGTTACATTTTAAATGAGGCTTCTATACCTTAGTATGTTCAAAGTTTAAATATAGGTCGAATAAACTAATGAATGCACCGATAAACAGTTAATTACCACAGATGTTTACGGGTGCTAAAAGTGCTATAAGTTGCTAATCATTTTGTTGTAAACACTAGCGTGCATATATTCATGTTACATTTCAGTTAAATTCCAGTTAAACTTTAGTCAAACTCTAATTTCTTGTAAACTTCAATTACACTCCAGCTAAAACTCCAGATAAACTCCAGTTCAACTCCAACTAAACTCCAATTAAGCTCTAATAAAAAAAAATGCTAAGACTCCAGAAAAACTTTGCATAAACTCCAGTTAAATTCCAGTTTAACTCTGCTAGAACTCCAGATAAACTCCAGTTAAACTCCAGTTAAGCTCCAGTCAAACTCAAGTTTAACTCCAATTAAACTCTAAAAAATTTTGCTAGAACTCCAGAAAAACTCCAGTGTAACGCCAGATAAAATCTAGTTAAACTACATTTAAACTCCAGTTTAGCTCCAGATAAACTCCAGTTAAGCTCCAGTTATCATAACTAATTATTTTGTTGTAAAGACTAGTGTGCACATATCAGGGGGCAGAAAGAGCATTATCTGTGTATATGTATTAAACCATACATATAACTGAATATTAATTGCAAATAAACACATATTTTCAATGGAGTTTGAATCCAGAAAGAGGCAGTAGTACTTTAATCAGAGTGTAACCTGAAGGAACAAAGTCTGTAATTCAATAACAAAATAAATGGAGGTGAGTTACATCAGTTTGTCTTCTCCTTCAGATGCATTTTTAACACTATTACGAGAAATTCTGTTAGGAAATGAACTTTAAGCTCTGAATATTGGTGTATAAAGCAGGATTTTAAAGCAGAGCGTTAAACTACCTGGTTGCCGCCACTCTTTGGGTTCACAAACACCAGCAGAGGCTTCATGAGTTGAGAGGGAACCGGCTTCACCAGGAAGGGCTTCCAGCGGCCATCCTGAACCTGAGACAGAAATCCTGTTAATATCAGATTTGGAACTGCTGATTAAATTCACAAAGTGACACAACATTGAGGCTCCACCAGCTGCTAAGATGCAACAACATTTAAAACCAGTGTTTTATTTTCTCCTTCTCACCTCTGCTCCCTTCTTGCTCGACTTGTTGCACTTCAGAGACGTCCTTTTCTTCTTTTTACTGGACTTTAGAGACGTCTGTAGGGAAATAAGGAATAAGGAATAAGGAATATAAATTCTCTGATTTGAGCTTCTTAAGTTAGAATATTTGCTGTTTTTCTGTCTTTATACAAAACAACATTAGTGATCTTGGGCTTTTGGAAGCACTAATTGATCTTTTTCACCATTTGTACGACATTTTATGAACCAAACAGCAGATGTTGTGAAGTGGAAACTTCTTGAATGAATCCAGAGAGACTCCGTTCACAACTCTGCTCATTTCATTGATCATTAAACGTTGCAGCTACAGAGGAACACTATAACATACCTTTTAATTATGGTGATGATGCTAATAATGATAATGATGATATCCATAGTGATAAAGATGTTAACAATGATAATGATGAAGTTCATAATGTTAATAATGATAATAATGTTGATGATGATGATGATGATAATGATGTTAATACTGATAATGATGATAATAATGACAATGATGATGTTAATGTTAATGATGTTAATGTTGCCGATGATGATGATGATGATAATGATGATGATGATATTGGTGATGATAATAATGTTAATGATAATGATAATATTGATGATAGTGATGTTAAAAATAATAATGATGATCATGATGTTCATAATGTTAATAATGATAATGATGATAATAATGATAATGGTGAAGATGATGATGATGATGCTAATAATGATAATGATGATATTCATAATGATAAAGATGTTAATAATTATAATGATGAAGTTCATAATGTTGATGATGATGATGATGATGATGATGATGATGATGATAATGATGGTGATGATGCTGCTGTGTGTTTGTACCTGCGGCCGTCGGACCCTGATGATCCAGGTGGGAGGGATGATGACGGCAGCGTGAGCTCCGAGAGAGCAGCACTCCTCGATCTGCTGCAGCATGAAGCACGTCACCTTGTTGTGGTACTGAAACGCAAGACAGGAAGTGACATCGCTGTGACAAGGAAACCACAGGAAGCCACCTTTTCTCTGAGCAACGGTTTAAAACGTGAACTCACCGCCTGTTTGCACCACGAGCAGCTGATGGCGACGATCTCTTTGCTGTGAAATGAAAACTTCTGCTGGAAGCCCTGTGGATCAGAGACAGAGAAAGTTATATGTTATGATGCGGTACAGCTTGTTTCTCCTGTTTTTTTTTTTTATTCCACATTTTTATTTTGCAGATTTATGTTCCAGTAAGCCAAAAATATACATAATGCGAGGACAGACAGTAAAAAAAGTCTCACCTTGCCACACTGTCGACACTTCCCGGTCTGACGCCTCCTGTGGACCCAGTGGTGTCGAACAACGTTGGGCTGGAAAACAACACGTGTGTAAGACAGATTGTAAATCACGGCTGCTGAATTCATTCTGATCATCCTGTGGATTAAATCAGGCACTGACCTCTCGAATGGCTCGAGATCCTGGTTCCCTGAATGACGGTTTGCACCTGAAATTAATCTGAACACAAAGAAGAGACGCCGTGAGGAAAAACAGGAGGGAAAAACCTGAAAATAAAGCCGCTGATGCACAGTTTACCTTTTCTAGCTGCTCCATGCACATCGTGTGCACCGATATCTTGCATCCGGCACATTTTTTCCTTGCAACGGACTTTTGCTGCAGAACACAGCAAGAGGTTTACTGCACAAAAACACCTGCTACTATAAAAACTATTCACTCTCTTGGAAGTTCCCTCCAATTCCACCAAGACACCTATGACTCCCCTGAAGGAGTTACAACCTTTAATGCAACTGTTGTCTGTTCTTCACCAGTCAAAATGGTATTTGAGACAAAGAAGCTCATATTAAATCTGGAATAGAGTTCACCAGACAGCATCATGATGTGAAGAATGGAGGTGGTATGCTTTGATGAGAATTTGATGTTGAAAAGCAGCAAAAGGTGGAAACTTCCAATATGTTTTATAGGCATCGTAGACTGGAACTGATTTTTGGACAGACAACATTTAAAAATAGTTTATTTATTTACTAGTGGCTAATTTATCAAGGATTAATGATTTAAAGATCTGTTCTAATGTTGGCTCCAGTTTTGTCTTTATTGAGGTAAACACAGCTTCAATGACCTGAGCTGCAGGAAATCCAGACCATAATCCATCACAAACTGATTTATAACAATAACCGCTGCAGATTATTGCTGGTTTAATCCTTTATTAACTTAAGCAGTCCGAGCGGTCGCTGGACTCACCAGAGACTTGGCGATGCAGTATTGCTCTCCAACGTAGCAGAAGTCTCCAGAGCCGCTGGTCTCAAACCAGATGTGGTCTCCGAACTGGGCGTTATCCTGCAACGAGAAAACACAGGAACCGTTTTTAACTGCAACAAACCTGCAGGAGATGTTCACAAAATGTTGAAATAACAAAATAAACCATTAGTCTTTACCATTATCCCAAACATTCATCATCCTTCTATTGACAGAGCTGCAGCTTAAAACTCACGTATGAATAAAGCAAGTTATTATTATTATATATTTTACAAGATATATATAATCCTCCTCCACGACAGTAAACTGAATATCTTTGAAGTAAACAAGACATTTTACGGTGTTGTCTTATTGTGTCAAACTCATTTTTTGACTCATTTTTAATTTCTTGAGAAAATCTTCACTTTATCATTTGCACATTACAACTTACAGATCACAGAGTATCTACTATGGCATGAAACATTCAGTCACAGGTATCTGGAACTAAAAGATATATTATTTTACTTCATGATCAAAACAACAAAAGTCAGACAAAAAAGATAAAAACAACAAAAACAAGACAAAATATTACAAAAATCAGGCGCAAAACGACAAAAACGATGCAAACAAAACAAAAAACAAAAGTTTGACTGATATATATGGAATCACTTTAGATACTTGTAGATTTTTTTTGGAAGATTTTTGTTCATTTTTTGAAAATATTTACAATTTTGATATTTTTAAAAAAAATTTAAATTTGTATTTCTTGCCAAATTTGGGGATTTTTTTTAAAAAAAGTAAAACTTTTAAAGGAAACTTTTAGGGAATTTTCTTCCTGAAAATTTTGCAATTTTTTTTTAAATTTGGGTAATTTTTTGCTGAATTTTTGGATTTTTTTCAGAGAAGGAAACAATATTTTTTGGTGCCGTAAATGAGGACAACAGGAGGGTTAAGACACTTAAGCTCGACAATCCTGGTAAAATACAGCTTAAAATAAGTCTTCCAGCTAATTTTAAGATCTCAGTATTCTAAATATCAGATCTTATTTCAAGAAATCTTACCAAGCCATTTTCACATGTTCTGTTAGCAGATTGTTTCACGTATTTCAAGGTAAAAGTTCCTTGAAATAAATTATTTTCCCTTGTTTTGAGAGGGGCATTTTTTCCAGTGTGGTTTTGGCCCGCGGACCTCATGTTTGACCCTGGTTTAGACTAAAACTTCAGCTGTGTTTGTGGACCAGCTGACAGGACAAATCCTATGTAGAAATGAACCACAGCTGATTATATGTTGCAGTTTTCCTCATTGCTTGACCTGATTGACTCGGTTTGCTGAGTAATGATGCGTTAAACTCACCGTCCAGTCGATGCTGCTGCTCGGCTCCTGCAGCGAGTCGCTTTGAGACACGTTGGGTTGAGTCCCGGCGTGCTGAAGGCCCGACTTAGCAATGGCTTTCCTGAAAACACAAGAAACAAGAGAGCTTTTGACCTGAAAACTGAAAAACAGTCTGGTTTTCTGTCATGTTTCTGTTTCTGTGTGAAGAACAAACTGAGGTTTTGCTGCACGACGTGAGAAATTAGGTTGAATTTAGGATATAAAGCCTGATTTTCCTGTTTGTATGAACATAACGCTGCAGGTTTCTCAACATCTCAGTGTTCAGAAGCTGGATCAGGACGTTCTGCTGCTCATCCGACTTCTTTGAAACCAATTTCTTCTTTTACATCACATCTGAAGACTTTTGCTTGTATCTGAAGGTTTTTTAATATGTTCTATTTGAACTTGCAGATTATGAATGAATGACATGAAGAAAAATAACGGAGAAAATTTCAGGTTTTTATCTTTAACAGTTCCTGAGATGTTGTTATTGAAACATCATCAAAGTTTCAACGTGAGAAAAAATTGCATAAAGTGAGTCAACGGGCACTTTTGAAAAAAAACAAAAAAACAAAAACATTCATCTCGGAAGCTAAAACTTCCCAAATACCGTTATAAATATATAAAAAATTTAAGGAAAATCAGAGATGATGGAGCAGAAATTGTTCTAAAAATGTGATGATTTGAGATAAAAATGCCCCCATTTAGAGATGATCAGATGGTGCTTTAATGTCTGAACTTTTTACTCCCTAAAAGTTTCCATTTCTAAGATGCTGAACACGACTTTTCACCATGCAGCTGCTGAGATTCCACCAAACACACAAACATTGATTAACCTGAGAATTAGAGCTGCGATCAGTCGATGAGTCACTTTCTTTGTTAACGTCGCTGCTAATGAGTCTCGACTGCACCGAGGACCTCTGACTCAAAAATCATCATTTCATTGTTTATTCATGACAGTTTATTCCTCCTACAAGCTGCTGGGCGTGTCAGACTACCAACGACACATACATAAAAATATAAGTCAAACATTTGCATTCTGGAATCTCAGCTGTTGTGTAAAAAAGAAAGTTGAATTATTAATTTTGCAAATTTAAAAAAACGCGGAATCAACATGAGCAACTTTTTCCCAAATGATCACAGCCATAACCAATAGTGGGACAAAACGTTGACGCTATATATAACAGATATAAAACAGCTTTAAGTTTCTGTGCTTGCCTCCTCTCCACTCAGTCTACACCGCCTGCAGTTCAGTCAAGAACTCAAAATTTTTGTCAAGCGACCGTAACTTCTCAGTTGCTCAGAAAAACCGGAATTTCTGGTTTTTTGCAAAATCTGTTTGGAACAAACATATTCTTTATGAGGATATTTTTATATGAAACGTGAAATAAAGTGATTTAGAGAAATATCCAATTTTTGAAGCTTATTTTTGGTCAATTTTCCCAAGAGAATTCTATGTCACAAGAATTGCTGTCAGAAAGTTTACAATCCAGTGATTCTTTCTGCGTTAAAAGTTTCACATCTCTGATAATTGGTGTCATTTTAGTGATTTTTGAAAGACGAGATGCCTTTCGAAACCATTGGTAAGTTTCAGGATTCAGAAGATTAAACTGTGATGGAAATAAAACAAAACAACACTAAACTGAAGCATGTTTCTCTCTGCAGCCCTCAAACTGTAGCTCTCTACATACAGCAGGAAGGCGCTCCAGCTCTCCAGTCTGGAGTCGTAGCTGTGGGCCCCCAGTGGGCTCAGGGCCCCGGGGCCCCTGCAGAAGCCCGGATGGTTGAGGTAGTAGACGGAGGTCCTGCGGTTGGGCAGCGGGAGGCCTCGGCCCGGCCAGGGGCTGCCGGCCTTGGATAGGGTGGAGATCCTCCTCCTCTTCCTCTGGCTGGAGACTCGGTAGCAGCTGTAGGGAGCCGAGTCTGCGGCGTGGAGCTGAGAGGAGTTCCTCCTCAGGCAGCGAGGGGCCCGGATCAGGGGCCGAGAAGCCAGCTGGGGCCTCTTCACCTCCAGGACGGAGGAGCAGGATGGGGTGGAGGCTGGAGAGCAGCGAGCCTCAGGAGACCAGGAGGCGGAGTCCTCCTCGGCCAGATGCTCCGCCTCTGACGGCTCGCTGCTCTCTGATTGGCTGCCGTCGGAGTAATCACTGCTGTCGTCTCTGTCTGAGTGGAGGCTGCTGGAGCGGGAAAACATATGGATGTTGTTGGCTCCGCCCCTCACCTCCACCTGCTGCTCGGCCGCTGGTAGCCCCGCCCCCTCTTCGTCCTCCTCCTCCTCGGCCATCTGGATGAGGCTGGCCAGCAGCATGGACGGACCCAGCAGGTGGGTGTCGATGGTGCGCAGCTTCCCCACCTTCCTCCTCCGCACAGCAAACTTGGGGTTGAGGCTGGGGGTGGTGGTGCTGGAGCGCCTCCGACCGTGTCCCGCCCACCTGCAGTGACTCGAGGTCTTCGCCAGGCGGCCTCCTCCTGCACTTGGAGGTCCAGCCGGCAGCTGGACGCTGGAGCGCCGCCGCTGGGTCAGAGTGGTGGACGGTAACCCAGCGCTGGACCTCCGGCGGGCCTTACTGGTCGGAATGGCCACACTGGGCCTCCGCTGGTGGCAAGACTTGGCTTCAGCTTCCAACTGCAGAGAAGATTCCTTCCTCTTAAAGTGACGGCGGAAAAATGTGTCCATGATGGATGCCTGAGGGACTCCAGAGAGAGTCCTCTGTGGAACCAAATAGCTGTTAGCCCGAAGTATAGAGAAAATTGGACTAGAAGCTAAAAAAGACAGAAGGAAAAGGTGCAACGATAGTCCAGGACCGTGCAAAGGGTTCAGGAACTAACAGGAAGTTGTCAGTCAGGACTAATGAGCAGAGGAAAACGATGAAATTACAGCTCCTTGTAAAATCGTTCAACTCAAATTAACACAGTTTGTTAGAAAAAGCTGCAAATTGGGTGTAATTTAATTATATTTCTGACTTAAACCGGCACAAATAAAACCAGAGTTGGGGTTTTCCTGGTTCCTTCCTCATGATTCGAGCGATGCCAAAGGAAACTTTTAGTCATTCACCCATGAAGACCAGATATTTGTGGGGTAAACTTGAACAGTCTGGAGGATCTCAAAATGGGAAAATAAACCCTACCGTTCAAAAGTTTGGGGTCACCCAGACAATTTCATGTTTTCCATGAAAATTCACACTTTTCTTCATGTGCGAGCATAACTGCAAAAGGGTTTTCTAATCATCAATGAGCCTTTCAACACCATTAGCTAACACAATGTAGCATTAGAACACAGAAGTGATGGTTGCTGGAAATGTTCCTCTGTACCCCTATGGAGATATTCATTAAAAATAAGCCGTTTCCAGATAGAATAGTCATTTACCACATTAACAATGTCTAGACTGGATTTCTGATTCATTTAATGTTATCTTCAGTGAAAAAAAATGTTTTTCTTTTAAATATAAGGGCATTTCTAAGTGACCCCAATCTATAATTCTATAGTAGTGTAAAATTGAAATGTTGTTTGCTGTTTTAAGGAATAACGTAAATAGAGAAAAGCCGAGGACCCAGAACAGAGCCCTGGGGTTCTCCTCCTCAATACAGGAATCCAGAACAGCACCAGACTGATCGATAACCAGACCTGATCAGCGATCCCTACTTTAATGAACAGACTGCTTGAAAGATATACTATACTGTGGAATAGTAAAGTTGTTCTTAGGGTTTCTAAAGATGTATACAAGGTCTAAAAGAAACAGGAAACAATAAAATATGAGATTTACAGACATGTAGCTGGTAGGAATTAATCAGTTTAACTTCATCCTACTCATTTGCAGACATTACTTTAGGTTCTGCTTTTTGCTTTTCCTTCATTTTGTGTTTTATTCTCTCTTGTTTCTGCATTGATGACACTAATAGCATGATTGAAATAAATCTAATAAATAACAAAATCAGAGCACACTGAGCAGGAGATGAAGTGATGCGCTGGCTTTATATAAAATGTACTCTCTCATGCTCAGCTCTGCTCATGTTCAGCGTTATCATCCCACGTTATTCCCACGACTAGTGGGAACCTCCTCCACTTTCTACTAGGTTCAGTAGGTGCATTATTATCCACTTGATCAATAAAAAGCTGAAAGTAACTTCGAATGCCTCGTGATTGTGTGAATAAGTGGAATCGTCCCTCTGTAAAGCTACAAAATGGAGTTTAGTACCATAAAGACTGAGTTGTAACCCCAAACCTTTTCTAAACTTTATGAAGCAGTTTTGGTGTCAATCTATGAATAATTCAAAATTACTATAATTAATTTTGTACCACACAAAGACTCCTTTCCAATAAGTCTAAAACTAATCCAAATTTAACCAATTTTGAACAACTTTTGAGTCATTTAGGGGAAATACTGGGTCATTTTGAAAGATTTTTGTCATTTTTTGTACAAGTTTTAATAATTTTGGGACAATTTTGTGTAATTTTGGACATCTTTTCATCATCAGCTTGAACACTTGTGCTTACGCTGCCAACCATTAAGTATGTAGAGGAAAAGCTAAAACTCTTGACTCACTGTAGTCTATTGGTTGAACATAATTTCATTCTAAGTTGTCAAAACTCAAGTAGATTGATTTAAACTGATGAATGTGTTCATTTTTTAGTTGTTGAGCTCAAATAGTATTTTTACAAGTGCATGTTTGAACGCATTAAGCAGAAAGGTTTAATAGTCCATCATTCTGACCATCAAACACTTTAATTATCTACATTCTGATTAATAATTATGCACCAATTTGTGCCTTTTCTGCATCCATGAGGAACGTTAAATAAGTTTTTCCAAATTCGAAGTTTTCACAGAGAGACAACTGCAGGTGTTCTAAACTCTGAAGGGTCTCAAACCGTTGCACAGTTCTGTACATCATCATCACACAGTAAACACAACAGCAGAACCACACAACTACTGGACCACCACACTGACCGAACGTGATTTTATGACGTGTTTTTATTGTTTTACAGGCAGCAAAGAAGAAATATTCACACTAGATGTTGTACTAAATATTTTACCACAAAAAAGCCAACAAATCAGATGCTAACATGGTTCTAGAGAGCTCAAGAAATTCGGTTTGGGACTGTAAAACCACACAGACTTCAACAATAAGACCTTTATTCACTCCATCTCTGCTCAGACTTCTGCTGAGAACCAACATCTTCCCTTTGTGTTTATATGGTTTGATATTTAAATTATGCAGCACTTTGATTCACCTCCTGCTGTTTCTAAATATGCATTATAAATAAGTGTGAAATTTAGCCCTTTGCTGCACCATATTTCCAACTTTTTCAAGGACTCTTTCACAAAGCATAATTTAGAAATCCAGTTTAACAAAAGGGTATAAAAGGAAATAAAAAGGTGTCCGGTATTTATACATTGACCGAGCAAGGAGGAGAAAGTGCATCTAGGTGAAGACACTTGTAAGTAATTCAGACAAATGCATGTTAGAGGATTTCTTCAACAGACCACAAGATCGATCACAGATTTACTGATGCTGAAATGGATGAATCTTCAAGTCCAGTCAGCTATAGTTGCTAATTTGGAAGAAAAGCCTCCACATAAAATTGTAAACATCCCCACTGTGAAGCACGGTGGTGGCAGCATCATGATGTCAATAGTATCATAATGTGAAGCACGGTGGTGGCAGCATCATGATGTCAATAGCATCATAATGTGAACCACGGTGGTGGCAGCATCATGATGTCAATAGCATCATAATGTGAAGCATGGCGGTGGCAGCATCATGATGTCAATAGCATCATAACGTGAAGCATGGTGGTGGTAGCATCATGATGTCAATAGCATCATAATGTGAAGGACGGTGGTGGCAGCATCATGATGTCAATAGCATCATAATGTGAAGCATGGCGGTGGCAGCATCATGATGTGTAGGCTAATGAAAGGGCAGCATAACACTTCAGGTCATGGACCAACTGTAAACACGATGGGATTGACGGCTATCTGAAGAGGATTAATCAGCGCTGGCTGTTAGCCTGGTGTGGAACTGAAACAGTGTCACGGCTAAATTCAGCCGAGGAAACCGGAAAATCCCAACTTTAATCTGCTCTTCAGGAGCTGGCCTGAACACACCGGAGCTGCAGCCAAAGGGTGGAACATGACCTGGAGCTGCCGCTACCTGACTCGCCTGCACACCTGAGCATTAGCAGGTGAGGTGAGGCCGCTTTTATTGGCTGAGCTCCATTCAGAATAATCCAGACATTGCACCAAACATGGAGGTCCTGATTTCCCTGACTCTCCTGAACACACCAGACTGAGCAGTGATGAGCTTCATTCAGCCTTCCAGGCAGATTTGGTGTTATTTATGTTGTGGAGGCGAGGGACCCCCGCAGCATCATGAATTATAGAGCAGTCAGAGGAAGTGTCGGCTTTTCTCCACAGGCCGAGCAGCACGACAACAGGAGGATGTCGCCGCCGCCGCTGTGACACACAACAACAACAGTAATTAAAGCTTCGACGACCCGCTGGCTTCCACAAATAAAAACATCACACCAGCAATTAGGCATCACCGATCGACAACCAGCAACACAAACACAACTGACTGAATCAGTCTGTACTTAAGTATTCTACTATGAGAACCAATGAAAATGACATAATACAACTACATGCACAAAACATTGGCAAGGAGACACAAAACGACCACAAAGACCTGCAAAATCACCACGAAGAGACACAAAATGACCACACTTATATGCAATACAACTGCAGAGAAATGCAAAATGGCACAAAACAACTATGACAAGATGTAAATTGACTACAGAAAGATACAAAAATGACAACATAAGAGCTACAAAATCACCACAAAGACATACAAAACAACTGCAAAGAGCCAAAACACGGGTACGAAGAAACACAACAGCACAAAGAGAGAGCACAAAGAGAGCGAGAAAAAGACAAAAGCAAGAACAAAGACAAAGAAAAATAAACTGTGAAGAGACACAGAGCAACTGCAACACAACATAAAATAAAATAAGTACAAAGAAAAAAAACAACCACAACGAGAGACAAAATGAATGCAAAGAGACACAAAACATGAAGAAAGACACATAAAACCACTACAAAGACACAAGAAATGACCAAAGAGTAGTAAAACAAGTACAAGTAGAAAGAAAACAACTGCAAAGAGACAAAAAACAACCATGCAAAACAGATGCAAAATGACCACAAAAAAAAATCAACAAAATGGAAACAAAGAGTCAAAGCTTATACACAAGAGACACAAAACAAAAATAAAGACATAAGACAATCACAAAATGACATTAAACAAGAAATACACACAAAACAACTGCAAATGGACACAAAAAACCACAAAGAGATAAAACGAGAAGAAAGACACAAAAAAGTGCGAAGAAAAATAAAACAACTGCAAAAATACACACAACAACCTAAAAGAGACGCAAAACAAGTAGAAGGACTCAAAGTAACTCCAAAAAGGCACAAACGAATTCTAGACGCAAAACATGAAGAAAGAAACACAAAACAACTACAGAGACACAAAATGGCCACAGAAACACAAAACAACTAAAAGGAGATGCAAAACAACCACAAATAGACACAAAACAACAACAAAGAGAAACAAAACAACCACAAAGACACAAAATGGCCACGGAACCACAAAACAACTACAAAGAGATGCAAAACAACAACAAAGAGACACAAAACAAGAAGAACGAAATGCAAAACAACCAAACGCACACAAAACGACCACAAAGAGACACAAAACAACCACAAACACACACAAAACGACCACAAAGAGACACAAAACAACCACAAACACACACAAAACAACCACAAAGAGATGCAAAACAACCACAAAGAGACACAAAAGAGCCACAAAGAGACACAAAACAACTATAAACAGACACAAAACAACCACAAAGAGACACAATGCAACTATAAAGAGACACAAAACAACCACAAAGAGACACGAAACATCCACAGAGAGACACAAAACAACCACAAAGAGACACGAAACATCCACAGAGACACAAAACAATCACAAGGAGACACAAAACAACCACAAAGAGACACATAACAACCAAGAAGAAGCAAAAATGAGCTCATCGTTCTCTACTGTGACTAAAACGTCTGAGTTTGAACAACTTTGTGGTTTCATGATTTATGTTTAAACTTCTCCTCTGATGGTTTCATTGTGTTCAGGTTCTGGTAAAAGGAGGACAGAACCTCTTACAGTATTTTGTGAGGTTCTGTCTGAGGTTGCCTCTGATCTCTGCCCTCAGATCCAGTGACGGCGGCTTCACGCTGCCGATTAGCTGATTAGGGAAACGAGTCTATTTATAGCAGCTGCTTCACTTTCACTGCAGCCGCTCAGGTTCCTGCTGCTCCACCGATCACAGGTAACAGGACGCCGAGCTACAAGGCCTCTGTCGTCAGGTACAAGATACAGCAGCTCAGAGGAGACGGTCAGAGGGGCGCCACAACCCCAACACCAAGCTGATAAATACATGAAACATCAGGCTGACAGCTGTGGTTACACATCAGTACATCAGAAAAAATATATTCAAATATTTAAAAAAAAAAACAGATTCTACTTTCGGTCTCTTTGAACAACATCTAAACTGTGATGCATTCACTGACAGTTGTATGAATAAAGAGCATTGAAACAGTGCTGCATTAATTTACTGCTGCACTAACTAAATGCATTTGAATGGTGATGCGTTCACTGATTGCTGTGCGTAATAAGTGTGTTTGGGCTACGGTGAATTCACTTACTATTATAAAAAAACTGCCTGTTTTACGAACTAAGTGTATTTAAATAGCGATGTGGTCACTTACAGTTGTATTAAATAAGTACATTTGAATGGCGATGCGTTCACTTACTATTGTGCTTATTAAGCGTGTTTTAACAGTGGTGCATAAACTTACTGGTGCCACAAATCAAGTGCATTTAATCATAATAATCATAAGTACAATCCTAAGTACAAAATATAAACTCGTAACTGTAAACCAAGGAATAGTGTCTAAAAATAAAATAAATATAAATAAATAAATAGAATGCGCAAATAAATAAAACAAGTAAATAAATAAAGTAAATGAATAAATAAAAATAAATAAATCGAATGAGCAAATAAATAAAATGAATGAATAAAATAAGTTAATAAGCAAATATATAAAATTTTAAAATTTTAAATTAAAAATAAAATTGCATAAGTGCTCAATATAAACTCTAAACTGCAAAAGAAGAAATAGTGTCTAAAAAATGAAATAAAAAAATAAGTAAATAAGTAAATAAATAAAATATAAAAATGTAAAAAATTAAAATAAAATAACATAAGAACACAATATAAAGTCTAAACTGTAAACCAAGGAATAGTGCCTAAAAAATAAACAAAAAGGTAAATATGTAAAATTTTAAAATTGAAAAAATACAAATAATTAGCAAAAACTACACAATCTAAACTCTAAACTGTAAAGTCAACAACAAGAAACAGACGGATAATCATTAAGAGAACTGAAAGCAAACAGATTGGATTGAAAAAAGTTCCCGTTCTGCCGCTTTGATTTAGAAAACGATGAATGAAAACTGGATAATCAGTGTGGGAAGTGGAAAAGCGACTCGTTCTGAAAGCCTTAGCCGGCTGCTAACGGGAGAATCGGAGCGTTGGAGACGGAAAAAGACTAATCTGAGTGTAATCTGTGTCACTAAGTCAGTGATTTAGCAGCAGGTCGACGCACGACAAACTACAGGTGGTCCAGCAGGAGGACAAAAACACAACAACAAACAACAACACAAACAGAAACTAGACTTTGTTTGGATACAACCTGAGAGGCGTTCGGTCGGTCTTTTCTGCTCGGATGAAGAACAAACACTGGGAGGAGGAGAGAGTTTTCAAATAAGTCCAGCAGCTAAACCGCTCAGAGCGACTGACCCCAGACCAGCCTCTCCTCCTTTTGTAATCGCTGCAGATGAATGGAGCCGCCAGACATCCCAGAATACTCTTCATTAACACTTCAAGGCCCCCGCTGCATTATGGATCAGTTTGAAAATGGGGGGATAAACCAACAGGAAGCTGCATGTTAATGCGTCCGGACGGCGCTCTGACTCACCGCTTCCTCATTAGTCGCTTAAACGAGCAAATTCTGCCGCTGGCTTCTGCCGTTGCTATGGACGGAGTTCCATGGCAACCGCATCCGACGCTGTTTGTCATTTAGCGGCGAAGATTTTTAACATCGCTCAGAGAAAAACATTTAACTTTAAACAAGGAAAGTTGAGTCGTTAACGTGCTGGAATAAGCGGCAGCAGAAGGAAATTAGAAATTAAGAAGTAATAAAAAATGCAAACTATGAGAAAAAAATTATAAAAAAAACTCTTTGTAACTAAAAAATATGTTAAAAAAATGAGGTTCAAAAACTGTAAAAATGGTGAAAACAATGGGAAAAAGTCTATATTAATAAATTCAATTTAAATTAAATTCAGCTGATTCAAATACAGTAAGAAATGTGTAAATTTACAGTCAAACATTGAAAAATAAATTATTTCCAAAAATACAGGTCTTTGATGTAGAAATTCAGCAGTTAACATGTAACTTAATACTTTTATCCTGTTAATTTTACTAGACATGAATTCTAAATTAAGAGAACAAGAAAAAAGTTGTAAAATAACAGGTGAAAAAAAAATCTTTTTCTGTCCCTAACATTCTTTTTTAACAAATATCCATAAAATCACATTTGAAAAGAGTAAAAATTGTTTACTTATCGAGGTGAAATGTTGTAAAACAATAAACTATTATTTGTAAAAATACAGATTTTTAATTGAACCTGATTCTTCTGTAGTTAACATTTAAATTAATACTTTTATTCTGTCAGTTTTACTCGATATTCATTTAAATTCAACAAAACAAGAAAAAAGTGAAATAACAGCTGAAAAACATACTTTAACATACTTTAAAAAATGTCAAATATCTGTAAAATTATATTTTTAGCTGTAAATGCAGTAAAAATTGTGTAAATTTATTTTACATTGTAAAAGCAGTAATTATTATTTCTACTTACCCATTTTATTTTTGATGGGAACATTTACATTCTGTCCTGTTTCTTCTGTAGTTAACATTTAAATTTAATTCTTTTATTCTGTCAGTTTTGCTAGATATTAACTGTAATTTAACAACACAGGAAAAAATGTTAAATAAAATATTGTAAAAGAACAAAGCTTTATTTGCAAAAATACAGATTTTTTTTCTTTCTTTTAATTATGTGGATGTTATTAACAGACATCTATATTAATAATATCTAAAATATAATTTAAAGGACCCACCACTTAATTGAGTGCAGAATTGCAAGATTTTGAAAAATCGAATTTCTGAGTTAAAAAAACTTTTAAATTGCAAATATTATTCTGATAAGTTGAGTTGACATTAATGTTGGTAATTCAACTTAATATTTCTGTGATTTTTACTCTAATTTCTGCGTTAGATGGTTTAAAACTAAACTTAAGTTGAGGCAAACTTAATAAAATGGTCTTAGTAACTATATTTTCTTCACTTTGAGGTCAGGATTTGCAAAGTTTTATGTTTTATCATCTTTTTATTTTGCATTTTATCATCTTAACAACTTGTGTTCAGAATTGCAGAAGTTAAATAAACGCCACACAAAATTAATTCCAAATAATATGAAAAAAAGGTTGCACAATTCATTTTTTGAGTAATCCGCTCAAAAAGACCTGAAACTGCTTCTAACCCCCCCCCAAAACATTCAGTCTACAGTCAAGTAATAGGAAAAAAGCTGCAAATTCTCACATCTGAGAATCTGAAACTGTATAAATGTTCGACTGCACATTAAAGAAATGAGCCAGAAAACCAAACAGAAGAATACTTGTAGTATAATTAACGTTTAAATTGTCTTTTCTGTCCATCAAATAATCAGAAATATGAGTAAAACATACAGATTTCTGTTTTTCTCTGCTGGAATGAACCGATCTCGTCTCCTGTTGGACGCTGTCTCCCCCCAAAGGTCGCTGAGACGATTCGTCGTCTGAATCCTCGCTGGTACGTTTAAATTAGGAGACAGATTTGAAACCTGGAAGCAGCTTAAAAGATCAGCAGCTACGGTTGGATCTCAGAGTTCACCTCCTTCAGGATTACTGGAGACACGACGGACGCAGCTCATTTTATATTTAATGCCGTCACAGCCAAATACTGGACTTTATATTTATTCTGCTGTCTCAGCTACAGTTCAGGTCGACTTTATGCGAGTGGAAGATGCAGCTAAAAGGACTTTATACACACAAAAAAAAAGCAAAACACAGAATAAAATAATTAAAAATCTAATATATGCACTGAAATTTGTATTAAAATTGAAAACAAGACAAAACAAAAGAAAAAATGACACCATTTATCAACCAGAAACTTTAAAAAAGTTTAAAAGAAAATATAATAATTATTAACTAACGGATTCATCATTTAAGTTTCTACTAAAAAGGTTTTTAGGTTTTTATGCAGAAATTAAAAACTTGCTTTAAAACCTACAAATGATTTTTAAAAGACATGTTTTACTTTTTATTAATCTCCTAAAGGACATAATTTATCAGCAAGAATATATAAAAATAAATAAATGAATACACAAAAATGTCCGATTTTCAATTTTCAAACAGTCCTTGAACACATCACGAGTGATGCGTGGCTCCATCAGGAAAACTGACCAAATCTAAGCTGAAAATTGTGATTATTTTATCAACAATCTGCTTCATTTTACACGTCTCATTGGAATTTTCTCCAAATAATGACGCATTTATACCAGATTCTGTCAAAAATAAAAAATTCTGCACTTCTCAGTACAACTAAGGAACTCCGACTGACTCGGCTGTGATCGACCATCATGTGGCAAAAATCTGAGTTTTTAAATTGCTCTAAATAACACAAACAAGACACAAAACAGCTAAAAAGAAGACAATGCTTCCAAAAAGACAAAACATCTCAAATAAAAATAAAATCACTCGTTTCTGAAAGTCTTTGCTTTTTAAACGTGTTGACAGGATCAGAAAGAAGCTGCTTGGATAAATGAGGATCTATTCAAGTCCTAGAATAAAGACAAACATCTGGAAACGAGCATCCAGATGTTAAACACACACAGAAGCAGTGAACCCAGTGAGTGTTTAATTCTTAATTCCTCCATATTGGATTCCCCTTAAATAATAGCAGCAGCAGGAGGAGCTCAGCTTTCACCGCCGTAAGCTGACCCTGGATCAGCTGGAGACTCATTAATCCGTCCAGGGAACAGTCAGAGAGCAACTGATCATATTAATATCAGCTGATCAATGCCTCTGATCGATCAAGACCTCTGATCAGCTGGATCAATACCTCCTATCGGCTCTCTGCTGGTTCTTTGTGAGACTCTGCTGCCACCGTGTGGATTCGTCACGTCGCTGCAGGACACAAACAAACTGCAGCAGCTTCATTAAACAGGTTTAAATGTTAAAAAAAATAAACAAAAAAAATGTTTAAATGTGCTTGAACAGGAAGTGACATCACAGCAGTTCAGCTTCTCTGATTGGCTGCACTGCAATGAGCTCCTGATGATGATTTTTAGAAACAATCTGACGACACTAAACGCCTCCTGTCTTCATCCTCCTCTTCATCGTCCTTCTATATAATCCAGGCCCTCCTCCTCCTCCTCCTCCTCCTCCTCCTCCTCCTCCTCCTCCTCCTCCTCCTCCTCCTCCTCCTCCTCCTCCTCCTCCTCCTCCTCCTCCTCCTCCTCCCTCCTCCTCCTCCTCCTCCTCCTCCTCCTCCTCCTCCTCCTCCTCCTCCTCCTCCTCCTCCTCCTCCTCATGATGCATTCCTCTACTTCCTCCTCACCACCTATTTTTCTCCTCTTCTTCATGACCTCCCTCCTCCTCTTCCTCCCTTGGAACCACAGATCTTTTCCTCCTCCTCTTCATCATCATCTCCTTCCTGTTCTCTTTTTCCACACAATCCTCCTCCTCCTCCACTTAATAATCCACTCCTCTTCCACCTCTTCTTCTTTTTCCTCCTCCTGACCCTCTTTTCCTTTTTCTTTTCAACCTCTCAACCTTCTTCTTCTTCTGTCACCTCCTCTTCCTTCCTCAGAGCCTCAGTTCTCCTCTTCCTCCAGACCTTCCTCCTCATCCTCTATTCCACACAGTCCTCCTCTTCTTTTTCCTCCTCCTGTCATTAATCCAGATAATCTTCATTTCCTCTCCTTTTTTCTTCCTGCTTCTCCTCTTCTTCATCATCCAACTCTTTCTCTTCCTCCTCCTCCTGACCCTCCTCTCCTCTTTCCTCCTCCTCATAATCATTTTACTCCTAATAATCCAGACCGTCCTCCATCTTTCCTCCTCTTCCTCCCCCTGAACCAACTCCTTTTTCTCCTCTTTCTCCTGATCTTCCACCTCATCCTTGCCTCCACATGATCCTCCTCTTCCTCCTTTTCCAGCTTCCTCTTCTTCCTTCTGACCTCCTCTTTTACCCTCCTCTTCCTCCGCACCATCCTCCTCCTCTTTCTTGTATTCTTTTTCCTCCTCACCCTCCTCTTCATAGTCCTCTAAATATTCCTGGTCATTTTCTCCTCTCCCTTTGTCTTCCCCCTCCTCCTACTAGTATTCCAACTCCTCTTATTCCTGACTTTCCTGCTCCTCTTGATGTTCCTCCTCTTCTGCTCCTCATTTTCCAACTCCTTAGAATCCTTTTACTCTTAATACTTCTGACCCTCCTTTGCTCCTCCTCATTGTCCAACTCCTCACCTCCTCTTTCTTGTCCTCCTCATCCTCCTGGCCTTCCTCGACCTCTTCTTCATCCTCCTGCTCTAAATTATCCAGGTCATTCTTGCCTCCTCTCCTTTTGTCTTCCTTCTCTTCCTCCTACTCCTATTATAACTCCTCTTCCTCTTGTCCTTCCAACTCCTCTTCTCTCTCCTGATTTTTCTCCTCATTCTCCTCTTCCTCCTGATATTCCTCCTCATCACTCCTGTCTTTTTCCTCCTCCTGACCTCCCTCTTCTTCCTTGACCTCCTCTTCATCCTCCTCCTCTAAATTATCCAGGTCATTCCCGCCTCCTCTCCTTTTGTCTTCCTCCTCCTACTCATATTTCGACTCCTCTTGCTCCTCTTTCACCTGACTTTCCTCCTCTTCCTCCTTCTCTTCCTCCCTCAGAGCCTCCGTCCTCCTCCTGGACCAGACTATTTATAGAAACAGGGCAGCGAGTGACAAAGATAGCTGCAGGAAATGGGTCTGTGTAATCCCTGGGTCCTGACTGCATCACACACACATCACACACATCACGCATCACACACACACACACACATCGTTCTTTTAACTTGGAGTGCATGTAAACAGATGCGTCTCCATGACAACAGATGAGGTTCATGTGATTCGGCTGAAAGTTGAGAAGCTGAAAACACGGATCTGGAGTCTGGAGCCGTTTAGTTGAACTAATAAAATAAATGAAGCACAGAACACAGAGATTATTTCAGGTTTTCGAGATTCTGGGGATCGTTTAGTTTCCCGTCTGTGTCTATAAATAGAAACCGCACATAAATGATGAAAATTAAATTAAATAAATCGAGTCAGGGGCCTGTTTTATATGAATAGAGAATATAGCAGTTTATCTTTCTCTGTGTGAAAACAGAACTGTGACTCTGCTTCCTGTACACAGCAGTGGAAGAAGCATTCAGATACTTTACTTCACTGAAAGCACTGAAAAAACACAATATAATATAAAATAATATATCAAAATAGGTTTAAAAGACAATATTGGAAGCGTTTCCTGTAGTAAAAGTATCTGCACAGCACCTTAAAGTACTCACTGTCAGCTTTATGTGGTAGAAATATCAGCTGTAAATGTGCACAAGAAGGACATTGAGTCTAACGAATAAGAATACTACAGTAAAAGGAGAAAAACTGCTGTTCATATTATCAAAAGGGCGGCACAATTAGTTGTTTGAGGATCAACACTGTGATGTAAAATGAGGCAAATTAACTTTTTTCGCTGCTCAATGCAAAAAGAAAACTCAAACAGTTCTTATTTTTCACAAATAATCTGACATTAGAACTCATTATTTCACTCAATTCAAGCTAATTTCTGTTTGTACAGCAGTAACTGATGGAGACTAGAAGCTTCTCTGTGCACAGCTAACTGCTAGCTTCTACTGTATCACGTACATGAGGCGTTTAGGGAGCATCTGTAAGTTGTAGCTTCCATCTATAACCATCAACTGAGATATTGACATTTAAAATGCTTGTAGAAAGACAGTCAATGTAGATAAAATCATCTGGTTTTAGGTAAATCTGACAATAGAATGACTTATTTCACTCCTTTCAAACTAATTTCTGTTCCTACTGCAGTAACTAAATGGAGACTAGCAGCTTCTACTGATGCATATGGAGCATTTAGGGAACATCTGTAAATTGTAGTGCCTATTTATTAGGAGATGTTCAGTCAGTGAAGCATTTTGAGTGAATTTTAATTATTACTTTGCCTTTAGGGTTGCACATTAGCAGGACTGCAGCACAGCATGAAGGTGCAATAAGAACTTTTTTTTTCTAAATTAGTGAGCAAAATAATTGTGATTTTTATTTTAAACATAAAGCTGCAGCTTGAGTCAGTTGTGTGGAAATATTTAGACTCCAGAAAGGATGCTGAAGACTAAAAACAGACCCTCTGTCTGCAGCGTTTTGCATTCGTTTATCGTTTAAATCAACACCACAAAGCAGCATCTGAATGCCATCCAAAGAAAAATACTATTCTGGGTTTCTTTGTCAGTGTTACACCGTATGAGAAAGGATCCAAACTGCTTTTTTTGAAATTATTTATGCCTTCTACGTGGATGCACTCCCCTACAGAACCACAATAATAGACAGTTTTGTTCAAAATCATGCTGCCCGACTATAAAATCCACGATTATAAGCAAAAGTCCTGTGATTAAAAGTTAAAGAATGTGAGCAGAATCCTTCACTGCAGCCAGATAAGAGTCAATGACGTGATGAGAAAGTCTCAGCGTGAGCCGATAACCCAACCAATCGACATTTAAAGGAGCCGCATTAGCTGCATTTAGCAACACAAAACCTCAGTATCTCCCATCGACACCGAAAGCAAAGTCTGTTAAACACAAAACGACATTAAAGCGAACTTATATCTGAGCATTAAAATGAACTTATTTCTGACAATATTTCTTTCACAAACCCAAAAAAATGATCCTTTGGGTGAGGAGTGTCCAGGTTATTGTGTCTTTGTAAAGCACAAGGTGTAATTGTAATATTTTTACGATCATTATTGTTGTTATCGAGTATATTTCTGCATATTTTGCAGGCAGAATGAGAAAGAAGTGAGAAAATGTTTAGTTTTTAACCACACTAGTTTACATTGGAGGAGATGTACCCGATAGACTGAACTCAGGGAGGAAAAATTGCCTCAAGTTTCACTTCAAGGCTTCCCTGTAAGAAAACCCTGCAGGCCCCGCCTCCACCGGTGATGTCACAGCAGGTGTTTTCCATCAACTGTCAAAAGGTGAAAGACCTGCGGTGACATCACAGACGGGGGCGTGGCCTGGACCAGTGTCAGGCTGCAGGGAAACGCAACAAGAGACCAGAGAGTCAGATTCACACCGAAACACCTGATCTGTGTGTGTGTGTGTGTGTGTGTGTGTGTGTGTGTGTGTGTGTGTGTGTGTGTGTGTGTGTGTCTGTGTGTGTGTGTGTCTGTGTGTGTCTGTGTGTGTTGTACTTATTAATGGACATTAATCCGTCTACAAAGTCACACAGTGAGAACTCTACTTCATTGTAGGGACAAAAAAACAAGGCTCTAGAACAGAAATAATCACATTTTAGGTTGGTTTAAGGTTAGATGAGGGTAACGTCAGAGCACAACCAGGTTAAAACTGAGGTTAGGGCTAAATTTAGGTTATGGTTATGATATAGGTGATTCCCAAAGATCCACAACGACAAAAGAGATGCAAAACACCAAATAATTGCAAGTAGAAACAAAATGACTACAAACAGCTGCAATATACCACAAAAAGATGCAAAACAACTACAAACGGGACGGAATGACTACAAAGGGATGCAATGAATCCACAAAAAGATGCAAAACAACCAAAACGAGACACGAAATGACTACAAAGGCATGCAAAATGCTCACAAAAAGATGCACAGCAATCACAAAAACACAATGAATGACTACAAATGGATGCAAAACAACCAAAAAGAAATGCAAAAAAACTGCAAAAGGATGCAATATGCCCAGAAAAAAGATACAAAACAACCACAGAGACACAAAATGACGACAAAGAGACACAAACTGACAACAAACGGATGTAATATACCATAAAAGATGCAAAACAACTACAAACGGGACATAATGACTACAAATTGATGCAAAACAACCAAAAAGAAACACAAAAAGACTACAAAAGGATGCAATATGCCCATAAAAAGATACAAAACAACCACAAAAAGGGTTGCTGGCCGTTCCGATGTGAAATGTTAAATGAAATTATGTGTGACCTTTGAGAATGAACTGTTATCAGTGTAAACAGTCTGATGGAAAGCCAAAACAACCAAACATGATCATGACAGAGCTGAGCTGCAGCTACAAACGCTGGCTGATCGGTAGAAACACGGAAACATTCTTTAAGGTAGAAATTTCTGAGACCAAATTTAACAAATTACACATAAAATGCTCACTAACAAACATTTACAGACATAAATGCAGTGAGGAATCTGTTGGTCTGCATGTTGCTGCTGCAGTACAGCAGCGTGTTTCTCTATTTTGTTCTAATATTCAACATTTCTCTCTCTGGGGAATTAATAAAGTTACTTAATCCTAAAGATGATGACAGCGCATTACTAGCTTCTTTAAAACATTTCAGTTAAAAAACAACACGAGCCGCAAAGCGACTACAAAGAGATGTGAAATAGGTACGACAAGCTACCCCAAAAAGATGCACAACAACTACAAACATAAGCAAAACAAACACAAGAGAGGCAATGTTACTACGACAAAAAAACATAAAATGACTGCAAAGAGATGCAAACTGACCAGAATATGATGCAAAATAACAACCAAGAGACACAAAATAACTACAAACACAAAACAACTACAGAGTGACGCAAAATGACTACAGAGAGACGTAAAAACACTACAAGGAAACGCAAAACGGCAAGAAATGTGACACAGAACAACCACAAAGAGACTCAAAACCATTGCAAATAAATGCAAAAAGAAGACACAGCAACGTAAAAGTACAACAAAGAGTGGCTAAATGGCCACAAAAAGATGCAAAACAACAACAAAGACACAGAAAACTACTACAAAGAGACACAAAAGGACTACAAGAGATGCAAAATGACGTGATGATAAACAACTACACAAAGAGAAGTGACAACAAAGAGACGCACAACTAGAGAAACAACTACAAAGAATGTAAAATTACCACAATATGTTGAACACAAAGACACACAAAAGTACTGTGAAAAGACACAAAACCACCACAAAGTGATGCAAAACAACCACAGAGAGACAGAAAAACACTACAAGGAACTGCAAAAAATTAGAAAAATGACACAAAACTACTAAGGAGATGCAAAACCACAATAAAATGATGCAAGACTACTATGAAAAGAGACAAAATGACTACAGAGGGACACAAAAAGACGATAATATGATGCAAAACGGCTACAGAGAGACATTAAAACACAACAAGGAAATGCAAAACGGCGTTAAAACTGACAAAAAACAACCACAGACACAAAACAACAACCAAAACACGTGAAATGACTACAAAAACCTGCAAAACAACTACAGTGACACAAAATTCCTACAAAGAGATCTAAAACTACTATAAGAGATGCAAAGCGGCTATAAAAATTATACAAAACAGCTACAAAGACACACAAAATGACTATAAAGTGTCAACAGAGAAACAAAGCAACCACAAAGCGATGCAAAACAACGACAGAAAGATGCAAAGCGACTATAAAAGGATACAGAACAACTACAAAGATGCACAAAGCTACGACCAAGCAACACAAACAACAACCACACGATGTAAAATGAACATAAAAAGATGCAAAATATCTTCAAAAAGACAAAAAAGCACACAAAACTAATAAATAATAATAGAACTACTATGAGGAGACACAAAACAACAACAAAGCACCTCAAAACAATTACAAGAGACGCAAAACTACTACAAAGCAACGTAAAATTACTAGAAAGAGACACAAAACAACAACCAAAAGACGGAAAATGACTATGAAATGATGCAAAACGACTACAGAGACACAAAATAATTACAAGATTGGCAATACTACAACTACAAAAAACACAAAACAACTATAAAGAGACTAAAAATGACTACAAAGCAACTTCAAACAACAACAAAGTGACACTAAATGACTACAATGTGAAGGAAAATGTCAACAAAAAGACAAAATAACTACAAAGGGACACAAAATTGCTAAAAAGAGATGTAAAATGACTATAAAATGATGCAAAACCGCTACGAAGACACAAAACAACTACAAGATGTGCAATACTACTACTACAAAAAACACTAAACGACTACGAAGAGACGAAAAACAACTACAGGAGACGCAAAACTCCTACAAAGCAACACAAGACGACTACAAAGAGACGTTTGTGACAAATAAAGGCAAATTATTATGATGCAAAGACAAAACCTGACACAAAAACACCACAAGGAAATGCAAAACAGCTACAAAATGATGCAAAAGCATGACAAAGAGAAGCAAAACAACAATCAGAAGACACACAATGAGTATAAAAAGATGCAAAACAGCTACAATACTACTACTACTACAAAAACAGCAAATTTTTATGAGCTACAAAGAGACACAAAATGACTGCAGAACTACAAAACTGCTCCTCTCTACAACGGTTCGTTTCATAAAGCTGCAGATCTTTAACAATCATCTTCAAGGACCAAAGCTTCTTCTCACAGCTTCCTGCTGGACTGAGCGACAGATCGACGGACTCCAGAGACCGAAGCGAACCGAAGCAGCTTTAATGAGGTCAGAGGAAGGCAGCAGGTCCATCACCATCATCATCCTCACTGATTAGTCATCTGGACCATCAATCACATCCACTGACGGCTGCAGGAGGAGCTGCTGCTGTTGGTGGTTTAATATCAGAGCTAAAAACCAATCACTGTTTCTGCTGCCGGTTTAATATCAGAGCTAAAAGACCAATCACTGTTTCTGCTGCTGGTTTAATATCAGAGCTAAAAACCAATCACTGTTTCTGCTGCTGGTTTAATATCAGAGCTAAAAACCAATCACTGTTTCTGCTGCTGGTTTAATATCAGAGCTAAAAGACCAATCACTGTTTCTGCTGCTGGTTTAATATCAGAGCTAAAAACCAATCACTGTTTCTGCTGCTGGTTTAATATCAGAGCTAAAAACCAATCACTGTTTCTGCTGCTGGTTTAATATCAGAGCTAAAAGACCAATCACTGTTTCTGCTGCTGGTTTAATATCAGAGCTAAAAACCAATCACTGTTTCTGCTGCTGGTTTAATATCAGAGCTAAAAACCAATCACTGTTTCTGCTGCTGGTTTAATATCAGAGCTAAAAACCAATCACTGTTTCTGCTGCCGCTGGTTTCAAACCACAGCTGGAGGACCAGAATCACTACTTTCCTGCTGCTCAACATCTGGATTCTCTTGACGTCACCACCACTTTAACCTCCAGATCACTGCAGCAGTATTTATCTGGTAAAACCTGAGCATTACTAATACTTCTCCATCAGTATCTCGACTGAGAAGTAACATTTATATGTAAAATATTCTGAATCTGAACGATCTGAACCAGTGCTTCTGTTTGTTTTGGTTTATTTTGACTTGTCCACTGATACTTCTTAAATGTTTCGCTGTTAAAACAATGCAGATTTCTCCACTGTGGGATTTAAAAAGATATAGCTTATCTCTCTTACATGCTACGTGATTGTAAAGGCAGTTTTTAGATTAATAAAAATATTAAAAATATGTTAAAAAATTTGTGAAAATCTGGCAGTAAGAAAACGCTGAATACTGTGACCTTCAAAAACTGTAAAAATGGTGAGAAATACTGAAAATATCTGTAAAATAATTAGATTTTTAGATGATTTATGCAGAGTTGAAACTGCAGAATTTATTATTTGTAAAACACAGCTTTATCATGTGTACATTATTTACATTTTTTGACTGTTACTCTTTTTTTAACCACGTTTTTAACAGTCAATGTGCAGATTAATGCTTTCTTCTGTCATTTTTATTTTATATTGTGATTTTTCAGTCCTCAATATACACAATTTTTCTGACAAATAACATCAAACATCTTAAAAAATGATGATATAATTATATGTTCAGCTGACTTAAATACAGTTATAAACAGTGGAATTTAATATTTTCTGTGATTATTCTAGATATTATCTGTAATTTAACAAAACAGGAAAAATCTGTAAAATATATTCTGTAAAAAAGTGCAATTTTTCAATCTTTAATATATAAAAATTTCTTTTAAATAACAGCAAATATCTGTAAAATAATTAGAATAATTATTTTTAGGTCATTTAAATGGAATTAGAAAGAATGGAATTTAATATTTGTTCAAAAAATACAGATTTAGTGTGTGGACATTATTTACATTTTGTGCCTTTCACTTTAAAATAATAATTTTGACAGTCAACGTGTAAATGAATACTTTTTTGTGATTTAGTTAAATAATATCTGCAATTAAACAAAAAACTGGAAACATCTGTAAATTAATAATTTTTCATTTCTTAATAAACACAATTTTTATTTCAAACAGCAGTAAATATCTGTTATTTTGCTGATTTAAATACAGTAAAAAGTGTAATTTCATGGTCAAAAGTTGTAAAGAACAAATAAATATTTGTAAAAATACAGATTTTTGACGCAGATTTTTTTTACACCATAAACTGTTTTATTGTAAATTAATACTTTTTTCTGTCACTTTACTAAATATTATCTGCAATTTAACAAAAACAGGAAAAATTGTAAAATATAAACTGATAAAAAAAATAAATTTAAACCCTCGATAGACGGAATTTTTCTAAATAAAATGTATTTTGCTGATTTAAACACATTGGAAAACAGTGTCAATTCTACGGTCAAATGGTTCTTTCTACTTCTGGTTCTGATAAACGGTGGAATTTGGTGATTTGTTTTTTTAAAGATGAAAACCAGGTGACAGTTTCTGGCATCCAGAAAGTGAAAACACCTGCAGCAGTCGACGATTTTTATTTATTTCCTACGTTAAATGAGAAACAAAACGCCTTTGGCTCCATCTAGAGAGGAGGAGAGCGACCAAGGTGGACTCCTCCTCCTCCTCCTCCTCCTCCTCCTCCTCCACCTCCTCCTCCTCCTCCTCTTCCTCATCCTCCTCCACCTCTTCGTCATCCTCCTCCTCCACCTCTTCCTCATCCTCCTCCTCCTCCTCCTCCTCCTCATCTTCCTCCTCCTCATACTGATCCTCCACATCCTCCTCCTCCTCCTTATTCCCTTCCTCCTCCTCCTCCACCTCCTCCTCTTCCTCCTCCTCCTCCTCCTCCTTGGAGATCTGCAGATTGAATCCTTCCTCCGGAGTGAAACTCTCCCACCAGGCCCTAAAAATGACCGCTTTTAATTAATTGCTCTGCCAATCCATTAATAGCGGCTATAATTAGAGGACCCTGGGAGTCGCTGGGAGATTAAACCAACCACCTGACTGAACTTGAATCTGCACTTGTTACCTTTTTATTCACAGCAGAGACAAAATCCAGGAGCCAAAGTCACGGAAAGCACGGTAATCTGATGGCTTACTGAAGTAGAAGGACCTCAAAATACTCGTTTCCCTAACTAAAAATACTAAAAACATGTTGTAACACATCAAAATCTGAAAAACAGTCATGTTCAGCAGCCAAAATCAAATAAAAAAATAAGTATTCTGACCGTTTAGTGAAGTAAAAGTACCTTAAAATGCTTGTTTACGTCACTAAAAATACTAAAAAAAACACGTTGTCACATTAGAATCTGTACATTAGTCGAGCTCAGCAGCCAAAGTCACGTAAAACGCAGTATTCTGATCATTTATTGAAGTAAAAGTACCTGAAAATATTTTGTTAGATTCAGAATATGAAGTATTATCAGCGTCATGTAGTAAGTCTGAGCAGTAAGAGTACACGAGAAGGATAATGTATCCAACAAGTAAAAACACACAGCTGTGAAAGAAGTATTCAGATACTTTACTTCTCTAAAAGTACTAAAAAAACACAATATACTGCTTTAGTATCAGCATTACAACATGTAAAATATTCGAGATCAGCAGCAGAAGTCACATTAAAACGCAGAAATCGCACCGTTTACTGAAGTAAAAGTACTTTAAAATACTCGTTTACTTCATTAAAGTACGAAAAACCACATTATAATCTGTGAAACAGTCAAGATCAGCAGCAGAAGTCACGTAAAAAGCAGTATTCTGCCCGCTCAAAGAAGTAAAAGTACCTCCATAGCACCTTAAAATACTGTGTTAGATTCAAAATATGAAGTATTAGCAGCTTCATGTAGTAAAAGTAAAGAAAGATGAGTCTGAGAAGAAAGAACACCACCAGAACTATGAGAAAAAGTGGTAAATATTTGAAGAAATGCTGCCCAGTACATCGTTTCAGTAGTTTCTGTTCTTTCTTTTTTTTAAATTCCTCCATAGAGAACAAATAAAACATCTAATATATTTAATTTAACATTTTTCATGAGACAGTATGTTTGAGTTTTTTTTAAATCGTTTTATACGTAATAATTTAGACTTTCCACCTCATAAAATCACTTTCAACTTCACACAACTTTTTTAAATTAGGCTTCTCTTTCTACACTCATACATAGAATTTATTTCTTGATATTTAGATGTTATATATGACATTTGCACATTTCTTATCGTACTTTTACAATGTTGTGAATGCACCGACAGGATCTCTACTTTATGAATTGAATTATTTTGTATAAAACATACCATAATAATCAGCACTTTGTGCGGTGTTTGGGTGACTAACACACACACTGATGTTACTCAGAGTTCACAGCGGATCAAAGAGGAAGTCCGACGTCTCTGTGAGCTCAGGAACACGCCTGATCCGTGTCCTTTACGTGTCTGCAGCCCTCTGAACACGCCAACATGGTCTGACGTCTTATTAAAGGAGATTCTGTTCATCTGGGATTCAGTTTCTCAATTAACCCCAAACGAACTCTGAGCAGCAGTTTCTGGGTGCTTTTATTTCGCTCCTGTCACATTTTTACTCACCGTGGGCTCATTTTACACCATAACAAAGTCCTGCAGCTCAGTGGAAACAGAACCACCATGAAGAAGAAGAGAGAATGAAGAAATGATGTCTTCTGTCAGTAAGACGCTGTTAGGATGACACAAGGGGACAAAAATAGCACGAAAAGATGCAAAAATTTCATGAAAAGATGCATAAAAATGATCCAAAAAGATGCAAAAGCGACACAAAATGTTGCAAAAACATCATGAAAAATGAAAAGTTCACAAAGATGCAAAAACGTCCCAAAAACATGCACAAATTTCATGAACAAAAATGCAAAAATGTCACTAAAAGATGCAAAAATGTCACTAAAAGATGCAAAAGCATCACTAAAAGATGGAAAACATACACAAAAAGATGCAAAGATGTCAGTAACAGATGGAAAAATGGCACAAACCATACAAAAATGACAACGAAAGATGCAAAAATTCCCTAAAAGATGGAAAAATTAGCCAAAAAGATGAAAAATTTCACAAAAAATGCAAAAATGTCACAAAAGATGCAAAAACGTCACTAAAAGATGGAAAAATGACCCAAAAGATGTAAAAGCATCACTATAAGACGGAAAACGTACACAAAAAGATGCAAAAATGTCACTAAAAGATGGAAAAATGACCCAAACAGATGCAAAATTTCACAAAAAAACCCACAAAGATATCACTACAAGATGTGAAAATGGCACAAAAAGATGCAAAAATGTCAGAAAAAGATGGAAAAATTACCCAAATAGATGCAAAATTTCACAAAAAAATGCAAAAATATCACAAAACGTTGCAAAAATGTCACTAAAGCATGTAAAAATGTCAGTAAAAGATGGAAAAATTAGCCAAAAAGATGCAAAATTCCACAAAAAATGCAAAATGTCACAAAAAGACGCAAAAAGGTCACAAAACGTTGCAAAAATGTTACTAAAAGACGGAAAATTACTCAAACAGATGCAAAAATCTCACTAAAAAATGCAAAAATGAAACAAAAGGTGAAAACATTAAATTAAAACAACAAAGAAAGTAACATTGCTGCTTTGTCTGAACACTTCCTGCAGTTCAACCTGAAAACTCTCAGATTTTTTGGTCATCAGACTGTCGGTCACAGTCATGAGTTTACAGCTGCACAACAGTGTGAAGTTTTTTAGTTTTTACAGAATCAGGTTAAAGCAAATAATACATTTTTGGGAATTTTTTTAAATGAGACGTTGAATAAAATTTAGATGAAATCATGATTTTCAGTTTAGATTTGGTTGAGTTTTCATTCATTTGTCATGGTTTTAAAAAAGGAAATGATAATAAAAAATTATTTTACACACGTTTGATGCAACCTGTCCTCCAATTCATACGACCGCATCGGTCGTTTGCACCGTGCACCGGAATATGACCTATGCGGTCGTATGAACGTTTGCGCCCCTACGGGGAAAACGAACGCATTACGGGATTTAATTCGCGAAACTGCTTTTCCGTCGCAAAACGGCTTTTTTCTCACTTTCCCAACACGTTTTTAGGGTTATGGTTAAGGTTAGGGTTAGGGATAGGGACAGGGATAGTGTTATCTAAAAGTTTGTTCATGATGACGTTTCACCTGCGACTCCAGAGTGTCGATATTTACTCAACCGCTAGAGGTCGCATAGTCAAAACGTAACACTGGGTCGTAATACGGGCATGTACAGACGACCTATGTGGTCGTTTTTGGTTTGAGGACAGGCTCGTTTGATGTATTCAGTCAGAATTTTGATTAACAACATGAAATTAATGACAAAAAGTTAAAATTGTGACATAAAAACAACTTAAATTTAGGACTGGCCCAAATAGTGGTTTCTGGCCTCCAAATATCCGGGTCCTATTAAAGGCGAATATCCGGATATTCGTTCCGCCCCGTAATGTCCGACGGGGGCGGGGCTTGTGGCTTGTGGCGGAGACGGCCCGAATATTCAGATCCGTTCGTCTGGTTTCCTGGGTCCAAATTTTTCCTTCGTTTCGTCTTCAGTTAAACTGAAGAATTCTCAAACAGCGGAGGTCTTCAGCATCTTGTCTTGTGTTTATGCAACGAAGTGAAGCGTGACGTCAGAGTCGGCAGCAACCCGGCCATTCGGGTGGTAACAAACACAAATGGAGGAGCCGAGATGAGCCGAGATGAGCCGAGATGAGCCGAGATGAGCCGAACACGGCGGGATGAGCCGAAGTGGGCCGAAGGCGAAGGGAAGAGACGAGCTCCGAATATTTTTGTCTGAGGGGAAGGAAGGAGTGATCACATAGACATATGTGTATATGTTTATGTGATCACATGACGATGTGAGCCGATATGAGCCAATGTGGGCTGAAGGCGGAGGGAAGACAGTAACGCAGAATATTAGTGCCGCCCGGTAATGTCCGACTGGGGAGGGAGGGGGGGCGAATATTCGGATACCAAAATTAAAATCCGGATACCGCCGTAGCGAACGGATATTCGGGATATTCGGGTCCAGCCCTACCTAAATTGATAATTAAAGTTGATTTATGTGGAATAAATTTGATAAGAAGCCAAAATTTTGGCTTTTAAGCTCTTAATTGTGCATTTTAATCACAAAATTTTAACTTTTTATCTCAGCTTTGAGCCTCATTATGAGATGTTTTTAAAAATATAACAAACTTTGATTCTTAATGTCTTTTACTGGCAGAAATCAGTTTCCACAGTTTTTTATCGTGGTATTTATCCTCCACAGCAGCAGCAGCTTTTAATCAGATCAGATCATGTAAATCTGCTGCAGGACGTCAAAACAAACACGTTGGGACCGAATTAAAACCAGAACCTGAGAGCAGAGATCAGCTCCAACCTGGAGGTAGCAAATTTACTGATCATTTAATGAAGTAAAAGTACCTTAACAGCATTTTAAACGTACACAAGATGGAAAATACACAGCTGTGGAAGATGCACTAAAAAACATGTTATAACACATTACTATCTGTGAAATAGTCGAGTTCAGCAGCCAAAGCCCCGTAAAACACAGTATTCTGATGGTTTAATGAAGTAAAAGTACCTTAAAATGCTCGTTTATTTCACAACAAGTACTAAAAAAAACAGGTAAAGTGTACTATTCAGACCGTTTAATGAAGTAAAAGTACCTTAAAATGCTCGTTTATTTCACAAGTACTAAAAAAACAGGTAAAGTGTACTATTCAGACCGTTTAATGACGTAAAAGTACCTTAAAATGCTCGTTTATTTCACAAGTACTAAAAAAACAGGTAAAGTGTACTATTCAGACCGTTTAATGAAGTAAAAGTACCTTAAAATGCTCGTTTATTTCACAAGTACTAAAAAAACAGGTAAAGTGTACTATTCAGACCGTTTAATGAAGTAAAAGTACCTTAAAATGCTCGTTTATTTCACAAGTACTAAAAAAACAGGTAAAGTGTACTATTCAGACCGTTTAATGAAGTAAAAGTACCTTAAAATGCTCGTTTATTTCACAAGTACTAAAAAAACAGGTAAAGTGTACTATTCAGACCGTTTAATGAAGTAAAAGTACCTTAAAATACTCTGTTAGATTCAAAATATGATGTATTCAGCTCCATGTAAGAAAACTATAAGCAGTAAAAGTCCACAAGAAGGAAGACGAGTCTGATAAGTAAAAATACACAACAGTTGAAGAAGTATTTAGATACTTTACTTCACTACAAGTACTAAAAAAACATAATATTTTGCTTCAGCATCAACATTACAAACTAGAAAATAGTCAAGATCAGCAGCAGAATACTGCCTTTCATAATATTAAAACACGGTATTCTGATTGTTTTATGAAGTAAAAGTACCTTAAAATACTTGTTTACTTCACTCTAAGTACTAAAAAGCATATTGTAACACATTACAACATGTAACAGTCGAGTTCGGCAGCCAAAGTCACGTAAAATGCAGGGATCAGACCATTTAGTGAAGTAAAAGTACCTTATAATACTCTGTTAAATTCAAAATGTGACTAAATGCTTCATCGCGAACAAAAAACAAAACAGCTTATCTGCAGCTCTGCTCCAGACTTCCTTCATATTTCTGCAGGTTTAAACCCCTAAAGCATCAGCGACTCTGTGGGGCTCAAACAGATGTTTACAGCTGGAGTTCAACACTAAACTAATCTGATCTTAATATAGACAAACAACTCAAAACGATAGTGAAACCTGCCAGTGAAAACAAGACAGAAAGAGCCACAGATCTCTCATAAACCTCCCATATAATCAGAATATTTCCAATGCAGCCCCGGTACCAGACTCCAGTCAGATTTTTGTTGTTTAAGTTGAAACTAAAGTTTAAAAATAAAAGAGATCCCAAACACCAAAAACGGCTCTTTGATCTGAAGGTTGAACTCCTGCAGACAACATCTGCAACATCTGGTTCAAGATCTCTGGATAAATGAGCTCCACTGTGCAGATAAAACATTCAGATCTTCACGATTTAATGTTGAGGATTAAACTGCAAAAACGGTTAAAATGTGAAGGGACCCTGGAGCTGAAGGATGCTGGATTGAAAATTCATTGCTTTCTTTTATAAATTATCATCCAATCCAAAAGCAGATTCATCAAACATCTCGATTGGTCAAAACGGAACTCAGAGGAATTCAGTTTCCTCCCACATGAGACCCAGAAAGGCGGAGATGAAGTCTGAGAATCCGAAGGCATCACAAGAAGCTCTGCAGGAGGAAACTCTGACATCTGTCTTCCTGAGAAAACCTCAGACACGAGACGTGACGGAAAACGGCAGGTTTCACTTTCGACTCTGAGCCTGAAGTCGACATCGAGGCTCCAAAATCTGAGATCGCTTCAACGAATATCAGATTATATTCAGTTTAGAATAGAAGTCCAGCTGTAAACATCTGTAAGAGTGCCACAACATCACTGCTGGTTTAGAGGCTTCAAATGGCAAAAGTATGAATGGACTCTGGTATAGGGCTACAACTAATGATCGTTCTTGTTCTAGATTTACAAAGCATCAGAAAACTGTGAAGGAAGTTTATCACAGCATTCCAGAAAAAGGAAAAATATTGAAGATTTTGTACATTTTGACGTGGTTAAACTACAAAATGGAAAAAATATGAAGGGAGTTTGATCAGAAAACAGTGAAAAACTCCAAAACAACATTCAAGGAAATGTACAAGATCGAAGATTCAGTTCATCTTCACTTAAAATTTTCTGCTTCAGATGGTCAAACTACAAAAACGCTAAAAACAGCCACAAATCAACAACAGACAACAGTCACGCAAAGAAAGAAAACTGCATTTTCCAGGTAAATTTCATACCAGGTCAACTCATCACCAGAAGTCTATTCAGAAAATCCACATTTTTATCCAGCGATTTGACTTCAGGATGGTCAAATTCCAGCTGACAACATCTGTATGAGCTCCACAGTATTACTGAATCTGCAGAAATACGAAGGAAATTTGGTGCAACTGATGATTCATTTCATTCCACTAAAATACCCCAGAACCTGAACTGACTTTGAGAATGTCTTATTTGTCTGACAACACTCCAAATATTCTGTTCAGTTCCTTTTTAGACAAAGAAAAGCAGCAGATTTACTCATTTAAGAAGCTGAAACAACCACAAAAAGCTCTGCCATTTCTGTTTCCTCCAATAAAATGCTCTTTACACAGAATAAAGACAGAAAAAAGCAGCTTAACGCAACCAAAAAATGACTTTATTTCTATAGTCATAATACAAACATGAAGAAATATGAACGGATTTTGGTGGAAATTATTCATTTTGTCCTCGATTCATCTGCTGATTCTTTCTTCTACTTTAATCAATTGAAGACAATTAAAAATTAACTGAAAATTACTCTGAGAATGTTTTGTTTTGTCCAACCAGTACGCAAAATCATTGCTCAGTCAACCGTAGAAAAAGAAAAGCAGCAAATTTGCACATTTAAGAACCAGAAACAACCTTATTGTTGGTAAATTTTCAAAGAAGCTCTGCCATTTATGTGCTCTCCTCTATGAAAATGTCCTTCACACAGAAAAAAATCCATAGAAAAGCAGCTGTAAAATGCAGAAAAATGACCTTTAAAATACTCCAGAAGCTGAGATGACTTAGAGAATGTCTTGTTCTGTCTGACCAACGCTCTAAATATTCTGTTCAGTTCCTTTTTAGACAAAGAAAATCAGCAGATTTACTCATTTAAGAAGCTGAAACACCCACAGGAAGCTCTGCCATTTCTCTTCTACGAAAATGTCCTTTACACAGAAAAAAAATACATAAAAGCAGCTTAAAACTTCATTTCTAGAGTCTCTTTTTTGTTTGGCTGCTTGATTTGAGGTTCACACTCCAGCTGACAGCATTTGTAGGAGCTCCACCGTGTCGTTAAATGTGCAGAAATAACGTAAAGACACTCCAGAGCAGAGTTTTCTAGCTGCCGTATGAAGCTTCACATCCTTCCTGTTCAAGGCGTGAAGAGCAGCAGGTTCAGGAACTCTGAATCAATGAATGAAACACAGAGCCTGAAGGCAGGGTGTTCAGCTGCTTTCTACTACGGCTTCTCCTCACAGCATCGATCGAGCCGTTTTCTCCTGTCAAACTTGTGTTTAGAGGCTTAGAAATGCTAAAACACAACAAAATCTGGTTCTAAATCATTATTAGGAGGTAAATACTGCTGAAAATATACTCATAAACCATCAGACAGCTGAAAAAGATCATCACAATGTTTTAGAAATTCATCAAACGTTTCATTTTGTGTGAACAAAAAGCCGGAGAAAATAAATTTACTACACTAAAAATTAGGGCTGAACGATTAATTGCATTTGCAATAATATTGCGATATGATAAAACGCGATTTGCTAATCGCAACGTGCGCGATTAAAATGTGGTCACGTGACACAAACAAATGTGAGAGGAGCTGTGACGGATTCACCAACATCCACTGCCCTTTGCCTTAACCTACTGCGCAATGGCCTCTGGTCCTCAGAAACTACTGAGACATTAGTCCCGAAGAGGCACAGCACATCAGTTGTGTGGGATTATTTCGAATTTAAAAAAGATGATGCAGCGCAAAGTCGAGTGTTGTGCAGAGCGTGTCCTGCCACCATTGCCACAACTAGAGGTAACACAACAAATTTGTTCCAACACTTGAAAAAATATCACTGTGCCTCTTATGATGCCTGCAAAGCGAAAATGCTGAGCTGAAGTACCGTTACGCCAGGCACCAGACAGGAATCACTCCCCCAGATGTTTGAGAGCGTTACTCCGTATGAGCGCACTTCAAAGCGACACGGGGAAATCACACGGGCAATCACTCACTTCATGGCTAAAGACATGGCACCTCTCAGCGCGGTGACCAAGCCTGGGTTTGATAAACACCCTGGATAAACGGTACAGGATACCCTCCCGTACATACTTTAGTCAGACTGCCATACCAGAGCTTTACAAAGATAAAGTCGCTGCGGAGCTTAAAACTGTGGACTTTTTTGCTGCAACAACCGATTTGTGGTCAAGCCGCACAGCTGAGCCTTACCAGAGTCTTACAGTACATTTTATCAAAGATGATTTCACCCTCAAAGCTCGCTGCCTACAAGTCACCTACTTCCCAGACGACCACACCGGGGAAAATATTGCAGCCGGCCTGAGAGAGGGGCTTGCCAGCTGGGATCTCCCGGAGGAGAGAAAAGTCTGCATCACTACGGACAACGCATCAGATATGGTGCTGGCTGCACGGCTGAATGAGTGGATGAGGCTCCAGTGTTTTGGGCACAGATTACATCTGGCCATCGGTAAGTTGTCATTCGAGTGTGTGTGTGTGTGTAAAAGGGAGAGGAATGCACTAATTTAAAGTAATTAATGTATGCCTAAGTATAAAAAATCGAATGTGTTGATTAGTATTCAGACAGCCTAATAATAATAATACACATTTTTATTCATAATGCACTTTTCTGAAAAGTGATTAAATTCATACTTTCTCCCACTCCTTATGTTAATTGAAATGTGTATTGATTTTAAGTGCTCATGTGTCTGTATGTGGTGCCCACCTGCATTTCTCCTTTTATTTGTTTTGAAAGAGGACAGTAGTGTGGATGTATTTCAGAATGACAGAGAATTATATCAGAGTGCAATGATGACTCATAGCCTTGTATCACAAAACTCAAATTATACAGCTTTTTTTTTTTTAATTTCTTTCAGAAAATGCACTCAAAGATGACAGAGTGTCAAGGACAACAGCACAGTGCAGGACGCTGGTGGGGCACTTTTCCCACAGTTGGAAAAAAAAGGCTGCCCTGACAGAGGCACAGAGGAGCCTCAAGCTTCCTGAGCACAACCTCATCACTGAGTGTCCACCAAGACGGGGATCTAAAGAACTGATGATTGCCAGAGTACTTGAACAGGCCAACCCAGATAGCAAACTATGGGTGAATCAATGTTGAATCTATGTTGAGACCTAACATCGAAATTATACAGAAAGCGCAAGGTTGATAAAATGTTGAGTCAACGTTTGCTTACATAGATTACATGTTTGCAAACATAGATTCAACATTAATTAAACATTGACCTGTCAAACATTTTAATTAAACCAAAATACAATGTAGATTCAATGGTATCTTTTAAACACAAACTTCAATGTTGACAAAATGTTGTTGAATCAACGTTGATCCAACCATCAGTCTTCAACCGTAACCAAAATTCAACCTTCTTAACCCTAATTCAACATTGATTTAACATCTTTTGCTATCTGGGTAAAGTGTGATTTATGGTTGAAAAGCAAACGTTGGCTGAACATTTTATCAACCTTGCGCTCTCTGTATAATTTCGACGTTAGGTCTCAACATAGATTCAACATTGATTCACCCATAGTTTGCTATCTGGGAAGCCATCTCCCAGGTATTGTCCGGTGATCGATACGCACACTCCCTCATCCCAACTTGGCAAGACATAGATGTGTTGGAGTCAATCCACAGGGCACTGCATGCTCTACTTGAATTCACCGATGCTCTTTCTGGAGAGGAGTATGTGAGTATCTCCTACCTCAAGCCAGTGCTCCACCTTTTTGCCACTTCAGTCCTGGCTGAAGATGTTGAGGACACTGATCTGACAAAGTCAATCAAAAACAAAGTCCTGGCATATCTCAACAGGAAATATGGAGAACCAGACATCCAGGAGCTCATGGATGTTGCCTGTTTCCTGGACCCAAGGTTCAAAACAAAATGCATCAGCTCTGACAACATCCCTGTCATCAAAACCAGACTGAAGAATGAGATGGTAGACGGGGCTAAACGTACATATCATCAGGTAAATTATAATTATATATTTCACAAAAATGTTTCTGTAAAATCTAACTGGAAAACTAATAGCTGTTTTTATCATCTATTAGGAGAAGAGGTCTCGTACCGAACCAGCTCAGGTGCCTGAAAGTGCCCAGCCTGTCGGGGAGAAGGTGAAGAGGTCTCTAGGCAGTTTTTTCAAAAGCAGTGCACCCTCCCCTTTGCCTGCAAAACCTGAGGACATCGCAGAGGCAGAGATCAGCAGCTATTTGATGACTCCTACCATTGATGGAGAGGATGATCCCCTGGCTTGGTGGAGGGTACTCAAGATCAGTTTCCCACAACTGTGCACCATGGAACGCAAGTATCTCTGCATACCTGCCACAAGCGCTCCCTCAGAGCATCTCTTTAGTACAGGAGGGAATATTGTCACTTGCACTCGCTCATCTTTGAAGCCAGCCAAAGTAAATATGCTGATTTTCTTAGCAAAAAACCTGTGAGCCACGAGAAGAACACTGTTGAATCATTGTGGCTGGCAGTGCCATGCTCAGTGTGAAGTTTAGTCTGTGTTGTGTGGTATTGTAATGTTCTTTTGAAAAGTAAGGTTGATATTTATAATAATATTCAAATTGGTTTATTTTTTTTTGCATTTGTTTTTTATTACCTCTATGATTACCTATGTAATCACCGGAGTTTGTCTGTCTGTCCGTCTGTGTGTGTGTGTGTGTGTGTATGTGTGTGTGTGTGTGTGTGTGTGTGTGTGTGTGTGTGTGTGTGTGTGTGTGTGTGTGTGTGTGTGTGTGTGTGTGTGTGTTAACAGCATAACTCAAAAAGTCATGGACGGATTTTCACCAAATTTTTACAGGATGTCCGGAAGAGCAAGAGTAAGAATCGATTAGATTTTGGAGGTGATCCGAATCACCGTCTGGATCCAGGAATTTTTTGAAGGTCGAAAATGCCCTCAAAGATGACAGAGTGTCAAGGCGGCCATCTCTCAATTGGACAGAGACGGGACATCCTGTAAAAATTTGGTTAAAATCCGTCCATGACTTTTTGAGTTATGCTGTTAACAGACAAACAGAGAGACACACACACACACACACACAGACGGACAGACAGACGGACAGACAGACAAACGGCATGGCGGAGGTATGCGCTCTCCGAGTGCTTTTCTAGTTTATAACTTTATTCTGATTCTACAAAATATTTTCGAATAGAGTCAAATTCTATGCTTCAGTTGTGTGAAATGTTACTGATTTAGGAGCAGTAAGATGCCCTATTATTTTATATTTTTTTTGTTAAGTTGGTAAATTTTGCACAGTTTTTACAAAGTGCTTGTTCTTATGTTTCTTTGAGCATTTAAATAAAAATCCCATTTATTTAAAGTCGTACATCTTAGAATTTTATTCAAACAAATGGAAAGAACATTTTACACTAAATGGATTTCATGTTGTGTTGGTCATATTTAAAACAAACATTTTTGGCTTTTTGCTGGAAAAAAGAAGATAAAATAATAAAATCGCATTTTAAATCGCAATCGCAATATTTGGGGAAAAAAAAATTGCAATTAGATTATTTTCCCAAATCGTTCAGCCCTACTAAAAATGACAACTTTAACTGAATTCTCCTTGAGTATCAGATGGTGTCGGACCTAAACAAACATTTAAATTAATAAAATGTGGTTTTACAGCTCTAATGTGCAGCTCTGAGTTAGAATTAAGCAGCTAAATATTATTTTTTTGGTTGTTGAGTCCCAGATCCTTAAAATGCAGGACCGACAGGACGAGAAACTGCTTTTTCCCACGGTCATTCAGACACCTGATCTCAACACAATAACACACAGTGTCACATTTAACGGTTCTAATGCTGCTTACGTCCAATCTGCCCAGAATGATTCCACCTTATTACATTTCATTGACCTCCCACACGGTGTTGCACTCATCTTGCCTCCTTTGCAGATGTTGTCATTCTTAATATAGTCCTGTTTTACATGTGCATTTGATTTTATTATTCATTGTTGTTATTTCCTGTAGCTTCTTATCAGTGCTCCGTCCAGTGGCAGCTATTTGTATTTCCGTCATGCCCCCATTTATGATACAATAAACCTCTTCTATTCTATGTTTAGCATTAATGTGTGGCGAACAAAGAATCAGCCACTGAAGTACACTGTAAAAACAAATCTTGTACAAAAAAAAGAGGAAAATGTGAAAACTACGTTCAAAAACAGTGAAAGCACGGGCAAATATCTCTATAGTAATTATATTTTTAGCTGATTTTACCAGTAAAACTGCTTAATTTACAGTCACACGGTGTAAAATAACAAACTACAACTTGAAAAAATGCAGATTTTTATCCCAATAGAGCCCTGCGTAGGGATTTATGATTGGTTGGTGGTACATTTAAAACCATTTAAGATTGACCGATCTATGTTTTTGCATATAAAATCTGAGGAGTTCTGCTCATATTTCACGCATTCACCAGGACTCAGAGCACTTTTTCGTGAACGAATCATAACGAGAATCTTTATAAACGACACTACAGGAAACTGTGCAACTTTTCTACATTTACAAATGTGAGGGATACAGCGATGACATTTCTGGATTTTGAAACATGTGAAAAAAATAATCTTTTTTTAGGTTTATTGCACTTTAAAGCAATTTATTGTAGTAGTGAAGACACAAGTCAATATATATTATTAAAACTTGGGATACAAGCATTATATTGACGTAAAGCAAATAAAAATACTCCAAATAATTGCACTACAGGATGTAAAAATGTAAGAATGTAAAGGGTTAATGCAAAACTTATGGACCGTTTTGCCTTGTTTTTTATAGCCAATATACATATTTTTTATTTTTCTTCAATAGTTCAGTTTAATTTCATGTATATAACTATATTTGTATATTTATATATACTTATTTATATTTATTATATTCACATCTCACAGTGACCATACAAATTTATCTGTATTTTACACAAATTCGAAAAAAATATCTGTAAATGTAAATTTACAACAGAAAGATTGTTCACCATTTTTGAGTCCTAATACACAGAATTTTTTGTGTGAAATAAAGAAAAATATGTGCTTTTTGACGTGGGCGTCATGCACAGTTCTGGTCTGTGTTTTTTCATGGATAACATGTAAAATAATTCTTTATTCCGAATTCTACTACAAATCATCTGTAATTTAACAAAACTTATAAACAGGTAAAATTACAGTGAATTGTTGCAAGAAAAAAAAAGTTAAATAATACAGATTTGTTTGATGGTGTATTGATTTTTGTTGCAGTTTTAATGTTGAATGTTTACCATCATTGTTTGTGTTTTTTATACTTATCCTCTATTTGAGGTATTTATATTTATTGAATAAGAAACCGTGTATATTAATAATAAAAAAGGTAAATAATGTATAGGTTTTACAGATTTTTCCTGTTTTGCTGAAGTGCTAATAATATCAAATGAAACGATAAAATATAATGACTTTTTTACAAACAGTAATTGTTTTTGTACTGGAAAATTCCTGTTTTTGCTGTATTTAAATGAGAAAAAAATCTTATTTTACAGATGTTTTCCTTATTAGAAAGAAAAAATGTATATTAGGAATTGAAAAGTGGTAAATATTTGATTTAAACTTAATATTTATTTAAATCATGGACAATGAAATATTAATTTACCTGTTTACTGTAAAAAACTGTAACTGTAAAAACCTGTATTTTTATAATTGATCATTTGTTCTTTTACAGTGTTTGACTACTGAATTACAATCATTATCTTTTAAGATATTTTACAGTTTGTGAACATTACATTATTCCACCAAGTTTTATTTTTTTCTGACAACCTTGATGTCAAATTTTCATTGTTTTTTTTACAGTGTAGTAAAGTTTCACTGGTTTCTTCCTGCAGCTTTGAGTTTGGAAAAGTCAGACATTTATTTGCTTTTATTAGTCGTAGTCGAGTTTTTACTACAAAGATTCAATTCTTCTGCAAAGAGTTTACCTGAACAGAGATTTACCTGCAGCTCAGTACAGGTGAGTGTGTGTAGTTGAGTGTGTGTCCTGTGAGAGAGTGTATATTTGAGTCCAAGTGTCCAAGTGTGTACAGGTGTGTGTGTGTGTCCAGATGTGTGTGTGACCTGGTAAGTGTGTGTCCAAGTGTGTCCATGTGTGTGCAGGTGTGTCTGTGTCCTAGTTAGTGCTTCCAGATGTGTGTGTCCACATGCATGTGTCCAAGTGTGCGTCCACATGTGTCCAAGTGTGTGTCTCCAGGTGTGTGTGCCCATAGGCATGTGTCCAGGTGTGTGTGAGTCTTCAAGTGTGTGTCTCCAGGTGTGTGTGTCTTCAGGTGTGTGTCTCCAGGTGTGTGTGTCTTCAGGTGTGTGTGTCTTCAGGTGTGTGTGTGTCTTCAGGTGAGTGTCTCCAGGTGTGTGCAGGTGAAGCGGACTCACCTCCTGCCGAAGATCCGGAGGCCGGTGAAGGTCCTGCTGTTGTGCTGGCAGCGGGGGGCCGCGGGTGTCTCCGGGGGCGGCTGCGTGTTGGAGGGCGAGGGGGACGACGTGGAGGTGGACGTGGAGCTGGACTCCTCCGCTCCGTCCAGCTGCTCGGGCTGCGGCTCCTCCCGCTGCTCCATGGCCGCCTGGGTGGCTCCTCTCACAGGCGGAGCTGCTGCTGCTGCTGCTGCTGCTGCTGCGGGGTCATCGCGGAGCTCCGGCGGCTGTTCTCTCCCTCCACCACCATCCTCCTCCTCCTCTTCCTCCTCCTCCTCCTCCTCCTCTCTCAACTTTCAGCGCTCTTCCCCGCAGCTTCTCTTCACCTCACACCAGGAAGAGGAGCGTGCTCTCGGCCCGGGGTAGGAAGGAGGCCGGGGCCGGAGGTGGGGTGAGAGGCTTCCTTCCTGCCTCCTCTTCGCCTCCCAGCCTGCAGCCTCTGAGCTCCCCGCTCCGCCTGAACTCCGCTCCGGGTCCAGAAGTTTGGAGCGGCTCCGTCCCGTCCTGCTCCTCCTGCCTGTGGACCTGTTGCTGCTCCTCTGCTGTTCTCCGCTCTGATCTCTTCTCTTCTTTACTTTTTATCTCCGCTCTCAGCCCGTTTCCTTCGCCCCGCCCCCCGCCGGGCTCCTAGGCTTCTGATTGGCTGAGAGCGCTGAGGTAAGAGCCACCTGTCGGTAGTTCGGAGTCTGTGCAGCGACTAAAAACAGACACATGAGGAAATGAACTCATTTTCTCCTCCAGCAGCAGCAGCAGCTTCTTCTGGTTTTTAACCCTCTGAAGCCCAAAACTGCACTTTCTGAGCGTTTTTTTGTTGTTGCTGCTGACACGTTTTTATTCACTGTGACGTCTGTTTTCACCGCAAAACAATCCGGAAACAGGAAAACCACAACAAATAAAATGCAATTAATCAATAAAAAATGGAAAAAAAAGATCATTAAATTAAAAATATAAACAAGTAAATGTTGCCACCACCTGGAAGTAGTATTTTTTTAAAAATGCTACAGTAATTTTTATATTAACAAAGGTGCGCTTGCAATGTTGTGAGGATGTTTTGGGAAGGTTCCTAAGGGAGCAAATCATAGAACACTCTTTGATCTTTATATGTTCCATGACAATAAAGAGAGAACGTTTGTAAACCAATATTTATTTAATGTTTTCCAGATGTTACTGAGGCCTCAGATGACAGAACATTCTTTCTAAGACATTCTGGTAATGTAATATGTTAACAAAGGTGGAACATTCTGGCTGCAGTGTTCTGAGGATGTTTTGGGAAGGTTCTTGATGGAACACATAGTAGAACATTCTTCGATGTTCCATGATAACAGAAACAGACATTCATAAACCAATATTTATTTAATGTTTTCCAGATGTTATTGAGTCCTCAGATGATAGAATATGAATATTAACAAAGGTGCAACATTCTGGCTGCAATGTTCTGAGGATGTTTTGGGAAGGTTCTTGACGGAACACATCATAGAACACTCTTAGGTCTTTACATATTCCATAAAAACCAAGGAAAAATGTTCATAAACCAACATTCAAAAAATGTTTTCCAGATTTTATTGAGACTTCAGATGACAGAACGTTCTTTATAAAATGTTCCTGTAATGTGATATATTAACAAAGGTGCAACATCTTGGCTGCAAGGTTCCGAAGATGTTTTGGGAAGGTTCTTGATGGAACACGTCATAGAACATTCTTTGATGCTCAATGTTCCATGATAACAAAGGAAAAACATTTGTAAACCAACATTTATGTATTGTTTTCAGGATGTTATTTAGACTTCAGACGACAGAACGTTCTCTATAGCACGTTCCTGTAATGTGATCTATTAAAGGCAGAATATTTTGCCTTTTTGTTGAGGGACTATATCATAGAATGTTCTTCTATAAGACATTTCCATATTAAAGTTAGAACGTCTGTAAATCAACATTCATTTAATGTTTTCTAGATGTTAACGAAGACTCAGATGACAGAACGTTCTCTATAGGACGTTCCTGTACTGCAATGCAATGACAAAGGCGGAACATCTTGGCTGCAAGGTTCTGAGTACATTTTGGGAAGGTTCTTGACAGAATATGTCATAGAACTCTCTTCGATGTTCAGTATTTCATGGTAACAATGGAAGAACGTTTTCCCCATGTTCTTACAGATAACATACATTTCAACCTTGCTGGTGAGGTCAAAGGGTTAATCAGTTTCCTTGAAAAGTCCTGTGATGTGTCTTTTTCTGAATTGTTCCCATCAATGTTTGAAAGTGTGACTGGGACTGTCAGCAACATTTTGGTTTTAAGATATCGTCTAAAAATGACAATAACGACTCTTGTTATCGTATCATCTGCTGTTATAGTCACACTCAGTGTGTCTCAGTATGCGTCATTACTTCCTGCAATTCACCTGAGAACTCTCTGAATTATTATCTCGTAAATGTTGGTCACAGCTGAGTCACTAATGGTGAACTGATTGTGTCAAAGGGTGCAGACTTTTTTGTTTTTTAAGGAATCCAGTTTGAGCAAACTTTGTATTTTTGGTGAATTTTTAATTGCGATATTAAAAGCCCAGATTTATTTCCTGACAGACACATCACAGTTTCTATGATGCTATGATCTGTTTTTAAGCAAAATTCAGGTCAGATTTGGAGCTAAATTTACAAGTTAAAGATCAGAAAATGTCTGAAATCTGTGAACTGGTTTAGTTTTGTGCCGCATTTGAAGCAGCGACAGTTGGAGGGTTCAAAGTCATGCAGATTCTGACAGACGACGACATTTAGGTCACAGAAGAAACCGAGTGAAGAACTGACCTCAGAGATCAGAGGAGCTGTGACAGAAAAAACACACAAGTATATGTCCAGTATTATTTATTCTATTCTATACTTTAACTACAGTATATAGAGCAGTCTGCACAAACACCATGCAACAGTAACAATGAATATCACATAAATAATACAAGAAAATATGAAAAATTCAAAGTATTTCTGGATGATTTTGAGTCCATTTTTACTCATTGTTGTTTCCTTTTTTACTGCAATCTAAAGTCCTTCACCTCTATCGCACCAGAATAACCATGAAGAAGCAGAGAGAACTTACTTTAACATATTTAAGTTACATTACAACCACTCTCTCTACTCTGTTCTTTATCATCAATAGAAAGGTGTTTCTCCATGCTGAATGTATCTCCAACAGAATGCTCCTCTGTTCACTGTTTCTGAGCCATGCTGTATTTATTTATTCATCCAGTAGCTTTGAATTTCCTCTCAGTCTCTCTTGTTGTCTCAGTTTCGTGTCTTTTTGTCACATTTGTGTTGTTTTATTTCTAGTTTTTTGTTTATTGTGTCTTGTTATGTCTCGTTTTTGTTGCTTTGTCTCTTGTTTTTGTCGTTTTGTCTTCATTTTATGTCATTTTGTGTCTCTTTGTGGTGGTTTTGTCAACGCATTCTATCGATATTTAACTGTTTCCATGTTTCCAGCCTCTACAAACTCTCTCTACTCTGCTTATGATCAGTAGAAAAGTGTTTCACCATGCTGAATGTATCTTCCAACAACTTACTGTTTCTGAGCCATGCTGCATTTATTTTATTCATCCACTGTGCTTTTCTAAATCTAAAATCATCCAAAATGATTTGAAACTTGCCAACGTAACAGAAAATTTCCAAAATTCAATGAAAAATTTGTCCAAAATTACTTAAAACTCCATCAAAGTCACATAAAATTCTCCAAATTGACTTAAAACTTGTCCAAACTAAATCCAGAATTGTCCATAATAACTTTAAAAATACTAAAAATTAATTTAAATTTATTTAAAATTGCTCAAAATGAGTTTAAAATGATAATTTTGAAGTCATTTTGGACATATATTTTATCATTTTGGTCAGCTTTGAGTTACAAGTACTTTGTTCATTGTCAGTAGAAAGGTGTTTCTCCATGCTGAATATATCTTCCAACAACTTGCTCCTCTGTTCACTGTTTCTGAGCCATGCTGCATTTATTTTATTCATGCAGTAGCTTTGTAGCCAAGCCACGCTAGACAACCCACAGCAACGAATTTAATTCTCTGCCAGGGTGGGTCTAGTTACCCTCCATAAGGCTCGAGGCTGGATTCTCCTAAAACTGGCCGGACCAATCACCATGAAGTGTAGAGTCAGAAGGCGGGCGTAACGAAGAGACGACAGAGGCGCGACGATTCTGACAGAAACAACCAGCGCACAATAAACAGTTATCTTTCGACTCGGCTTTGGCCACAGCACTTAAAGATTTGAAGCTAAAATTCAACTTGAAAGATAAACAAAGGACGGCACTGAAGTGTTTCATTGAGACGAAAGACGTATTTGGACTTATGCCGACGGGATATGGCAAATCCTTAATATACCAGTTGGCTCCGCTGGTTGGGAAGCTAATGGGACTTAGTCACAATCCGGTGCTCTTAGGAACTACGTCAGCCTATTCGTTGCGCTGATTGGTTGTATACCTACCCAATTGCTGCAGAGTGATTTGATAGACAACCTTTTAGCCCGCCTCCCTCCCTGTCGAGTGGTCTTAGACCCTTGTGCCTTCAGAACATGGGTCTAGCGCGGCTAGGCTAGTAGCTTTGAATTTCCTCTCAGTCCCTCTTGTCTCAGTTTTGTGTCTTTATGTCACATTTGTGTTGTTTAAGCTCTCATTTTTGTTGCTTTGTCTCTCATTTTTGTCATTTTGTGCCTTATTTATGTTGCTTTGTGTCTCTTTGTGCTGGTTTTGTCTCCACATTCTATCAAATATTTAACTGTTTCCATGTTTACAACCTCTCCAGAGTTTCTCTCTCTACTCGGCTCATCATCTGTAGAAAGATGTTCTCTTTGCACAGTGACTATTGACTGTGTTTGACTGTGTTTTTACTGTCTTGGTTGGTTTTTATTGTCTGTATACTTTTATTCTGTACTTGTACTGTTGTTTTATGGTTTTATGCCCTGAATGTTTTTATTGTCTGTGCAGCAGTACCACTCGTAATCCGAGAAATATGAAGAACTTTGACTTGACTTTTATAGCCTCTGGTGACTGAAAATGCTTTATTTTGAACTTTTTGTTAACTGACATATGTAGAATCAAGTGATTTTGGTGAAATACAGAGGATAATGGTTTACGACGTCCTCGATCTATGGTGTTTTGTCGTTACGTTGGAACTGGTTACGTGGAACTAGTTGATGAGCGGAGCGGATGAATACAATCTAAGGTGCTTACATTCTCCGGTTGTACACCACCTTAGATTGTGCTACATTCACTAACTTTTTGCCCTTCATTACAGCTCTCAAGCGTAAGTCAGACTCTTCTGATGCTTCAAAGAAAAGGAAAGCCATCTCCATGGAGATGAAATCAGGTATAATAAAACACTGAAGTAATAAAAGCAGGGCAACGTATTCTGTTATGTTCTTGTAAAATGACTCATACCAAACCTCATACGTGCATGAAAGTGATTGGTATTTATGACTTTTATGTAGAACTGATCATATTGTGATGCATGTAACAGCTTTCTTTACATTTTCACCCGAGTTTCGACTTACAGCAAAAATCGACTTTTGTCGATCCGTAGGAATGGAACTCCAACATGAGTGGAGGACCCCCCCGTATATCATGATTTTAAGCTTAGACACAGTCATTTTCCTAATAGAACCACGCAGGATTAAGTTGAAAATCTGATGATTATTTCTGTTTTTGCGGTTTCTGGCAGATAAATGGTATAATTTATTGATTTTTTTCATATTATTTTGTTCCTGAAAATGCATTATTTTGGTATTTTTCAAACTGAGATCTGTAAATTAAAGTGATTTTAATGAATAATTGTGATTTTAAGCTTAGATTTAATTCATTTTCAGTCCTGAACCACAAAGGATTAGGACCAGAAAGGTGTGAAAGCTGAAAATCTGGTTTCTGTTTGTGCAGTTTCTGGCAGATAAATGGTGTCATTCTTGTGTTTTTAAAGGTAAACAACCCTCCGGCGGTGAGCGCTGGGGTTGGGCGGGTTAATACAAACAACAGAAGAAGGATTTGGGTCCCGAGGAGTCAAAGTGAACGCGGTGCGATGAGGAGATCTGCTCCTGCTGCTGCTGCCTCTCACTTGGATCACATTCCTGAAGCGCTGCTCTGCAATGTGCCTCCTCCCACATACAGCAGCTTTTACATAAAGATGCCGAGCGGCCCACACCGCCAGCGAGGTTCTGCAGTGAAGCAGAGGTCGCGGGCCGCACCGAGACCCACGCAGAGTTCTTCACCGTGAGCACGTGGCGGCGGCGTCCCCTGGGCTCCGGCTCCGAGGTGGAACTCAGGTTATTTTTGACAGCCAATTAAAAGAGAGGTGCAAGAGGACGGCTGCTCAGAGTCACTCGTTCCCCCTAAAAAAAGATCCTCCTCCCCTCCCAGATGTGTTTTAAGACTAATAAAAACCGCTCATGAGCTTCATCGTGAAGATCTGCCGGTTTGTGACTCACTTTCATAAATACTGAGCGAGTTTGAAACACATCTGGGATGTTCTGTTTGCTAAACGTTACACGGGGTTTCTCTAAACGCATCTTTTTTTCGAAAGGTGAGCCAGTTCCTCAGTCGTGGAGGATCTCATTGCACCTTAAGTTCTCGTCCAGTTTCATTAAGTGTCTTTCAGGACAGATGTGAAGTGTTCTAAATGTTTCCAGGATCTTTCCTTCCGGTTTTGTAGAACCCAACAGGTTCCAACGACTTGCTAACTCCAACTGAACCAAAACAACAACAACTAGAAGCTACTTGATGTAATTCTGTTCTATGACCACACAGGAAGTAGAACAATGTACTCTACTGTTCAAAAGGTTGGGATCACCTGGGCAATTTCATGTTTTCCAAGAAAAGTCACACTTTTATTCATGTGCTAACAGAACTGCACAAGGGTTTTCTGATCACCAGTTAGTCTTTCAACACCATGATGGACGCCTGAGGGACTCCAGAGAGAGTCCTCTGTGGAACCAAACAGATGTTAGCTCAAAGTAAGGAGAGATTTGGACTAGAAGCTAAAAAAAACAGAAGGGAAAGGTGCAACGATAGTCCAGGACTGTGCAAAGGGTTCAGGAACTAACAGGAAGTTGTCAGTCAGGACGAGTGAGCAGAGGAAAACGATAAAATTATTGTTCCTTGCAAAATCACTCAACTCAAATTTCATCCAATTTAACACAGTTTATTAGAAAAAGCTGCAAATTGGCTGTAATTTAATTATATTTCTGATTTAAATAAGTGTAAATAAAACCAGAGTTGGGGGTTTTCCTGGTTCCTTCCTCATGATCTGAGCAATACCAGTGGAAAATTTTTGAAAGCCATTAACTCGTACCACCATGAAGAGTAGATATTTGTGGGGTAAACTTCAGGAACAGTCTGGAGGATCTCAAAAACAAACCCTACCATTCAAAAGTTTGGGGTCACCCAGGCAATTCCACATTTTCCACGAAAACTCACACTTTTAACCATGTGCCAATATAACTGCACAAGGGTTTTATAGTCATCAATGAGCCTTTCAACACCATTAGCTAACACAATGTAGCATTAGAACACAGGAGTGATGGTTGCTGGAAATGTTCCTCTGTACCCCTATGGAGATATTCCATTAAAAATCAGCTGTTTCCAGCTAGAATAGTCATTTACCACATTAACAATGTCTAGACTGAATGTCTGATTTATTTAAAGTTATCCTAATTTCGTTCAAAAATAAGGACATTTCTAAGTGACCCCAAACTTTTGAAAGGTAGTGGTATTTTGCTAGTGATGTGATGACGACAACACGATAGCATCAACAGGACGGTACAACTGTAGTGTGTCATCAGCAGTGTTTAGTCCTACGCAGCAGTTTTTCAGAGTTGTTCAGAGGTGCCTATTTTGGGCCTGTTGTATAAGAAACACAAAGAAAAATGTGATTTAAAGTCCAACACCTGACTTAAACAAACCAAAAGAAAAACACCTGTTGGGGCTAAAGCGGTTCCATAAAGGTCAATTTAAGGTCTCATAGTCAGGCTAATTCGATTCAGGTTCAGGTAGTCGGTATAATTGCCTCGGCATGCTAGTCTTAGGTTTATTGTTGGTGAGCTAATTAAGTCAAATAATACGATATCAGACTAGAGAGTCGTGTTAAAGTCCTGAGTTTGCTCTTGGGTCAGTGTCTTATTTTTGTCATTTTGTGTTTTGCTTTATTCGTTGTTTTGCGTGCTGTTTTGTGTTTTTGTCTCGTTTTTGTCGTTTATCCATTTTTACCTCCGCCAGGAGGTTATGTAATCACCGGAGTTTGTTTGTCTGTCCGTCTGTGTGTGTGTGTGTGTGTGTGTCTGTTTGTCTGTTAACAGCATAACTCAAAAAGTCATGGACGGATTTTCACCAAATTTTTACAGGATGTTCGGAAGAGCAACAGTAAGAATCGATTAGATTTTGGAGGTGATCCGAATCACCATCTGGATCCAGGAATTTTTTGAAGGTTGAAGGACAATTGAGAGATGGCCACCAGGCCATCTCTCAATTGGACATGACTTTTTGAGTTATGCTGTTAACAGACAAACACACACACACACACACACACACACACACACACACACACACACACACACACACACACACACACACACACACACACACACACACACACACAGACAGACAGACAAACGGCATGGCGGAGGTATGCGCTCTCCGAGTGCTTTTCTAGTTTTGCTTTGTAACATGTTTGTCTAATTTTGTGTCTCTTTCTTTGTTTTATTTCGTGTCGTTTGTCTCATTTTTTTTTTTGACATTTTGTGTCTCATTTTTGCAATATTTTGTCTTGTTTTTGTTAGGGCTTTTTTTTTTTGCTTTTTTATCTGACTTTTGTCGTTTTGATCATATAGTAAAAACTGGTCTGGCATACTTCAGATCAAACTGGGCTGAATGTGACCCCTGAACTAAAATGAGTTTGACACCTCTGCTTTATGGGAAGCAGCATGTCCTGAAAACAAACATCATTTAGAGAAATGTCCATTTTCCACAACTCCAGGTCCACTAGCTCCCCTGATTAACCGCTGCTGTGGTTTAAATGGACTCTATAGCTCTTCAGGTTTCCTCTTCCTCCTCCTCACCTGCAGCTCCTCTTCCTCCTCACCTGCAGCTCCTCTTCCTCCTCCTCACCTGCAGCTCCTCTTCCTCTGTGCTGGCTGCTGTTATCTAACTCTGCGGAGGCCACACTATCAGCTCTCAGCTCTCAGTTCAGAGCTCCACTGAATGTTAGTGATGCGTCGGCTCAGCCTGAGATGCTTTTAACCTTTAAGTCTCCAGAGCGTTCACCGGGCCGCTGCAGGCCAAAAATGAGCAGCTCAACCTTTCTAAGTCTGATATCCGGTTTTCCTGCTGCCTCTTAGATGTTCAGGAGAGGTTTCTTTTCTTCTGGTTTGGTCAAAAACAACAGCATGTTGCTGCGACACCAGAAGAAAGAACAGCAGATCAATTTTACACTCTGAGATAAGATAAGAGGAGTTTTCAGTCCCAAAGGAAATTCTTGTGCCAGATATTGTCCAGAACAGCCAACACAGACACAGAACAACCACAAAGACACACATATTGACAACAAAGAGACACAAAATTCATTAAAAAGGCACATGACAACTTCAAAGACACACAAAACAATAACACAAAGACATAAAATGACCACAAAAAGACACATACTGACAACAACTAGACCCAAAATGCCATACAAAGGCACATGGCAACTACAAAGACACACAAAATAACCACAAAGAGACATATGATGACTACAAAATGACAACAAAGAGACACAAAACAAACACAAAGACATGCAAAATATCAACAAAGAATTGCAAAATGTCATAAAAAGACTAGTGACAACCACAAAGAGACGCAAAATTTCAGCAAGGAGACGCAAAACACCATAAAAAGACACAAAACAACTTCAGAAAAAGACACATAATGATCACAAAGAGACACATACTGAAAACAAAAAGACACAAAACAATCACAGAGATACATGTTAACGATGAAGAGACACAAACTGACCATGGAGAGGCACAAAACAGTCACAAAGGGACACAAAATGTCAACAGAGACGCAAAATGCCATAAAAAGACAAGTAACGAACACAGAGACACACAAAACAACAATACACAGACATAAAATGACAACAAAAAGACACAAAATGACAACAAAAGTCACAAAACCACCACAAAAAGACACAAAAAAACAAGATAGGGCAAATACCACAATGAAAGACACATAAAAACCACTAAGGGACACAAAATAACAATAAAGAGACACAAAGTGATCACAAATAGAGACAAATGTGGACAACAAAGGACACAAAGCAACCACAAAAGACACAAAAGAACAACTAAGGGACACAAATTAACCACAAAGACACAAATATAGACAACAAACAGGCACAAAACAACTGCTAAGAGACTCAAAATTACAAATAATAGAAACAAAATGACCACAATGAGTCAGAAAAGGGCAACAAATAACATAAAACAATTACAAAGAGACACAGAGAATTGCAAAATGTCATAAAACAGAAATGTGACAACAACAAAGACACAACCAAAAAAGGCAGAAAATGATAGCGAGACACGCAACATACCACACAAAGACACATGACAACCACAAAAAGACACAAAACAACCACAAAACGACAGAAAACAACCACAAAGAGACCGAAAATGACAACTAAAACACAAACCAATTTGAAAAAGACACCAAACAGCCACAAATTGAGACAAAATGAGCACAAATTTGCACTAAACAGCCACAAATATGCACAAAATGTCAACAAAGAATCGCAAAATGCCATGCAAAGACACATGACAAGCACAAAACAACACATAATAACCACAAATAGACACAAAATAACAACTAAGAAACACAAAACAGCTTCAAAGAGATACAAAATCACAACAAATGACATAAATCAACCAGAAAGAAACATAAAATGACAAGAAAGAGACACAAAACAATCACAGAGACTCAAAATGACAACTAGGAGGCACAAACTAACCCCAAGGACACAAATATGGACAGCAAACAGGCACAAAACAACCACAAAGAGACACAAAATGTCAACAAAGAAATGCCATAAAAGAAAAATGACAACAACAAAGACACAAAACAACTAAAAAGAGACACTAAAACAGCCAAAAAAAGGCACAAATTGATAGCGAGACACGCAAAATGCCACGCAAAGACGCACGACAAGCACAAAAAGACACATAAAACCACACAGGGACACAAAATGACAACAAAGTAAAACTGCACATAATAATGAAATATTATCCACAACAGTGAAACTGATATGAAAAGAAAACATCCCAGATGATATCAGTACTGCTGCTGAGTGTTCAGAGATGATTCATGCTGCAGAACAGGGAGGAGTTGGTTGTAAACAGTGAAGAGTTCAGGTGTTCAGAGGTTTGTTCTTTAAAGAAGCAGCACGGTCGCTGCTGGAGGAGCTTGTCCAGGTGAGGCTCTGAGGCTCTGAGGCGGGAAGAAGCAGCTTTTAGCATCCTCCTGTGGGTCAGCGGCTCGGTTTGATCTGGATGAAGTGCTTTAGCGCGGCAGTGTGGCGGTACTTTCTCTCTGCATTAGTCACTCCTCACCCCGGTGTGAGCACCATTCAGCGCTCAAGTAGTAGTAGAGTGCTGCTTCACTCCTGCAGCACAAACTCCAACACACCGCTGAGAATAACTGAAGTTTCACCGAGCTGAGGAGAGCCGAGAGCTGTGGGCTCCATCTAGTGAGAACACACGCCTTCACACTCACATGTTCTGCACAAACACACTAAAATCACAAATGCAGCAGAGTTCGGTTTGACGTGTTATTCGTCCCTCCAAGGTCAGTTAGAGGTAACAACAATGAAGAAAATGTTGGATTTCGACTCCATGTGTATCTGTCCAAATAGCGCGGAGCTGAAATCTGCATTTAAGTCATGTATGTAGATAAAACATTTACCATTTACCACAAAAAGACGCAAAATGACCACAAATAGACATAAATGACAAAAATCTACACACAAAGGACCAAAAAACTGTCACAAAAAGATCCAAAAAATGATCACATATGGACACAAAATGTTCACACAGAAGACAAATGACCAGAAAAGACAGAAAAAAATGACAAAAAACAACCACAAAAAGACAAAATGATCACAAGATTACAACAAAAAGACACTGAAGAGAAAGAAAATGAAAACAAAAATACACAAATGACTTCAAAAAGATGCAAAATAACTATAAAAGGACACAAAATGACCAGAAAAAGAGACAAAACAACTGCAAAGCAACATAAAATGACCACAAAGACCCAAAAATGACCACAAAGAGACACTAAAGGGAAACAAAGTGGTAATAGTACTCAAATGACTAAGAAGAGACACAAAAAACACAAGGAGACACAAAATAATAAAATTACAACAAAGGGCCAGAAAATGACCACTAAGAGACACAAATGATGAACATATACACGCAAAAGGGAACAAAAGGGAACAAAAGGGAAAAAAATAACCACAAAAAGACACAAAGTGACCACAAGGAGACACAAACTGACCAATAAAAGATACAAAATGACCACAAAGAGACACAAAATGACCACAAAGAGACACAAAATGACCACAAATAAATACAAAATGGGTGCAGAGACACGAAATGACAAGAACAGACATAAAAATAGACAAAAACAACCACAAAATGACCACAAAATTACAGCATAAAGATATAAAATGCCCACAGAGACACAAACTCACCATAAAGAAACAAAAAAGTACAACAAAGACACACAAATGCTTAAAAAGACATGCAACGACCACAAAGAGACAAAAACTGACACAAAGAGACACTAAATGACAGCAAAGAGACATAATAAGAAATAAAAATACACACAAAATGACCACAAAAACACACACAAAGATGGAGAAAATGTTGTCTTAACATGTCGGTCTGCTCAGAGTCTCAGTCACTAATGAATTGTTGTCGCGTTGTTGTGCTGTTGTTGTTGTGTTGTGCTGTTGTCGTTCTGCTCAGAGTCTCAGTCACTGATGAATTGTTGTCGTGTTGTTGTGCTGTTGTGTTAACTTGTCGTTCTGCTCAGAGTCACAGATGAATGCTGACATGAACCATGTTGTTGTGTATAATGTGATCAGCTGCTGTTGTGGGTCTGTCTGCTGAGCCTTGGAGTTGTGCAGCAGTCCTCTCTACACACAGACACACACAGAGCGCAGTAATCTGATTACTGCAGCAGTAACACACGCTGCTGTTTGATGTGCAGTAATCAGATTACAGTAATGAGCTGGTGAGAAGCTGCACGACACCAATAAAAACCGCCAGCAGCTTTGTGTGTCACAGTGTGTTGTTAATTGTCATCTTCTTCATGTCCCGCTGTGTGCGACCGTACATCAAACACTCCGAGAAGCCTGTCTTTGCTTTTGTTCGTTGTTTATTTTCCATTGTGTGTCTCTTTGTGGCTGTATTGTGTCTCTTCGTGGTTGTTTTTGTCTCTTTATGGTTGTTTTGTGTTTCTTTGTAGTTGTTCTGTCTGTCTTTGTTGTTGTTTTGTCTGTCTAGTTGTGTGTCTCTGTAGTTGTTTTCTGTCTCTTTGTGGTTGTTTTGCATCCCTTTGTGGTTCTTTGGTGTGCATTTTTTTGTGGTTGTTTTTGCATCTCGGTGGAGGTGATTTGAATCTTTTCCTGGTCATTCAGTGTCTCTTTGTGGTCGTTTTATGTCGTTTGTTGTTTATTTGCAGCATTTCTCCAAAAGTTACCTTAGAATTATCCAGAGGGGCATTTTCCCTTCGCTGTCTCCTGCAGGTACAGTTGCATATTTCTCCATTCCCTGTAACATAAACACACCTTATTGATTAATACTGATTGCTTGTTATCTGTTTCTTGCTGCTGGATCTTGTTCCTGTGACGTTGCATTGAGCTGGAGGAGAATGTATGGACGTCGGGGCTCAGCGTGGATTCAGGTGTGGATGCTCCAGTCCTCCTCCGGCGGTCCTCCGACAGTCCTCCTCCAGCAGTCCTCCTCCAGAAGGCCTCCTTCAGAAGGCCTCCTCCAGTGGTCCTCCTTCAGAAGGCCTCCTTCAGAAGGCCTCCTCCGGCGATCCTCCTCCAGCAGGCCTCCTCAAGCGGGCCTCCTCCGACAGTCCTCCTCCAGCAGTCTTCCTTCAATGGCCCTCCTCCAGCGGTCCTCCTCCAGAAGACCTCCTCCAGCGGTCCTCCTCCAGAAGACCTCCTCCAGTGGTCCTCCTTCAGAAGGCCTCCTTCAGAAGGCCTCCTCCGACAGTCCTCCTCCAGCAGTCTTCCTTCAATGGCCCTCCTCCAGCGGTCCTCCTCCAGAAGACCTCCTCCAGCGGTCCTCCTCCAGCGGTCCTCCTCCGGCGGTCCTCCTCCAGAAGGCCTCCTCCGGCGGTCCTCCTCCAGCAGGCCTCCTCAAGCGGGCCTCCTCCGACAGTCCTCCTCCAGCAGTCTTCCTTCAATGGCCCTCCTCCAGAAGACCTCCTCCGGCGGTCCTCCTCCAGAAGGCCTCCTCCGACAGTCCTCCTCCAGCAGTCTTCCTTCAATGGCCCTCCTCCAGAAGACCTCCTCCGGCGGTCCTCCTCCAGAAGGCCTCCTCCGGCGGTCCTCCTCCGGCGGTCCTCCTCCAGAAGGCCTCCTCCGGCGATCCTCCTCCAGCAGGCCTCCTCAAGCGGGCCTCCTCCGACAGTCCTCTTCCAGCAGTCTTCCTTCAATGGCCCTCCTCCAGAAGACCTCCTTCAGCGGTCCTCCTCCGGCGGTCCTCCTCCAGAAGGCCTCCTTCGGCAGTCCTCCTCCGGCGGTCCTCCTTCGGCAGTCCTCCTCCGGCGGTCCTCCTCCAGAAGGCCTCCTCCGGCGGTCCTCCTCCAGCGGTCCTCCTCCAGAAGGCCTCCTCCTGTGGTCCTCCTCCAGAAGGCCTCCTCCGGCTGTCCTCCTCCAGTGGTCCTCCTCCAGAAGACCTCCTTCAGCGGTCCTCCTCCGGCGGTCCTCCTCCAGAAGGCCTCCTTCGGCAGTCCTCCTCCGGCGGTCCTCCTTCGGCAGTCCTCCTCCGGCGGTCCTCCTCCAGAAGGCCTCCTCCGGCGGTCCTCCTCCAGCGGTCCTCCTCCAGAAGGCCTCCTCCTGTGGTCCTCCTCCAGAAGGCCTCCTCCCGCGGTCCTCCTCCAGAAGGCCTCCTCCGGCGGTCCTCCTCCAGTGGTCCTCCTCCAGAAGGCCTCCTCCTGTGGTCCTCCTCCGGCGGTCCTCCTCCGGCGGTCCTCCTCCGGCGGTCCTCCTCCAGTGGTCCTCCTCCAGAAGGCCTCCTCCTGTGGTCCTCCTCCAGAAGGCCTCCTCCGGCGGTCCTCCTCCGGCGGTCCTCCTCCAGAAGGCCTCCTCCGGCGGTCCTCCTCTGGCGGTCCTCCTCCAGAAGGCCTCCTCCTGTGGTCCTCCTCCAGCGGTCCTCCTCCAGCAGGCTGCGCTGCCCTCCCTTACATAAAGAGCGTTATGAAAGCCGTCAACAGTCTGCTTTGACTCACAGCAGCCCGGTCATGAGTCACTTCCACCAAGGCTGCTAAAAGTAATGTTATGTCATCAGAGGGCAGCGTTTTGGGTATTTTTTCCCAGCATGCAGCTGCAGCATTCAGGAGCTCTGTGGGCCGATCTCAGGACACTTCAGTGTCATTTTCACTGCACACCAGCAGCTTTTATCCTTTTTCTCATGCAGACTCATCACTTTTCCTCGTATTACTCATTTTTTTAATTCAATGTTTATTCATTTAATAATTACATGAATGAAAATTAGCAGAGCTGCACAGTGGAGCAGTGGTTAGCACTTTTGCCTTGCAGCAAGAAGGTCCCCGGTTCAAATCCCGGCCTGGGCCTGGGATCTTTCTGCATGGAGTTTACATGTTCTCCCTGAGCATGTGTGGGTTTTCTCCGGGTACTCCGGCTTCCTCCCACAGTCCAAAAATATGCTGAGGTTAATTGGTTACTCTAAATTGTCCGTAGGTGTGAATGTGAGTGTGATTGTGTGTCTGTATATGTAGCCCTGTGACAGACTGGTGACCTGTCCAGGGTGTCCCCTGCCTTCACCTGAGTCAGCTGAGATAGACTCCAGCACCCCCCACAACCCTAGTGAGGATAAAGAGGTGTAAAGAGAGTGGATGGATGAAAATGAGCAGAAACTGGTGAATAAAAAAAAAAATCTGATTCAAAATCATTTTGTGTGTCCTTATGGTTGTTTTGTGTCTATCTGTGATTCTTTTTAATCTATTTTTGGTTGTATTTTAATATCTTTGTAATTAACTTCTATGCCTTTTTGGTAAACCTGAGGTCGATTTGTCTCTTTGTGGTTGTTTTGTCTTTTTGTGATACACTTGTCTGCCTTTTTGATTGTTTTGTGTCACTTTTTGTTTGTTTTTTGTCTCTGTGGCAGTTTTGTGTTTGTTTTATGTCTTTTTGTGATTTTATTTGCATGGCTTTGCAATCATTTTGGGTCCCTATTTGTAATTTTTGATCTCTCTGTGGTCATTTTGTATGTTTTTGTGATTGTTTTATGTGTCTTGGTGGTGATTTTGTGTGTCCTTGTGGTTGTTTTGTATCTTTCTGTGCAACATTTATCTGCTTTTTTGGTTGTTTTCTCCCCCTTTTTGTTTATTTTTGGTCTCTCCAGTGGTTTTGGAGTTGTTTTGTGTCTTTTTGTGGTTGGATTTCTGTCTGTGGAATTTTTTGCGACGCTTTGGTCATTTTTGATCTCTCTGTGGTCATTTTGTGTCTTTTTGTGGTAGTTTTTTGTCTCTTTGTAGGACTTTTTAGTGTCTTTTTGGTTGTTTTCAGCCTCGTTTTATTTCATTCTTGGTCTCTGTGGTGGTTTTGTATCTGACTTTTTGTGACTGTATTTGTGTCTCTGTGGATTTTCTTGCAATGTTTTGGCATTTTTGATGTGTTTTCTGCTTGTTTTATGACTCTTTGTGAGTCATTTGGGGTTTCTGTTATTATTCTGTGTGTCTTTTTGGTCATTTTGGGTTTTTTACTCCTCTGCAATCATTTTATATGTTTTTGTGGTTCTTTTATGTGTCTCTGTGGTGATTTTGTGACTCTGTGGCTGCAGAAGGACTCCATATTGTCATTTCCTGTTTTTTTTTGTGGTCATTTTGTGTGATTTAGATTTTTTTTTAAATCTGTGGTTGTTTCATGCGTCTTTGCTGTAGCTTTGTGTCTCTTTGTGGTTGTCTTTTTGTGATCAGATGAACATTCTGTCATTTCACATTTTCTGTAGACTTTTTTTCTAAAAACTGTCAGTTTGAATGACCTAAAACATAATGGTGTGTGGATGATGAGGCCAAACAAAGACAAAAATGTTCATTTTGCAGAAAATCTGTATTAGTGTGGATGAATTACTCAACCAGTCCTTGATTTTGATCCAAAATAACATCAGATTTAACAGTTTTTAATTGTGTTTTGGAAAAACACGATGCTATTGTTAATTTAGCTCTACAGTAAATTCTAACATTCAAGACAAGCGGCAAATAAAAATAATGAGGCATGGCGAGAGCAGCACACAATATAAAAAGAAGCCAGTGTGTGTCTTGAGAGAGCATGTAAACCAGATCTTGTGTCCTATTTGTTTTTTACTTTGAAGATTTTCCACTTTCACGGCCTCATGGCCTCTGGCCAGACGCTGCAGCTCATAGCAGCATGAAAGCCCCCCGATTGGTTTAATGTGTTTAAATTCAGATCTGAACTTCCATCTGAGACGAAGCTCCTGAGAGCAAAGAGCCAGAGCTGCTCTTCAAAGGAGAGCAGATGCAACTGGAAAACTAATCAACACACAGAGCCGAGGAGAGCGCAGGACGGTAACATTGTTAGTACGACCTAATGAGGCCAGGAAGTTATTATCCTGCACATGATGGATCCGCTGCGCTCTGATTGGGTTACACCGAGCACAGCTGTCAGTCACAGCACCGAGCCAGCTGATTGGTCCAGGAGCATAAAACTGGGTCTTCCTTTGGCTAATACAGTGATTACAGAAAGTATTTACCCTCCTTAGAAGTTTTGAATCACGGTCAACTTAATGGAACTTATTTGAAAACAACATACAAAAAAAGAAGAATCTTGGTTGTCAAAGTGAAATGTTCAAATAAGTATTCACTTCCTTTACACCAGTATCTAGAAGATGTGTCTTTGACTGCAGTGACCGCATTAAGCCTGTGTGGAAAAGTCTCAGTCAGCCTTGAACAAACACACCGTCAGCAATGTGAAGCATGATGGTGGCAGCATCATGACGCGAAGCACGGTGGTGGCAGCATCATGACGTGAAGCACGGTGGTGGCAGCATCATGACGCGAAGCACGGTGGTGGCAGCATCATGACTTGAAGCACGGTGGTGGCAGCATCATGACGTGAAGCACGGTGGTGGCAGCATCATGACGTGAAGCACGGTGGTGGCAGCATCATGACGCGAAGCACGGTGGTGGCAGCATCATGACTTGAAGCACGGTGGTGGCAGCATCATGACGCGAAGCACGGTGGTGGCAGCATCATGACTTGAAGCACGGTGGTGGCAGCATCATGACTTGAAGCACGGTGGTGGCAGCATCATGATGTGAAGCACGGTGGTGGCAGCATCATGACGCGAAGCACGGTGGTGGCAGCATCATGACGCGAAGCACGGTGGTGGCAGCATCATGACGCGAAGCACGGTGGTGGCAGCATCATGACTTGAAGCACGGTGGTGGCAGCATCATGACGTGAAGCACGGTGGTGGCAGCATCATGATGTGAAGAACATGAAATGCCACCACCACGCTTCACAGTGAGGGAGGTGTGTTTGCGATGATGTGCAATGTTTGTTGTCCACCAAACATACTGTCTACACAAATGATAACACACAAACGATCCTCCTCGTAAACATGGAGTTTGTTTAGAACAGCTGATCTGTCGGACGTGTAGAAGAACACAGAACATTATTCAATCAGATCCTGTGTTCATGAAGGACCCGCTGCTGTGCCAAATGTGTAAAAATGATTTTTGATCCAGTTTTTGAGCCGATGTGGTTTAATACTAGTGGAGTTGCTGTTTGTTCTTTTCTTGTGTTGAATTATTGAATTTTTGACTATTGTACTTCATTTAGGTTTGTTGTAGCATTATATTTGAATGCAGATGTGATTTTTTTCTGAATAAATGATGGATAGAGCTGCTTTTTTTGTAATAAAAATAACTGCGAATGGATTAGTTTAATGGTTTTTGCAGAATTATAGGAAAACTATGAAAGAAAAACTTCATTCTGAGGCCAAATATTGTTTTTTTCTTGTCAAAGAGCACAAAATCAGGCTGCTGGGATCTATTTGTCTGTGTTTTATCGCCCTCTAGAGGCTATTTTCAGTCATTACATCCAAATGCAGGGCAGATTCTCACAAAGTAAGAGAAAAACTGAAGTAAAAGTGTACAAGACAAAGAAAACAACATCTCAGGGCCTCAAACCTTCAGAAGCAACAGGTTTACACCATTTAGTTTTGAGTCATTCAGTTAAAATCTAGTATTTTATCTCTTTAGCATGTCCAGATGCTGCTTTTATACGCTAAAATGTGTGTAATAAGTGCCACAAATGAGCATTTTCCATTGAAACCTCAGTGATACTTCATAATTTTCTAAATACAGATGCAGATTCCTGGAGATTCAGTTGTAAACAAACTTGAAGAACCGACCTGTCAGCGTGCAGGGTGGAGCCTTTCATCATTAATCTTTGTCGGTATTACATTCCAGTTTGAACACGCATGGCTGTGTTACTCCAGCATTATAACTGATCAGTGTGTGGATCTGAACTCTGGAGAGAAAACTAGGGTGGAAAGAAACACCTGAGACATTTTAAAGGCAAGAACGGACAATTTTCATGGAAGAAAGTGTTGAAATGTGTGAGTTTGATGCACTGAGATGGATTTTTAAGTGTTTAATTGATGACTAAAGAGGGAGTTTAATTAGAATTTAGTTGTAAATATCAGGATGTCCGACGTCTTGACCTGCCTTCAAACCAAAATTGTTTAATTTATGTTGTTTGTTGTTTAATTGTGTTTTGTGAACAGAAAATGGAGCCTGTAAAGTCGTACTAAAGGAGCACAGGGGAACTGTGAGGCTGCTACTGATAATTATCTTCATTATCAGTATATATCTGAAAGGTATTTTTGTAACCTCCTACACCTAAAGTGCTGCCTGAAGGTTGGAAAGGCATGATAACTTTAAAAAAAATGACCAAAATGACATAATTTATCAACTAAAAACTCAAATATTCATCTTTCTGATTACTTATGTCAGCAAATTCCAGCTTAAAATCATAACACTTCATCAAAATCACTTTATTCTACATGTTTTATTTAAATATTCTATAAAAAAATAAGGCATTGCATCTTATTCTGCAATAAAAATGTCCAAAAGCATAAAAATCCTTTCCAAAATAACTCAAAAACTGTTACTTTAAACACATTTTTCAATTTTCAGACAGGTTTCAAGTAATTTCGGACAGTTTTTGGTTGATTTTGGACTACTTTTGAGTAATTTTAGATTAGCTTTGTGTTTTTTCAAATAATTAAAACCTACGGTATTAATAAAATAAATGCAGCATGGTTCTAAAACAGAGAACAGAGGAGCAAGTTGTTGTAAGATACATTCAGCATGGAGAAACATCTTTCTACAGATGATGAACAGAGGAGAGAGAAAAAGTCCTGTAGAGGCTGGAAACATGGAAATAGTTAAATATCTGTAGTATGTAAAGACAAAATGATGCAAAATGTGTGATGAAATGGTAAAAACAAGATAGAAAACAACAAAAATGTGACACAAAATGTTGAAAACAAGACACAAAACAACAAAAAAAGAGAAATAAAACAAAAACTGAGATGAAAATCAAAGCTACTGGATCAATAAAATAAATGCAGCATGGCTAAGAAACAGTGAACAGAGGAGAGAGTTGTTGGAGATACATTCAACATGGAGAAACATCTTTCTACAGATGATGAACAGAGACTGAAAACTGGACAAAAAAATGTTACAAATTCTAAAAGATCTCGTCCAAAATGACTTAAATTGTCCATAACGACTCAAAAACTGCCATTTTAGCCAAATTTTGAGTTATTTTAAAAAAGAAAAACAAGAGACAAAACAGCAAAAACGAGATATAAATGGACAAAAATAGAAATAAAATGACAAAAACAAAATGCAAAACAACAAAAATAAGACATAAAATGATGCAGACGAAGACAAAACGACACAAGAGACAAAGCAACAAAAACGAGACACAAATAGACAAAAATAGACATTAAATGAGAAAATCAAAATGCAAAACAGCAAAAACTAGAAATAAAATAACAAAAACGAGACAAAATGACAAAAAAGGAACAAAACTGAAATGACAAGAGAGACTGAGAGGAAAACCACTCATACTGGATCAATGAATAAATGCAGCATGGCTCAGAAACAGAGAACAGAGGAGAAAGCTGTTGGAAGATGCATTCAGCATGGAGAAACATCTTTCTACTGATGATAAAGAACAGAGTAGAGAGAAAAAGTCTGGAGAGGCTGGAAACATGGAAATAGTTAAATATTGATAGAATGTGGAGACAAAACCACCACAAAAAGACACAAGCTGACATAAATAAGATGCAAAACAACAAAAGATGCAAAATGGCATAAAACAAAGACAAAAACAAGATGCAAATTGACAAAAAATAGACACAAAATGACAAAACAAAATGTATAACAACAAAAAACAAGAAATAAAACAACACAAATGAGACAAAAGGACAAAAAAGTGAGACAACAAGAGTGACTGAGAGGAAATTCAAAGCTACTGGATGAATAAATAAATGCAGCATGGCTCAGAAACAGTGAACAGAGGAGAGAGTTGTTGGAGATACATTCAGCATGGAGAAACATCTTTCTACAGATGATGAGCAGAGACTGAAAACTGACTAAAAAATGTCCAAAGTGATAAAAAAAATCTTGTATAAAATGACCCAAATTGTCCATAATGACTCAAAAACTGCCATTTTCACCAAATTTTGAGTTATTTCAAGCAAGTTCCAAGTAATTTTGGGTTGTTGAATGACAAAAAAGAAATACATAATTACTAAAACAAGAAACAAAGCAGCAAAAACGAGACACAAGCTGAGAAAACAAGACACAAAACAACAAAAAACGAGAAATTAAACAACACAAATGCGACAAAATGACAAAAAAAACGACCCTGAGCTAAGACAACAGCGGAGCTCATCAGTGATCTTCAGGCTGATTTGATGCAGGATTCTGTTGTTTTCTCTGCTGCTCTCACACTTCCCTCTCTGTGTAAATGACTTTGTGTATATTTTCCTTCTTGGGCTGGATGTGTCCTGACTTTCCTCTAATCCGCCGCTGACTCACCTCCTGTTTGTGCTCGTGGACACGGTTTGGCTGACAGAATGTGAAGCAGCAGCTACCTGAGCCTGACCTCACACCTGATTACAGAATATTAAAACACACCTCACACTTCCTCAAACCCGTTGTGTCATCTCTGCGCTTTGAACCTGATCGATGTGAATGTTTCAGCTGAAGCTTTGCCCTGATTCTCCTCCAGGATACGGAGCGGCCTAATGTGCTGCATTTGTGCATTTTGCTGTGATGTGCGCTCTGCTGTCGGGGATTCCTGTTGTTTATTGCACGCTTTAATGCCGCATTTTAACCTCTTTGTCAGGTTTTGTGGCTCAGATGGCTGCTTACCTTCTGCATTTTCGCCTTCTGTTTGTGTTCCTGAGGATAAAGTCTCTGATGAGTCGCTTTTTGAAAGACTAAAATCCTCAAAAAGTGGATTTTTATTGCAAACATAAATGTTGGAAGTACCCTGGTCACTCAGAACACAGGAGTTTACTCTTGAATGTCTTCATCTGCACTACTCTCATGTAGCCCCATATCATCACACTTTCCCCTCCGTTCTTCACTGTCAGGACGATGCATTCACTGTGGTAGTTCTGACCGGACAGGAAGTACTGTGATTCAAACCTCCTGTTGTCCTCATTTACGGGAACCAAAAAATATCGTTTTCTTGTCTGAAACAAATCCAAAAATTCAGCAAAAAAAATCCCTAAATTTCAGAAAATTTGCAAAACCTTCAGGAAGAAAATTCCAATAATTCCTTAAAAGCTTCCCTTAAAGCTTTTTTTTTTTAAACAAAGAACTGCATTCAGTCTGGCTGCACATGCGGCAGAATTACCTCCTTACTTATTTTTCCTCGTGCGTTGTTGGTGATAGTTTAGTGCCTCATGGACATATTCCATAAAAGTGGACGGAAAAAAACTGATCATGTTTCTGATTGGCCTCTCTTTGAGGAAGTTTCCATTAATCCCTAATGAAATGCATTGAACACCAGTGGGCACAGTCCATATATTATATTGATTTATGAACACGAAGCAACTGGAAACAAGAGCAATCCGAGATTTCTGACCTCCGCCAAGGGAAGATGTGGATGGTAAAGTTGGAAAATCTACATCCGGATCCAGAATCCAGATCCTTATCCGGATCAACACAAAATTTGAATGGAGTCTTCCCTGGGCCAAGATCCACCTCTGGTGCAAATTTCATGAAGATCCGACAAGTAGTTTCCGAGAAATCCTGTCCACAGATACGCACACAGAAAGACAAATAAATAAACGGACCCGATCGCATAACCTCCTTGGCGGAGGTAAAAAGCTGTTCTGCTGCCCTTATTGGTCCTTTAAGTCTTTCTCATGTGGTCTCAAATCGAACATTTTTCACATTAGTGCATCAGAACAACACAAACAAACGGTAGATGCTGGACTTCACTCTGATTCTAGAACTGTGGAGGCTGTAAACTTACCACGTAAACCGCCCCTGTAGAACCTCTTTTAGGAGACGCAAAGCATAACTACTCCATGGGAGGAACTTCTGAGAAAAGCTGATTAGTTAAACTTGGAGACGACAACAAACTCCATTTTTTGTCCTCTCAGTGTCCTCGGCTCTAACACCACCTTCAACAACACAAAAGTAACTTACAGATGCCGACATAAGAACCAGAGTTAGGTCCATTAACTATTTTTTATGGTTGTTTTGATGCACTCAGAGTTAATTTTGCAGTCGGAAACAGAAAGACTGTCAAGGTCAATTTGGGGGATGGTTGTGTAATTGTTTCTGCTGGTTTTCAGTTTTTTAGAGAGGAGATGACTGCCACTGGACGAGGATATCAAGAGGACAGAATGTGAAGTTTGTTCTCCTCTTGGGCGGTTCAGTAGCTCCTACTGTGGAGTGACTGGTTTCTGTCCTGAAAGAAGTTCTACAAAGGTCAAAGGTCAGGCGTCCCTAAAACAGCCTGCAGTAGAAAACAGCTTCCCGATCATCTATTCCAGGTGTTGCTGACCTTCATGTATCTGCAGCTGCTTTGTAGATCAGGAAACATCAGGTTACACTTTCCAGCTTTTCTGTTCTTCTTCTCCTGTAGTATTTTCTACAACTTCATGGTCACACCTGTAGTGAACGGTCACGTGGAATTACAGCTAGAAATGCAAAACTGAAAGCCTTCAAAAACACGTAAAACGCATAAAAAGTTTCCTAATGAAGACTTCAGTTTCTTCACTCCTGAATGAGTTTTGGTGTTTTGACTGACAGCGTGAGGTAGAGGAACCGATAGAACCTGAAGAAAGCAGATCAAACTAGAACCGATAGAACCTGAAGAAAGCAGATCAAACTAGAACCGATAGAACCTGAAGAAAGCAGATCAAACTAGAACCGATAGAACCTGAAGAAAGCAGATCAAACCAGGTAACAGTCAAAGAGTTCAGGTAAGAAAAGTCTCCAGAGCTCCATCAGTACCAGGGACCTCCACGGTTCTCAGTGACAATAAAACAAATACAAGTTCAATAATAAATCACGGTTAAATTAGAAATGGCAAAACTCAGAAACAGAATCCCAACTAGAACCAGATAAACATCAGGAAATAGAAGATATAAGACTGTAAAACATGACATTTGACCTCAAAATCAGAACGACAACCAGCTTTATGAATCTGTTTTATTCTTAAACGCATTAAAATGAAATAATGGACGACTGAAACTAACTGCTGAGTCTGTTGGCCTGAACTGTGACTCCAGTCAAAGCCTTAAAACCTGAATTATTTCACTTCATATTGGGTTAATTTTCATAAAAGTTGTGTTTTATGAAACGTCCTACATTATTTTTCTGTGTATAAAGAGACACTAGACACATGAAAACAATAATTCATTAATTTATTCAAACATTTTGCCATCAGAATGGCAGAAACCAGCAGTTTTCTTCAGTATTATTGTCAATATTTCTGAACGTGGGTTTTGTTTGAACACTGGAGGTCTTCCTACACTTAATTTCCTACATTTTGGTGAATTTCCAGCACCAATTTGTTCCTTTTCTGTATCAGTTTATGATGAAGATATATTTATTATTTAATGTCAAGGAGAACATAAAATTCAAAAACAATGAGAAAATGTTAGTGTTTTTTTTTTTAAGAAAGATCTTTATGCACCTGACAGTTATTTTCTCCAAAATTTCCTCTTTTATTGTTCCCTAAAGCCTAAACAAATGTATTCAAGTATCTTTTTAACAACAGTTAAACAATCTTAAAAAGCACATTTTAGAAGAAGGAGAATGACATTTGAGAAGCTGCGGATGGATTTTTAGTAATAAAATAATAATTTCAGCTCCTCAGTGCTGCTGGGATAAAACACTTCGAACTCGAAACTGAAGCTGCAGAAACACTGAAAGCAGAAATACGAGCAGATGAACCGACAGCCACCAGAAATGTGCTGCAGTTCTGTAGAGCAGCAGCTCCTCTCACCTCCATGTCCCACTTCCACAGTAAAAAACATGAGGTTAAATAAATGATGACATCGTGGCACAGAAGCTGACGCAGGAGAAGCCAGCAGGGTGAATTTATTTAGTTTACTAACCCTAAAAAAACTAATTTATGGGCAGTTTAACCACAGAATGACTTTTTAGCTGACATTATTCACTTTAAATTCGGTTTAAAGGTAAATTTATGCACTAATTTATGAGAAAAAGCTCAGATTAAAGGAGAAACAGCACCTTAATGTGGTGCATCAGCAGCATCTTTCCATTGTCTCCTCTCTGCAGCGCCCCCTACTGGATGGATGCTTGTCAACCAAATTTTTCTACAAAAGGACAAATTTAAAATGCAGTTAAACATATTTAGAAGACTTAATGTCGGAATTTGTAAATGCATCATATTGTAGAATCTCATTATATGATGCTATATGTGTAATAAATAAAATTATCGGATTTTATGTTTATATTTGTTGGTTAAAATCATAATTTTAATCCTATTCATCTATTTTCATAGCACTTTGGGTCGATGTCTGTTGTTTTAAATGTGATAAATAACCAGCAGTGATGCTTCATGTGTAAAATATTAATGTGAAAAGAAACTTTAGTGGAGCATAAATGTCCTAATATACCATTACAAGTGAAAGTCCTGCATTAAAAATATCACTTAAGCAAAAGTATGCAAGAATAAATAGGAAAATGTCCTTAAAGTTGCCAGTTATTCTTTATTTATGGAGGTAAATTTATTCTGTTTAAATAACAAAAATAACAACTCACAAACTAAAGTTCAATAAAAGCATTATTAAAAGTAAATTTAAGGTCACATTTAAAAAAATGCAAAAAATAATTTAAAAAAATATAAAAAAATTCAAAATTGCAAAAAATTATTATAAAAATATCAAAATAAACGTGGAATTATAACTGTAAAATAAGAATGAATATATAAAATGGAAATACTTGATTAAAATACCTCAGAATATGTCATTGTTTATTCTTTTGGATTTTTCTGCTAAAATTATTCTGCTGACACAACGTAACAGAACAACTCCCAAACAAAAGTTAATAAAAGCGCTGTCAAAAGTAAATTTAAGGTCATGTTTAAAAAAAAGTACAAAAAAATTATTTTAAAAAATCCAAAAAATTATTTACAAAAATACAAAAATAAATGTAGAATTTTTCATATTAAATAAGAATAAATATATATAATGGAAATACCTAATTAAAATACCTCAGAAATATCATTGTTCTTTTGGAGATCATCTACTGGATTTATTCTGCTGAAATAACAACAAAACGACTCACAAACTAAAAGTTTAAGAAAAGTGTTATTAAAAATAAATTTAGGGTCACATTTAAAAAAAACACAAAAAATTATATTTAAAAATACAAGAAATACAAAAATAAATGGGGGATTTAAATTATAAAATTAGAATAAATATATAAAATGGAAACATTTTATAAAAATACCACAGAAATATCATTGTTTGTTCTTTGGGGATTCTTCTGCTGAATTTGTTCTGCTGAAATAACAAAACAACCCACAAACTAAAGGTTTAACAAAAGCGCTATTCAGAATAAATTTAAGGTTAAATATGAAAAAACACAAAAAGAGAACACTAAAAATTATTTAAAAATACAAAATACAAAAATAACAATTAAATGTTAATTATAAAATATGAATAAATATGTAATACGGAAATATTTGATTAAAAATACCTCGGAAAATGTTATTGTTTGTTCTTTTGGGTTCATCTGTAGGATTTATTCTGATACAATAGAAATAAAAAAAAGAACAGCAGAATAAATTTTTAAAAAACAACAACAAGAGCAACTTGTAAACTGTGAATAAACATAAATTTAAGATGAAATTATTTAGAAAAGAAGTAAAAATATAGAAAAAATAACTACAACTAACAGGATAATAGAAAAAATAGGAAAATGTGCTATAGGTAAAAATATCACAAGTACAACTTCTCAATGCAGAAAAATATGACTAAATATTATATTTACTGAGGTACTTTGATGAGTTCATAACATTGTAGAGTATAAAAGCACCTCTAAGTGTCATACAGTGCAGAGAAAAATAAAGTAAAAGTACTCAATTACAAGTGAAAGTCCTGTACTAAAAGCATTATTTAAATAAAAGTGCGCAACTACAATCAGAGAATGGAAGAATTCACTGCAGGAAAATGGTTTTTAGATTCATTATTTTGCTCCTGCAGGAAACTGGAAGCAGCTTGTTTGTGTTGAAGCTGGTTTAGACGAAGGATAAACCTCCCATCGCTAATAAAGAGCGTTTATGCCGACGTCCTCGCTCCGCTCGGTGGATAATTTGTTGATGTACACAGAAACCTTCGAGAGCTTTCATTGTTTTATAAATTGTGATCAAGGTGTCCTTGTGAAGAGAACTTCCTGCCAGCGGCCCTCCCTGTTTAAAAAAAGGTTAAAGAACAACAGCAGATAAAAACACAGGATAAAATACATAAAATCTAAAATAAATGTGAGGTTAAATAAAAATACGAGCAATAAAGGGCATTGGAAAAAGAAACAGAAAATAGAAAAAAAAATAAAACAAATGTTGCACATAAATTTATGTTAATTTATTCATGTAAATAAAAATACATTTATAGTCAAATATTTTATAGAAAAGAAAGAAGATAAAAATATGAAGTTTAGAATAAAATACCAAAAATAAAACTTGCAAAAATGAAAATGCAAATTAATTTATAGGTAAATATTTTGAAATAATCAAATGTGAAATATAAAATAAGTCTTAATGCATTATTTTTTTAGAAGACTAAAATACAAAATGCAAATCATCAATAAAAGTTCATTAAAATACCAAGTTTAGCCTGACTGAACGAATATAAAAGTAAAATTGTATGAAAAATACCCAAAAAATTTAACTTGTAGCTGTGAATACAAATAAATGTAGGGTTAAATAAAATAAATAAAAGCAAAAAAATACATAAAACGAGAATAAAAAACTATTAAATGTTAATTTTAAAATAAAACAGAAACCTAAGAATATTTTATTGTTTGTTCTTTTGAAGTTTATCCAAATAATTTATCCTGATGTAAAGAAAATAAAAATAAAATGTAGTAAAAATACAAAAAATAAAGCTGTGAATACAAATATATGTATTGTTAAATAATGAACGGTAAAAAGTAATAAATTATTATTATTATTATTATTATTAATAACAACAATTATAAAACAAAAATGAAAGAAAATCAAAGCAATAAAGGACACAAGTCTGAAAAAATCTTTAAAAAATGATAATTAAAAATATAATCTTTGTTGTAAAATAATATGGAAGTTTATCTACCCAATTTATCCTGATGTAATGAAGACAAAAATAAAACTGTAGGAAAAAATATAATAAATAATAAGCTGTAGTCTGTGAATACAAATAAATGTAAGGTTAAATAATAATAATAACAACAATAATAATAATAACAATAATACAAACTTAAAGAAAATAAAAGCAATAAAAGACACAAGTCAAAAAATATATAAAAGTAAAAATATAAAAAATCAGAATTCTGAAATAAAATATAAACCTGGGAGTATTTTATTATTTGTTCTTTGGAAGTTTGTCTTCCTAATTTATCCTGATGTAATGAAGACAAAAATAAAACTGTAGGAAAAATACAACAATAATAATGACATAAACCTGAGAATATTTCATTGTATTTTTTTTTTTTTTTACAATAACAAGGATCAAACATCAAACGGAAGTAGTTGATCTCAGCACCTCAGAACACGTCTTTGTTTGTTGTTTTGGGATCCATCTGCTGCTCTGAACTGATTCAGAGCCAACAAATGTGACTTTAATCGCTTACATTCCTCCACTGATTCATTTATTTGTCACCGTGGAAGTCAGTGAGGAGAAAAACAAGAGGAGCAAGAGGAAAAAGGCCGAGCCACCTGTCCTCCTCTTCCTGCTCCTCCTTTGCTGCTTCTTCTTCTTCCACAAAGTGCAACAGTCCGGCGGCTCCAGCAGCAGCGAGCAGCCGAACATGGAGGCTGATCGGCGGCGGGCTGGCAGCGGACGGCCCGGCTGTGGAGGCTCGGAGCCGAAACACGGAGCCAGTCAGCAGCAGCAGCCGCCGCCGCAACACAACAACAACACAACAGCACAAGCAAGTGCTGCCGAGTTTCACGGTGTGTGTCCGTGGCCGTGTGTGTGTGTGTGTGTATGTGTGTGCTGACTTTCTCTCCATAGAGTTTCACTGAGTTTACATCCGGGTTTTTCCCTAGGCAATGGGAGTCGCAGCACCGCCGTTCCTTAGGCAAAGTGAAATAAATTCGCCGCACCGACACAAAAAGTAGTCCGCTCCTCGAACACCTCTCCCCGCCGCCCCGCCTCGCTCATCGGCCCGATTTAACGAACTTTAACGGCGACCCACACCGACATCGAGCCCCATGTCGCGGACGGACGGGCATTAATGGGACGTGCGGGTAGTTTTTGTCCCCCTTCCTCCAGCTCCGGAGCGCAGGGATCTGTGCTGTGCTGAGGCTGGAGCTGAATGAGATTGAAGAAGAGTTCTTCTTGTTTTGTAGCTTCAGTTTCTCTGTTTTCACACAAATTTCAGCAAAACTAAATCCAAAATACGACAACTGAACGCGGCTCTGCGGGAAGGAGGCGGCTGGGCTGTTTGTGTGCTGTTATTCCACGGCGGATCGGCTTCTTAGAGATATATATTTAATTAATCTAGAGGAGGACTGCTGCTGAGTAAGTAGTGCACATTGGGGCTTTTTTTAATTTCATAACTTTAATTTTCTCCCCTGTCAAACTTGCCTGCTGCTCGGTCGCCTTTGTCCCGTGTGCGAGCGGCTGTGTGGCGGCAGGTGTGTGAGCTGGCAGCCGGTGTGGGGCTGTGTGTTCCCCGGCTGCTTTCTGTGTGTTTAGCTGGTGTGTTTCTTATTCTAGGAGTTGATATTCTGGAGGACAAGGGGCCGATATAACTTAGACCCACCAACGCCTGCTCGGTGTCAGGGAGATATTTTATTATTATTTTTTTAGATGTTTTTTCAGAAAGATGGCGTCTTTCGGGACTCTTCCTGACACCGTTTCTCGCCCCTCGCCGTCCGTTTTTTCCGCCTCGCCGCCGCCGGAGACGTTAATATTTATCTTTGATGGAAGTTATCAGCGTGGCTCGCAGCGTTAGCCTAGCAGGACGGTTAGCTAGCGTTAGCTTTAGCCGCGGCTAGCACTTGTTCTCCTGGTAACGTATCGCAGCCTCTCTCTCTCTCTCTCGCGGAGCAACGTCGGCGGATTCCACGGAGGTTTTTTTTCTTCTTTTTCCACGCCGAAACACCCGAAAAAAACCCCACGATAAATCCAACAAACACCACCACCACCTCCCCCCCACCCCTCTCACCACCACCACCACCACCACCCTTCCTCCACCTCCTCCTCTCCTCTCCTCCGTGGAGAAACGTGAGAGTTCACGGTGCCGAGAGAGGACGCACCGAGCGAGGCAGGTCGGCTGGCTTCGTTGGAAGAAGCTCCAGACGGCCATAGTGGCTCAATAAGAAGGTTATAAAACATTCATCTGTGCGCTGGAACAAGGAAAACACACTTTTTGGAGTGTTGCAGCGGTATCGGCTCCGTGTCCAAACCTCCATTTTAGCTCCGTTTGTCGGCTCTCGGCCTCTGCAGCGGCATGTGATGCTGATGGAAGTTTATCCAGACAACTTCATGTCCCACCCAGGGAGCAATTACTCCAATTAACCGGCCGCCTTTACAAACTGCTGCGAGTACCACAGTACTTTTACTCACCTACTCGCCCCGGGGACGGTCTGCAGGTACTTTACTACACCCGAGTACTTTCATTTTCTGCTACTTTATACTTGCTCTCCACTACACTCTTTAGTTGTTTTTGTGTAATAGCAATTTGTGTGATTCTATTAAGAGTACAGCATGCAGTTTTTTGGTATCCCTATTGCAGTACTTAGTTTTAAGGTACTTGGAAAATGGAAGTACTTCAGTATCTTTCTTTTGTGTTGCTTTATACTTGCCCCCACTACACTCTTTAGTTGTTTTTGTGCAATTGCAATTTGTGTGATACTACTAAGAGTACAACATGCATTTTTTTTGTCAGCACTAATTTAGTACTTTCCCTTTTCTGGTACTTTATATTTGTGCTCCACTACACTCTTTAGTTGTTTTTGTGTGATTGAAATTAACATGATACTGTTTAATAATACGAAAAGCAGTTTCTTTGACAGTACTAATACAGTAGCTACTTTGTGTATAGGTACTTGGAATACACAAATACTTGAGTATTTCCATTTTCTGGTTCTTTGTACTTGCACTCCACTCCGCTGTTCTGGATTCTTTAGTTGTTTTTTGTGTAATTACATTTTACATGACGCTTATAAGAGTACAACATGCATTTTTTTGTCAGCACTAATCTAGTTCTCTGTTTATCGGTACTTGGAATATGAAAATACTTGAGTATTTCCATTTTCTGCTACTTTATACTTTCACTCTCTTCTGAATTCTTTAGTTCTTTTTGTGCAATTGCATTTTACATGATGCTATTAAGAGTGCAACATGGCAGTTTTTTTGGACAGTACTGAGTGTGTATATACTTGGGAAATAGAAATACTGCAATATTTCCCTTTTCTGCTACTTTATACTTGTACTCCACTCTTTAGTTGTTTTTGTGTAATTGCAATTTGCATGATACTATTAAGAGTACAACATGCAGCCCTAATGCAGCACTTAGCTTTTAGGTACTTTTATAATAGAAATACTTGAGAATTCCCACTTTTCTACTTCTGTATGCACATTTCTTAAAGCTTTATTTACTCAGGTGTCCAACTTAGATACACTATTTGGTTTTTAGGTACTCCTGAGTATTTCTATTTTTTGCTACTCTAATACATTCATCTGAATTCTTTAGGTACTGTTGTGTAATTACCGAGTACTCTGGTCCCCTTATTGTACTTGTTAGGTTGTGTCATTTAGTAAATAAGTAGTATTTCACAAGTAGTAATACAGTACTTAGCTTTTAGGTACTTGGGGATGGAAATAATGAAGTATTTTTCTCCTCATACTCCACCACATCTCAGTCAAAGCTTTTAACAAAGTACTCAGGTGTGTTGCAGGTTTCAGGATCTGTCTTTTACTAATTAGGTCGGTTTTTGTCAGCACTGCTATAGTACTTTATTTATTGATACTTGTAATATAAAACTACTTGCGCATTTCCATTTTTTCTACTTTATACTCGTACTTAACTACATTCATGTCAGTTCATAAATGTTTTATTGTGTAATTGCAATTTATGGGATGCTTTTAGAGTACAAAATGCAGTTTTTTTCCATCACTCATGCAGTACTTAGTTTGTGGGTACTTGGAAATGGAAATCATTTTTTAAATACTCATACTCCACTACGTTCTCTGGAGAAGCTTTTAGCAAAGTACTCAAGTCCTTTTATTGCTGGTTTCAGGCTCTGTCTTTCTCTAATTAAGTAGTTTATTTGTCAGCACTAATAAAGTACTTTGTTTATACGTACTTGGAAGATACAAATACTTTTCCATTTTCTGATACTTTATACTTGCACTCCACTCTTCTGGATTCTTTGGTTGTTTTGGTGTAGTTTATATGATGCCTTAAAGAATAAATAAATAAAATTCATTCAGGTTTTAGGTACTTCCAAATGAAAGTACTTGAGTGTTTTTATACTTGTACTTTACTGAAATTTCCCTAAAAGTTTTTAGCAGAGTACTCTTGTCTCTTTATTGTAGGTTTCAGACTGTGGCTTTTACTAATTCTCTAGTAAGTTCTTAGTTTTTAGGTACTTTGAGTATTTCCCTTTCTGATACTTTATACTTGTACTCCACTGCACTCATCTGGATTCTTAAGTTTTTTTGTGTAACTGCAGTTTACATGATGCTTATAAAAGTACAAAATGCAGTCTTTAGGTACTTGTAAATTAAAGTATTTGAGTAGTTTTGTATTTATTCTGTACTACATTTTTGTTTGTAGGAGCTTTTTAGAGTACTCTGGTGGCCTCCATGCAGGTTTTATACTGTGGCTTGTGGTTCAAAAAGTCGTTTTTTTATCTGGTTCTAATGTGGCATTTAGTTTATAGGTTGATGAAAAACAGAAATACTAGAGTATTTCTATTTTCCGCTACTTTATACCTGTACTTCACTGCATTCATCTTAGTGCTTTACTTCCTTTTTGTTTAACCAGAAAGCTTTAAGGAAGCAAAACAAAAGAAGTCGAGTACACAGTACAGTTTTAAGATACTTGGAAATGGTAGTAATAGAGTATTTTATACTTTCATTCCATTACATGGCTATTAAACAGAGAACTGAACCTCTCTTCATGCGAGTGTCAGGCTGTGGCTCATAACAACTAATTTACTAAGTCCTATAATCAACTAGTTTTTCTCTAGTACCAAAGCAGCTTTTTTTAGGTACTTTGAAATTAGAAGTACTTGAGTATGTCCATTTTCTGCTGATTTATACTTGTATTACGTTAAACTTAATGGAGACGCTTGGTACTTTTACACACACACACACACACACCGTACAAAACTTTAGAAGTTCCCTTATTCCTGCTTATTCCTGGTTTCAGGTTTGGCTTGCAGTAAATAGGTACTGTAGTACTTCTCAAGCAGTAATACAGTACTTGGTTTTTAGGATACTACACTCCTCTGGATTCTTAAGTTTCTTTTGTGTAATTGCAATTGACATGATGTTTTTAAGACGCGACACAAGAAGAAAGAATCCAAGATCTAGTTTTTATGTACTTTGAAATGGAAGTAATGAAGTATTTTGTTCTCCTACTTTACTACGTTTTCCTCAGAAGCGTTTACAAAAACTGCTTTGGTGCCCTTGCTGTATTTTATGGTAAAATAAGTACTTTCTGTCTGATTCCAATACAGTACTTAGGTTGTAGGTACTTGGAAAACAGAAGTACTTGAGTATTTCTATTTTTTGCTACTACATACTTGTATTCTACTGCATTTATTTATTTTATCTAAGTGCTTTTGTGTGATTATGTATTTCTACTACTGAGTACTCTGTGCACCTTATTGCACTTGTTAGGTTGTGGCTTTAAGTGAATCCGTAGTATTTCTCAAGTTGTAATGCAGTACTTAGCCTCTCAGTACTTGGAGATGGAGGTGATGAAGTATTTTTGTGCTCATATTCGCCTATACTTTGTGTAGAAGTTTTTAACAGAGTACTCAGGTCCCTTTAATGCAGGTTTTGGGCTGTCTTTTACTCATTAAGTACTTTTTTGCCAGCACTAATGCAGTACTTTATACTTGTACTCCATTACACTCATCTTACTTCTTTAGTTCCATTTAGTTAAATTTCATTTTACAGGAAGTTTTTACGAAGCAAAACAAAACAGCAAAGTGGAGTTTTTAGTACTAAAAAGTACAATTCCAAAAGTATTTCCATCTCTTTTTAGATTTTATGTAGCAGAGGAACATACAAGCTTTTATCAGAGTACTCTGATCTCATTGTTACATGTTTTAGAGTGAGGATTCATAACGGCTAAATACTTGAAAGTACTTCCTGCTGTACTACAGTCATGTAAATACTTTGTGTACTTTGCTTCAAGCTTTTAAAGACTAAACACAAAACAGAGTACTTGGGGTCACAGGCGTCATCCTGTGGAGTAAAGTGTAGTTTTGTGGTACTTTTACTTCATTACATTTCAGAGGGAAATACTGTACTTCTAACTGTACGACACTCATATGAATACTTTAGTTAGTAAGATTTACTTTATAAAAACAAACATTTTAGAAGTATGAAACAGAAATCAAAGTGCTTTGAAGCCCTACTTTGTTGCAGGTTTCAGGCTGTGGCTTACAGTATTTAGCTGGGTTTTCTTCAATATTAGTCAAACACAGCGGTATATGAGTGCACTTTAAAGTAGCTGTAAGTGAGAGGACTTGAGTATTTCCATTTTCTTGTACTTCACTCCATGTCAGGCAGAAATATTGTACTTTTTCTCAGAGTTCACTGTGAAAACAAAGAAGAATATTGTACTTTTTACTCCTTTGCATTCAGTACTACGTCTTTAGCGCTTGTTTTTCTTGAATGCTGACAGAGTACAGCCGTGTATGAGTGCAGTTTTGTGATAACTGATAAATTGAAGTGCTTGAGTATTTGTATGCTGGTATGTGATGATGTGTGGTACTTTTTACTGCACTTCATTTCTCTGACAGCTGCTAGTTTATGTGTAAATACAATTAATGTGCAATGAGTAGTGTTTTTTGTAAATATTAATACAGTACAGGTGTATTCAAGTACAGTTCTGTAGTATTTGTAACTTTTCTGGTACTTTATGCTTGCACTCCTCTGCATTCATCTGGATTCTATGCTTTTAAGATTACAAAACACACTTTTTAGGTGTTTGGAAATGAAAATACTTGAGTATTTTTGTACTTGTACTGAGTCGTACTCAGGTGTCTTTATTGCAGGTTTCAGGTTCTGTCTTTTACAAATGAAGTAGTTTGTTTGCCAGTAATCTGCAGTTTTTAATGTTTCTTGGTACTTTAAATGTAAAAATACTGGAGTATTACTTGTAAAGTTGTACTCCACTACACTCATCTGCATTCTTAAGTTGTTTTTGTGTCATTACAATTTACACGACGCTTTTAAGAGTACAAAATGTAGTTTTTAGGTACTTTGAAAAAGAAGTACTTCAGTGTTTCTATTTGTTGCCACTCTGTGCTGAATGTTCTGAATGCTTGAGCTGATTTTGTGTTTTATTGCTGTTTCAGGTTCTGTCTTTTACTAATTAAGTAGTTTATTTGCCCACAGTAGTAGTACTTGGAATATAAAAATACTTGAGTACTTCCCCTCTTCTGCGAGTTCATGCTTGTACTTTATTACATTCATCTGAATTCTTAAGTTGTTTTTGTAGTATTGCAATATATCTGATGCTTTTAAGTGTACAAAATGCATTTTTTTGCCATCCCTAATGCAGTACTTAGTTTTTTGGTATTTGGAAAATGGAAGTACTTGAGTATTTCCATTTACTTTTTCTAGTTTATTCTTGTGCTTTACTGCATTCATCTGGATTCTTTAGTTGTTTTTGTGTACACGATGCTTTTGATAGTACAAAATGCAGTTTTATGTACTTGCAAATTAAAGTACTTGAGTGTTTTTGTACTTGTACTCTACTGAAATTCCCCTAGAAGTTTTTAGCAGAGTACTCAGGTCTCCTTATTGTCGGTTTCAGGCCGTGTCTTTTATCCATGAACTCGTTTTTCTCTAGTAAGTACTTAGTTTTTAGGTGCTTTTAACTTAGAAGTACTTGAATATTTCCCTTTTCTGGTACTTTATACTTGCACTCCACTACACTCATCTGGATTCTTTAGTTGCTTTTGTGTAATTGCAATTTAAATGATGCTCTTAAGAGTGCAAAATGCAGTTACTTGCAAATAAAGTGCTTGATTTTTGAGTGAATACTATAATTTTACTGCACTAAATTCATCTCAGTGCGTTAAATTAGATGTCACTGTTCTAAACATGTAGTATTCTTATAAAATACGACACAAAGTTAAAGATTAAACTCATTTTCTGGCTCATTTCCTCTTTAAACTTCTCAGATGGGTTGGAGATAAATAATAAATCATTTATCCAGTGACCCTTGGGAGGAATTTGAACTGTAGACCGGCTCTAATTTCACACAGTTGTGACCTAAAAGTTGCTTTTAATCCTGCAAATTGTATTCATAAAATTCAGATTTGGGTTTGTTCTCATGTAACTCCACCAGGGGGCGCTGCAGAGAACTGTTACAGCCACATAGGATGTTTTTCCCTCCAATTTTTAGCTTTTTTTGGCACAGTTTCACCTCTAAAATGCCTTTAAATGAAACAAGGGAAGCTGAAATCTCCCTGTGTGGCTGTAACCGGCCCACTTCAGTTTGTTTTAAAGGGTCACAGGCGATAAAAAACAGCTAAACTTCTCACCTGGTCGTATTTAGACGGTCGTTGGAGGCGCTTTGTGGAGGCGGAGTGGGAGGAAGTGTTTCTAAAAGAATTACTGTCTGCATCGGTGACTTCAGGGCGTCTGCGTGACAAGTAAATACATCAGTGGAGGAGTGTAACTAAGTAAAATCTGATTTGTTATTATAGCAGGATTAAAAAAAATCCTCTAGATGAATCCCAGAACTCACATAACCGGTTTTGGAAGTACTTAAATACACTTTAGAGGGGATTGTACTTTATTAAACTCCATTCTAGGTGTTATAGTCGTACTAAACTGCATTTCAGGGTAAAATATTCAGAGTATGATAGATTTTTACGCTTAATTTAGGTAAACAAACATCCTGTCTTTAAGAAAAATGAAATATTAGATGAAAAAAATGAGCTGCCGGAGTAGTTTTTTCAGTCGGACATGATATTTTCTCAGTCACAGAGTACTTTAAAGTACATTTTATCGATGTTCATTCTGTAGTTAAGCAGAATTGTGAATGCAGGGTTCTTGCTTTTCATGGAGTTTTTCTGCTGAACTAAAGGTTTTGAGTGTGAGAGGCTTCGGGCTGTTTTAAAAGACTAAATTTATGTGTTTAAAATGAGCGCTGACTGAACTTTTTCTCGAGTACTCAGTCACATATCGAGTGACTTTTACTGCACAGCTGCTGATCCAATGATAGTGATACTGTAATACAGGGGTGTCAAACATGCGGCCCACAGGCCAAAAACTGGTCCTCCAGAGGGTCCAATCCGACTGTGTGAGGTTTAAAAATTCCAGAGAAGACATTAACTGCTAATTGTAAATTTGTAAAACTATAAATGTAAAATAATTTCTAGAGCATGACAAGTTGATTTGATCATAAAGTAAAACAATAGATTCTTTGTTGTTCTGTTGTTGTTGTGTCTTGTTGTTGTTTTGTGTTTTCATTTTGCATTGTTTGTCTATTTTTTGTCGTTTTGTTTCTCGCTTTTGTCATTTTTGGTCCTTTTGTCGTTTAGTCTTTTTTTGTCTCGCTTCTGTCGTTTGTCTCATTTTCTGTTGTTTTGTTTCTGGCTTTTGTAATATTTTGTCTTCTTTTTGTTGTTTTTTTTGTCATTTTGATCATAAAGTAAAATACTAAATTACTCATTGTTCCTTTGTCGTTTTGTTTGTCGTTTGTCATTTTGTGGCTTCATTTTTGTGTAATTTTTTCTCATTTTTGCTTTCTTTTGTGTCGTTTGTCTCATTTTTTTGTCGTTTTTTTCTCGCTTTTGTCATTTTGTGTCTCATTTTTGTAGTATTTTCTTTTTGTTGTTTTTTGTCTGACTTTTGTCGTTTGTCTCTTGTTTGTCGTTTTGTTTCCTTTTTGTCTCACTGGTGGGGTTTTTTGTCTTATTTTTCTGATTTTGTGTTTCACTTTGTTTGTTGTTTTGTATGTTGTTTTTTCATTTTGTGTTGTTTTCTCGTTTGTCATTTTGTGACTTCATTTTTGTCTTATTTTTTCCTCTTTTTTGCTCTCTTTTGTGTCGTTTGTCTCATATTTTTGTCGCTTTTTTAATATTTTGTCTTGTGTTTGATATTTTGTGTCTTTTTTTTGTCTCATGTTTTTGTCATTTTGTGTTGCCTTTTTGTCTCCTTTGTTTTTTTGTCTTATTTTTGTCTTTTTTTTTCTCGCTTTTGTCATTTGGCATCTCGTCTTTGTAAAATTTTGCCTTGTTTTTGGTATTTTTTGTCTGACTTGTGGCTTTGATCATAAAGTGAAACACTATATCATTCAGTTCCAGATGTGACTAAATGTTGTGTTCCTTTGTGGACACGCTGTGAACTGGAAGTCGTAATGTGGAAATGATGAACATAATGTTGAGACATAATGCTGTTGAAATTGAATTTACTTTGTTAAAGACATTTCAGGATGTGCATGATGTTTTATAAGAAGGTAATTCCTTAAATCTGAGCATTTTTTTCACTAAAACAAAGGAATAATGTGTGGTTGTGTTTTTTATTTATAGGTTATTGCTCTCTGGTTTTATTGGTCACTTGAGATCAAACTGAGCTGAATGTGGAACCTGAACTAAAATGAGTGTGACACCTCTGCTTTAATGACATGAAGCTGATAATAACTGTACTTATGTGGTGTTTTGGATGCAGGATTTTCTCTTGTGATGCAGTACTTGTATTATTTATGATCTACTAATCAGGGCTCCAGTCAGCTAAAGGAAATCTCAGTGTTACTGAAATTATAGCGACTTTTCAACCAATCGGTTGATCGTTAGGGGATAAAAATCAGCAGAAGTCCAGAATCATTAGCCTCATTAAATCCTAAATCAACATTAAAAGCCAGTGTTTGCAGCAGCATATTAAATAATCTAACCAGTTTAATTTATACAGATGATCAGCGCTTGCATCTGCTTAGTTATTCTCAATGAACTCCCTTTGACCCATTTAAAACTTAATTGTAACCTGTGTCATCGAGTTGTATGATGTGTTTAAGTGACAGGAATGAGTTAAAATTAATTCTAAAGCCACATAAAAAGCTAACATTTGCAGAGTATTTAGTCATTTAGTCTGGTTATTTTTTTCTGAAAAGATAAAAGACTCTGAGCTTGAACCTGTGATTATTTATCCAATTAAGAATTTGCTGCTGTCTTTAGATGATTTATCACGTTGGTTATTGATCTGTGATGTACAATTTGCTGTTACCAAAGTTTAAACTCGACTTTTTGTCCCTCCGTTTGACAAAACATGTGAGTTAGTTGCCATCGACTCCACGTAGCTCCTTCCTCTTTATAAAAGTAACGCCAGAGATGGATGTGAACGCATCGACCGGCCGACCCGGAGACTTCCAGCTCAGACCGGTTAAAAATACTTCCCCTGCTGGGACCATAAAGTCTGACGGACTCAGACCAGAGCTCCAAAGACCTGGGATGTGCCTTGGAATAATTTCTGACTTTGTTGTTGCTTCTTGCTGCTGTGAACCTGCTGCTGTTTGTTGGAAATACTTTCTCACAGGGTGCGTTTGTTTGCTTCACAGGGCAGCACAGAGGGGTGGAGTCCAGTCCCACAGCCAGGTGGTGAGTCCTGCTTCATCATTTCTAACATAATAACATGACTTCTACTTTATTAGAATACATCCTAGGTGCTCTACTCAAACTGAGCTGCATATCAGGGGAAGCATTCAGACTACTATAGATTTTTAAGCTGACTTTAGGTAAACAAACGTCCTGTTTTTAAGATAAATGACAGATTAGATGAAAAATGGAAACACTTTTGTGCTGCTTCAGTTGTCATTTTCAATCAGTATTAAGTCAAATAAAATATTTTCACAATCAGAGTACTTTAAAGTACATTTCTGTATTTACAGCACATTTTATGATAATAAAGTGAAACGCTTTGATTAAATGAAATAAAATCTAATAAAGTTTATTTCTGCAGCATTTTTAAAACAATTGAAGTCGACCAAACTGCTGCACACGTCATGCTGTATTAAAAATAAATAAAATAAAATAGTGTATATTCTAAAAACAAGGCAAAACATTATGAAATCAAAGTTTAAAATAAAATAAAATAAATTCAAAATGCCAAAAATTCAAATGATGAAAAACTACCAAAATCCATTGAAGACATGTACCTTCTTTTTCATTTATTTAAAAAAAATACTTTTAATATTTTATAGTGTTTTATTATTTTAACTAATCTGATTTCATGACACTGTGAGCATTAGTCTGGTTTTCTATCTATGAAACTTTAAATCACTTTAAATGCTGTTCATTTGTTTTGAAAGGCGCTATCTAAATAAAATTAGATTTTCTTGTTACACTATCAATGGAGGAGGAACTTCATCTTCATTAAGTAATTAATAATCTATTTTATATGTAAGCTATTCAAGCATGAAGTGAACAGAGTTCTATTTAAACCTCAAAATATTCTTTTAATGAAGTACTCATCTTGACTTGTAATGGAATAAAAGTGATGTTTATAGTAGAGTTGTACCCAGTTTCAGTTCATATTCAGTTTATATGTTTGAGTTAAATAATTCAATAGAGGTACATTCATACTATTTAAATTTAGTAAAAAAATATGTAAAAGGTGGTAAAGTAACTTTATTTACAAAATTAATGTGTTTCTTAGGAAAAATACCAACTTGTTTCATTTAAAACCACAGCTCATGTATTTAACATTTACTGTGTGTAAAGCGAGCAATTAAGGAAATAAACACTAATTAGGGAGCTTTAATTTCCCGGCTAATTAGCTTTTAATAATGACGCAAGTAGCATGTAGTTGGCTTTAGTAATTAAATACATTTATACTGTGTGAAGTCAGTAAAAACACGTTATTAGTTGAAAAATAATGGTGTAAAATATGGTAGCATTCAGTTTATTTTTACAGATATTTTACCTGTTTGTAAGGGTGGTTTAAGTAAAGAATATAAGAGACATGATGTGTTTGATAGCACAGAAAGTAAACAAAGAAATCATTTAAAAAATGTCAGAAATGATGTTAATAATGAACTAAAAATAGGAAACTAAGGTAATATCTTTATGATTATTATCAGATTATTTATTACATTGTAACATTTTAGATACAAATTATTGGTCCTAGTGATAAAATGTTTTTGTTTTTTGAAGTTCTACATAATAAGTTAGTAGATAGTAAAACTTCCTAAAAGTGGAGAGACTCGTCACTAAATATATTTCATTTATTTCATTATACAGAAACATTTAACATGCTTTAAAATTAATAAAACATTTTTTGTGCACTCTGATTTTTATTAAAGTTCCATGTAGTCTGTTTAATTAATTTTCTGTTTGTTTGTTTCCAGCGGCACTTTAATGCTTCAGTTGGATGGTTTTCCTACTGGAGACGGTGTTAAGGTAAAATCACACATTTGTATTCATAATTACCATAAAATGTCCACATATACAGACCTGCCAACCTGTACGCATTTTGCGTAGCAGGTACACAATTTGACATCAAAATACGCTGGTACGCTCCGCCTCATTAAACTACTCAAAAAGCTGCAGACATCTGTGAGTGCTGTTAGAAATGTGGACGTGACAACTGACAACAGGATGCAGCAGTGTAGTGGTGCAATTTCAACCAATCATCATAGAGTAGCGGAGAATAACCAGTCTGCCGAACCCTTGTTGGCCCGCTCCGCCTCTCTCCCCGTTCCCCGTGCCCCCACCCGCAGCAGCTGATGGTTAAAATGGTAAAATGGTGTGTGTGTGTGTGTGTGTGTGTGTGTGTGTGTGTGTGTGTGTGTGTGTGTGTGTGTGTGTGTGTGTGTGTGTGTGTGTGTGTGTGTGTGTGTGTGTGTGTGTGTGTGTGTGTGTGTGTGTGTGTGTGTGTGTGTGTGTGTGTGTGTGTGTGTGTGTGTGTGCGTGCGTGAGTGTACGTGTGTGTCTTTTGGCAAATATGTACTGTTAATAACGTTACTTTCACGTTGAAAATACGATGTCATATCGGGGAAATAAGCACCGAGAGTTTTTTTTCCTATCGACATGAGCGCGAGCTGTGTGTGTGTTTGCGCGTGCGTGTGTGAGATTAAGTGGTACGCAAAATATTTCGCCAAGGTTGGCAGGTCTGCATATACAGTAATAATAAAGTCATAAAAAGTCCACATATAAGTCCTAATGACAGTAATAATGCATCAATATATACGGTAATAACACATTAAGAACATGTTTACATATGTCTGTGTGTTACAGTATAAATGGTAATGTTATATGCACACATAGAGTAGCTACAGTCATAATATGCCCACATATGCAGTGTTCATATAGTAATGTATCCATATATGCAGTATTAATTAAGTAATGGTATATGGTCTTAATTACAGTAGTAATACATAATGCAGTGATGCAGTAACAATACAGTACTATGTCTACATATATAGTTTCAATTACAGTAATAATGCATCAACATATGTACAATAATGTTGTGCTGATGTATGCAGTATGAATATAATAATGCATCCACATTTGCAGCATTAATTACAGTAAAGATGCGTCTACACATAATTTTAATACAGTAATGTGTGCATATATGCAGTGTTATTGCAGTAATATGTCTACATATACTGTATCTAATTGCAGTAAGAATATATACACCTATGCAGCATTATTTACAACAATGATGCATCTACACACGGTTTAAATACAGTAATATGCTCATAAATACTGTATTAATACAATAGTATATCTACAAATACTGTATCTAATTGCTGTAATAATGCATCGACGTATACAGGGTATTTCGTTGACTTATGCAGTATTAATACAGTAATATTAATTACAGTAATGATACACATAGTTGTAAACAGTAATATGTCCATGAATGCAGTGTTAATACAGTAATATGTCGACATATACTGTATCAGTACATCAACATATACAGGACATATACAGTGATATTGTGTTAACTTATTCAGTATTAATCATACATCCACATATGCAGTATTAATTTCAGTAACCATACTGAGTAGAAGTACTTTAGAGCTAACTGTATCCTGAACTTCATTCCGTTCACGGCGGTGATGATGTTCTGTCTGGGCCTCCCGTGACCTTGTTTGACCTTGACGTTAAAATGTTACGGCCCGGTATGATACGGCTGCACGTCACGTATCCATGACGACAGCCGTGACCGCGACCACAGAGCAGGTGATTCCCGTGGAAGCTGCTGTTTACACCTCCCCGCGGTGTTTGTGTGCAGGCTGATCGATCGGCTGGCAGACTGACTGGATCCATGATGGAATTACAGACGTTACAGGAGGCCCTGAAGGTGGAGATCCAGATCCATCAGGTGAGACTGGCTTCCAGGCTACTGGGTTACTGGGTTAGCGGGGCCACTGGGCTCCACGCTGGGAGCTTTTCTTGTTCTGACGGTTTCCTGAAGAGCTCCGCTTTAACTTTGGAACCTGCATAAAGTGGTTTTTCCACATTAACACACTAAAAGCCTGACTATCTTCACTTTGACTGATTGGTTTTGAAGTGGTGAATACTGGTTGGGTTGACCAAAATCTGGACTCACAGGTAACATTAGTTTATGAGTAAAACATTGGTGAAGGAGGTGGGGTCATTTTTGCTGAGCATGGTGGTGGCAGTATCATGCTTTGGATCAACGTTTGAAGTGTTGTAACTTGAGCAGTGAAGTAGGTGGAGTCCTGAAATTTAGCAGGATCATTGATATCTACATGTAGTCGTCAACGGTTCAATCTTTTCATGAAAAAATACACACCAGTTACATGATGTTTTCATGTACTCTGATATCCACCAATGCAGGAATCTTTTCTTGTTCTGACGGTTTTGTGTGAGCTTAGCTTTAACTTTGTGAAGAGGTAAAGGGCCATTCTGCCTCAGGTCACCTAACGCCCCACACCAGACCAAAAGCTGTAAATTTTGATGGTGTTGGGCTCATATGTAGCATTAGCTTTTGAATTAATGTTGATTTTTGTGGAGCACGGTGGTGGCAGTGTCATGCTGTGGATTGGTGTTTACAGTGCCATAACTTGAGCAATAATGTAGCTGCAGTCCTGACATGTTGCAGGCTCATTGGTATGTACAGCTGGTCTTCAATGGTTCAACCCTGCTTTGATAGAATATTACAAACCAGATATATGATGGTGGCAGTGTCATGCTGTGGATCAATGTTCAAAGTGCCATAAATTGAGAAATAATATAGCTAGATTCCTGAAGTTTTGCAGGGCCATTGATATGTACATAAAGAATGTATAACATAAAGAATAATACAAAGCAGTTATATGGTGGTGCAAATTTGGTCAGAAAATGTCCAACAACATTGAAGGAACTCAGCCAATAATCACATCCATGCTGGCTGCAAAAGATCCGGTCTTAAAGAAATGTACTTCATCATTTGTTTTGTCCACAAAGTGTCAGAAAATGGCAGAAAATAAATGCAGTTCTCATGTTTGTAAATCCGAATCTGAAACCTAAAAATGTAGACAATTTACATGCGATCGCCAAACTGATGAGAACGCTCAATAATAATGCAGGAAAATTAATAATAAAAAACAATGAAATAATCATTTTAAAACTAGCTAAATAAAATATAATCTTTGCTGCAGGTACATCTCATGCTCTCTTCCACCGTATTTTCTCAGTTTCCACATTCACTATTAAATGTTGGTGTAAATATTTGAAGACAGATAAGACAGATGCAGATAAAACACTGGTTGAACAATTAAAACAACAACCACAAAACCTTCAAATTTGTGACAGAAATCAGCAAATATTAATTATTGAAAAAGCAAACATTTGCTATCAAAATCAATGTGGATCAATTTTCTGTTGATTCCACAGTAATAATTAGAGTAACAATACGTAAAATATCCATTAATAATTTTTAATACAGTAACATTACATCTATATATGCAGGATTAGTTCAGTGAACAGTGTTAATATAGTAACAGCAGTATTTATATGTTCACAAATGCTGTCTTAATGCATTAGTACATCCACTTTTAACCATGTTTATGCAGTCACATGTCCACATATACAGTATTAATTACAATAATAACAAGAAAAGAACTTAAAGAGCGCAGTTCTCCGCCAAGGCTCCTCAGTCGTACGATTTTCTACGGATAAGTCTCGATAAGGATCAAAACTGAATCGCATGACCTAAATACATAGTGGGCGGAACTGAATTGATGGGACTTTTGAAACACCCCCACAATTTAATCAACTGTTCCTTGTATTATTTCCAACAGATAAGTCCTGATAAGTCCACAGTGGTGGATTTGTAGTAGGATCACAATCATGTGATCGTCAGCTGATAGCTGACGTAGTGTTCACTTGTTGTCATGGGGAGATGGAGAATGTCCATAACGTGTGCTCAGCTTACCTCAAGAATAGGAATAATCAGGGTGCCCAGGTAGCTCAGCTGGCTATCATAAACAGGGGCTATAATCCCCAACGCAGCAGCCTGGGTTCGATTCCAGCTCATAGCCCTTTGCTGCATGTCCACCCCCCATTCTTTTCCCTACTTTCCTGTCTAATAAAGCCAACAAAAAGGCCAAAAAATAACTTGTAAAATAATAGGAACAATCACAATTCTCCAGATATCCTGGGCTCAAAGAATATCTGAAGAATTTAGATCACCTGCGTTTGATTCATTTCAAGAATAGGAAAGAGCTCAGTGCAAACTGTGTCTAGAGAATCTGGATGTCTTGTACCGGGCTCTCGTCAAGAATAGGAACAACCACAGAGCACAGGATATCTGGAGAATTTAGATACCATGTGCTCGACTTACGTCAAGAAGAGGAGAAATTGCAGAACACACAATATCTGGAAGATTTAGATATCTCATACGCAGCCCAGATTAAGAATAGGAATAGTCACAGGACGCAGAATATCTAGAGAGTTTAGATGTCCTGTGTTTGATTCATTTCAAGGAAAACAAATCACAGCGCACAGGATATCTGGAGAATTTAGACACTGTGTGATTGACTTACCTCAAGAATGGGAATAATCACAAAACACAGAACATCTGGAGACTTTAGATATCCTGTGTTCTACTCTTTTCAAGAAAAAGAAAAATCACACAGGATGTCTGGAGACTTTAGATATCGTTTGCTCGACTCACCTCCAGAATAGGAATAATCACCGGCTCTGCTACAGCCTAGTCTGCAGAGTGAGAGGCTTTCAGAAACACCCACAGGAGTTTTTCTGTTCGATCTCGGGGGCAAAATGACCGTCTGCAGCAGCCCGACGTGTTCCTATTGTAGTCTAAATAAAACCACATCTGCCGCTCGCTCCGGCCTTAAAGCTGCCTGTTTTAATTCATCTTTCTAAGAGTTTCATTCACTAAAATGTCCTGCTGGAGCACAGGGAAGGATTTCTCACTGTGCAGCTTTAAGACGACAGACAAAATGTTAAAAGTCCGTCTGTCAGAGCCGAGTCAAAGGCAGACAAATGTCTTTATGAAGCAAAGAGGTCGTGATTAATATGTGAGGCGTCAGGAGGCCGACAGTCACGGAGATATTAGATGGAGAATATTACAGCCTGTAATGGTTCATCTTTTCCTCCTGAACTGCTCCTGCTGGACTTCAGCTTCATTATGAGGCTCCTGGAACAGAAACTCTGAAGCTCAGGGTTCCACCTGGACGTTTTGTCAGAGCGTTATTTGCTGCCTGTCAGCTACAGAAAGCAGGTAGGGTCAGCTTTTAACCTTTTCTGCTCTACCGCTTATTTTAGAGCAAAACTACCTTAAAAAGCACCCAGAAAAAAAGTAGCTGTGGCTCTGGAACAACTCCGTTTGTTTGAAAGAAAAGCCTTTGAAGTGACAGAAACAAAGCAGACGCTTGTTATCCTCCTGAAATTTAACATTATGCATTTTCCAGTATAGATAATTTATGAACCCATCAAAATGCAGCAAAACTTGACCGACAGAGTTCAAGTGTGAAATAAACTTTATACATGAAGTAACCGACTATGAAGTAACTGTACAAACTTTTATTTTATGCACAAATGTATCAGTTATTAAAACTGGTTTCAGTTGTTAATGGGAAAAAAATGACAAAAAAACTTCACATATTAGTGCAGATAAACAATTTTTGCCCAGTCAAACAAACCAAATTTTTTTTTTAAACTTTTGAAATTAAATTCACATGAAAAATGTGATAAAGAAATAAAATAACGTCAGAAATCATTCATAGTAACTAAATGATATGACTGTGGTCTTATTATTATTACAAAATGAAATTGAAAAAAGATTGTTAAATTAGTGTTTATTTTACCAGTTTAACCGTTTTGCTACACTGACAAACATACACACTAAAGTAAAAATGAATTTTTTGTCCACTTAATATAAAAACGTATTTTCCAGTAAATATTCTTTCTATACAGTTTATTATCCTGTAACTGTCACTGTAGAAATGCTGCTAAACCTGATGAACTGCATTCAGTGTGTCTTTAGGGGGCTCTTGTGCAAAATATGTCAGAATAACAAAAAAATCAGCTGTTTTAGTGAAAACGCGGACTTCTTGGATGCAAATATCTCTGTGTTTGCTGATGTTCGTGAGCAAATCAGACAAAAAAAAGATGTTCATAAAGCTGCAGAAACTGTGCGATTGATGACCGCTTGTGTTACTACCTGCAGCCAGAACCCGACAGTTAAATAAAGGTTATTCAAACAAGATGGCCGTGTCCTGGGTGTGAACAGAAAGAGAGAAAAGCGGCGTTTAGTTTGTGCAGCTGCTCGGCTCACAGCTCTCACTTCCTCCTTCTGACCAGCAGGTGTCACTGCTGTGGTTTCTCTGCTCCTGACTCTCCTTTTCTTCTTCTTCTGCAGAAACTGGTTGCTCAGATGAAGCAGGACCCTCAGGTAAACGCCCACCGCAGGTTTATTTGGCTCTGAAACGCCACGCTGGGTCTCGGCTCACACTCAGAAGCTCTTTCTTTGCTTTATCAGAACGCAGATCTGAAGAAGCAGCTCCATGAACTCCAAGCAAAGATCACAGCGCTGAGCGAGAAGCAGGTAGGTTCCTCTGCTAACAAGCAGCAGTCCGTCTGCAGGGAGGTGAAACGAAGAAACGCCGCTTTTAAAGGGGAACTTCACGTCTTTAGAGTCTGAACGTTGCAGCAGCTCAGCCACTAATGACGATCAGAGAGGAAGAAAAAAAAGATCTAAATGTGTCTGATCAGAGTTGTTAGAAAGTGGTTTCAGCAGCTCCGTGTATAGTTTTTAAATGAGATTCTGAAGTCCAAAAATACAGATGATTTACAGTTTTGCGTCCTTTTGTGGTCGTTTTGCATCTTTATGTTCATTTTGACCTATTTTATTGTCATTTTGAGTCTGTTTTTGGATGTTTTGTGTCTCTTTATAGTCATTCTGCTGCTCATTTAGGCTGTTTTGTGTCTCTTTGTTGTTGTTTTATGTCTTTTTGTGGTCTTTTGCATTTCTGTGGTCATCTTGAGTCATTTTACATCTATTTTCTGTCATTTTCAGTCTCTTTGTATTCATTTTACGTCTGTTTTTGGATGTTTTTTGTCTCTGGCTATTTTATGTCTTCGTGATCGTCATCCATCTCTGGTCATTTTGAGTCTGTTTTTTTCATTTTACATGTATTTTCTGTTGTTCTTAGTGTTTTTTCTGTTATTTTGGTTCTATTTGTACTCATTTTGCATCTATTTTCTGCCATATTAAGTCTCCTATTAGTCACTTTGCATCTATTTTCTGTTGTTTTTATTCTCCTTGTACTCATTTTGCATCTCTTTTCTGTTGTTTTTATTCTCCTTGTTGTCATTTTACATCTATTTTCTGCCATATTGAGTCTCTTATTAGTCACTTTGCATCTATTTTCTTTCATGTTGAGTCTCTTTGTAGTGACTTTACATCTATTTTCCTGTCATTTTCAATCTCTTTGTAGTCATTTTACATCTATTTGTCGTCATTTTGAGTCTGTTTTTGGATGTTTTGTGTATCGTGGTTGTTTTATGTCCTTTTGTCATCGCTTTGCATCTCTATAGTCATTCTGAGTCTGTTTTTTTTAACTTTACATCTATTTTCTTTCCTTTTCCGTCTCTTTTCGATCATTTTATATCTGTTTTGTCGTTTGAATTCTGATTTTGGGTGTTTTTATAACTCTTTGTTGTCATTTTGTCTCTTTGTAGTCACTGTGCCACTCAGTTTGGTCATTTTGTGTCTCTGTTGTTGTTTTATGTCTTTTTATATTCGTTTTCCATCTCTGGTCAATTTCAGTCAGCTTTTATTCATTTTACATCTATTATCTGTGGTTTTGAATGTCTTTCTGTGTGGTTTTGTGTCTTTTTGTGCCATTTTGGGTCCCTTCATGGACGTTTTGTGTCACTTTGGGGTTGTCCTGTGCTTTTGTGGCTGTTTTACATCTTTCTGTTGGTCACTATGCTCGTCTTTACGGTCATTCTACATCGGTTTGTGGTTGTTTTGCATCTCTTTTTGGTAGTGTTGCATTTTTGTGGCAATTTTACATCTTCCTGTGGTTGCTGTGTGCCTCTTTGGTGTCATTCTCCATTTGTTTGTGGTTGTCTGACGCCTTTTCATGCTGTTTGAGGATCATTTTCTATCATTTTGAATCCCTTATTAGTCACTTTACATCTATTTTCTGTCATTTTAAGTCTGTTTGGTTTCTTTTTGTGCTGATTGTGGGTCTGTTTGGGGACGTTTTGCGTTTCTTTGTGGTAGTTTTGCATTTTTGTGGCCATTTTATATCTTTCTGCGGTTGCTATGTGCCTCTTTGTGGCCATTCTGCATCGGTTTGCGGTTGTTTTGCGTCTCTTTAGACTCTTTGTGGTCATTTTGCTCCTCTGTGGTCATTTTAAGTCCTTATTTATTTTACATACATTTTCTGTCATTTTGAGTCCTTTTTGAGTCACTTTCCAAAATCTTTTTGTGTGGTTTTGTGACTTTTTGTTATAGTTTTGGATCTGTTTCAGGACGTTTTGCGTTTGTTTGTGGTAGTTTTGCATTTTTGTGCCCACTTTGTATCTTTCTGCGGTTGCTATGTGCCTATTTGTGGTCATTCTGCACTGATTTGTGGTTGTTTGGTGCCTCTTCGTACTCTTTGGACTGTTTGTGGACTTTTTATATTTGTTTGTGAACATTCGGTGCCTCTTTAAGGTCAGTCTGACTTTCTTCTTGGTCATTTTAAGTGTCTTTTAAGTCATTTTTCCTTCATTTTCAGCCGTTCCACCTCTCTTTTTGGTCATTTTGCATATTATTTTGTGATTATTTTGTGTCTGTGTGGCCATTTTGTATCTGGACTTCATAATCATCCTTGTGTTGTAAATATGTGCCCGTTGTTGCCGTTTCAGACATGAAAAGATGTGATTTCTTGCCTTTTAGACGCTCACAGTTTCAGCAGCGGCAGCATGAATATCTTTGGCTAAAGACTCTTTTGATTCGCAGCTCTTTTGTTGTTGCCTGTGTTGTTTTTCTGTGTCTTGTGTTTTTATTTTTAACCACTTTCAACATGCCTCCTATTTTTATCTGCTCGCCGCATATTCCACCGCGTTTGTTCTTCTTGTGAAGCACTTGGTCCGAGGCGCTTCCACACGAGAATTAGTGGCTTTTAGAGGTGCGTTCGATAACACCTACAGGTTTTATGAGGTGTAACACTTTGTACAGCTGCGAGAGTCTGAATGGGAACACATTAGTCAGATTATTGGTAAAAATAGAAGGCTGGGTTTGTATTTGTGCACACAGACTGCTTACATAACACTGAAGGTGTCTCTGCTCCGTCTGTCACGGTGCTGATGTTAACATGCAAATGAGATGCAGGCAGGAGAATCATGTTAACGGCTCCACGCTTTTATCACCTATTGGACTGTTTGTCACCAACGCACAGCGGCGTGAGTATGAAAGCACGGAGATCCTAAAGGAGAAGCTCAGAGTGTTGGGAAAATATTCCTGTTATTGTTATTATTACTATTATGAGCTGTTTTCACACAAAGTTTTAATTTTGACAGAAAAAGTAAAATAAAAGTACATTCTAAGAAAAGAATAAAATAAGTAGAAAAAAATATATTATTCTGATGATATGAGTACAATAGTCACAATAAAATATTAAGATAAAATGACAACAATAAAATTGAATATGTAAAAAAATAGAACAAAATATAATAGTAAAATGAGAAGAGGAAAATAAAGTCTTAGAATAAAATTTATAGAATAATTTCATTTTAAGATAAATAGTATAAAATTAAATGTGATAGAACAAGAAATAAGTTGAATAAAATTGAATATTGTGATTAAAAAAGAGTAGAATAGAATCAAATACAATGTGATGATAAAATGAGTAAAATTTAATAGAATATTTGGTTAAGCTTAGTAGAATAATAATACATTTGAAAATAAAATAAATAGAATAAAATATGATCAAATAGGATATTAGTTTAACATTTGTAGAATAAAACTGAATACTAAGATAAAAATTAGTCAAATAAAATATATTTTTTAAATTGCTTTTTAACAATCTATGTATGTGTAAAAATAAAATATTATATACATTCACACTGTAAATATATGTAATTTTTTAATTTTTATGTTTTTTATGTATAGAATTAAAAATATATATCTTATGTTTTATAATGTATTTATTTTTATACATACTTTTGCTGATTTTTTTCTATATTTTTGTTTTACAGGGTTAAGATAAAATCAATAGAATGGTAATAAAATATTAGGATAAAAATACATAAAATAATGAAATAATAATAAATAAAATATTGGGTTAAAAAATGTGTCAAATAATAAAATGTTAATGATACATAAAATAAGTATATCGAAAACAAAATATTACAATAAAAATGCGTAAAATAAGAACATATTAATAATTAATAAAATAAGCATTGGAAAGTAAAATATTAGAATACACTGAGGACACTAAAATATTAATATTGAACTGAATGTCTTTAGGTTGTGGACAAAACAAAAGACTCCATTTCCAGAAATCGTGCAAAAACAACCATTTTCAGTTAAATTAATTCATTTGCTGTAGCTCTTTGTTTAACATTCCAGTTTTCTGGGCTAAAAACGAGTCCTTCACGTTGCGTTTATTGTTTACATCCCCTGCAGCTTTATGGGAACTGCAGTTCACAAAACTTAGTGCCATTATTTTCAAAAAACTAACAAGACAGAATCATTTCCTGGGGCTTTTGCTGCAAATTCTGCTTCTGTTGGAGGCTCAGTTTACCTCCTACTCATATCTGGAGGTATTTCTGTTCTTTAATGTGAACTATCTGCTGCCACTGCAGAACAACGGAGACAAAGTTTTACTGTTTCACTTCATGTTGCTCAGAGCGTTAAAAAGAGACGTTTAAAGCTGAAACTTCTCTCTGGAAATAGATTAGTAATAAAAGTACTAAGGAACACATACATAGTATACAGGGGTATTTAAAGTTTAATAAACCTTTTTTAAACCTCCTGTGTGTGACGAGTTTGAAGCAGAAAGTCTGAGTGAACAGAGAACGTTGAAAACCACCTTCATACCTGTTAACTCTGACTGAGGAAAGTCTGTTAAACTGCCTTCATAGTTCAGCCTCTGATCTGATAAACAGTAGAACAGCTGCTCCAGTTCAGATAGAAGCGTCCTGTCAAATTAGAAATGCCTCATCATTTCTTTATCATAGGTCCAGATCCACGTAGGATGAAGTCTGGGGTCTAGCATGGAGTGGATTCAATGAAGCCTTGATTCAGAGGGTTTTGTCTCGAGCAATTTCAGTAATCGAACAACACGAGAAATCGTTTCAGAACTAATGTGGAGTCACTGCTTCTCTGGTGTTGGTACAAACGTTGTACATGTTGATTCCAGTTTTTTTTCTTTACTTTCTAATGATTTATTGCAGGGGTCACTGAGCGTAGCATGAAAGTACCGTCCTTCCACTGGTCCCAAGCAGCCACACACACACCTTCTCAAAGAAATGAAGTGTTTATTTTACAATAAGGTTGTAAACAGAAACAATGATGATGTGTAACTAAAACCAAAAACAACAAACAAAACCTCACTAGTCTGATAACCAAGAATGACCAACTGAAACAAAAAGTGGTACCACCCCATCCTGAATTAAACAAGAGAGAAACCAGCTCACTGCTTCTGTACTAGACCCTCCCAAATCACAGACGACCAACTACCAAGTGTGCTGGTTGGAAGCAGGGTGGGATGGATGATGCCATCCGGCCCGGAGACGACGTCACCATCTGTACTACCGCCTCCCTGGTAGCACCAACCAGCCCTGGCCGTGGTGCGAAACAGTCCTGTTTGATTATTTGATAGGCGAATAAAAAGAAAGACACGGCGCATAGAAAACACCGTACATACCTAAACAACCGCAGACGTAACAGTCACTAACTGGTGATCCGGATATTACAAATGAAAAAGAATAATGGTAGAAAGAAGAAACAAAAGAGAACAAAAGCAGAGAATACTGTGATACATTGCACAAGCCAGACAGACAATTACAAACGCAGGATAAAAGATACATAAACAGACAGAGAGAAAAATAAACAACAAAAACACTGTATGTTGTGACTGGAGTAATGCAGTGTTATTGTGATGTAGTTATACAGGAGATGCTGACACTGCTGGGGTCTGCACTGTGTCGTGGTCCGTTCTTATGTGGTCCAATCTTTAATTGTAGCTGGATTTTAAATTTGACGGGTCGCATTTATTTTACAGTGCAGCTTTTGCCAGCATTAGTTTATCAGCTCAGGAAACACACAAACCAATTAGGTACGAGTTCAGCCATCCCATGAGATGCTGCTCAGCCAGTGAAGTCTGTAGGGGTGGACGCAGATATCTGGATATTCGGTCGTTACGGTGGTATCCGAATATGTATTTTGGGATCTGAATATTCCGATTCCCCACCCCTCCAGCACTGGATGACGCTGGGCGATCGGTATTCAACACCGAGAGAAAAGTAGCCCTGAACATTTCTTAACTATGAACATAATCCAAACTAAATCTGGTTCCAGACTCTCCAATGAGCTCCAAATGTGTCTGAGAACGACTGACACCGTTCAGAGCACTGGCAGGACGAGCTGCAGCTCAGTTCTCCTGTTAAACAGCAGATATGAGGGGAGAGATGGAAGACCGGAACAAATGGAAAAGAGTTCAACTGTTTACATTTCTTTAGATTTAGGTATTTTTGAATAGAAGTTGGTTCATGTTGTTCACTTGTTATTTTTCATGTTCTGCACTTTATTTTAGGATGTACAGTTACATCAAAAGTTATTTATTCATAAAATGTTTTTAAACCGTACTGAATGTAGTTGTTGATTGCATGCAGACACTAATTAAACTGCCAGCTTCCATCAACATTTATCACACTAATTCAGGTTAGACATTCTCATGCTCTGGACCTTTGTTTTAATTTTTCTCTTTTTCTCTAAATTCAAAGAGATCCACCTCTTTCAATTTTAATTGAACACCCCTGATTCCTTACATTCCCACACAGAGGTGCAGAACTTTATTTTAAAGTTGAAATGAGCCCACAGTGAGTAAACATGGAGCAGTAAATGTGTAGAAAGCGTCTGTGGTTCAGGGGTGTGAGTGTGAGCAGAGTGCTGATGACTGATGGACTCTGAAGGGTTAAAGTTCCTCAGCAGCAGCTATCAGCAGGTGAGGCTGTGATTGGCTGCAGGCTCCGGGTCAGGCTGCTCTCTGAGACGAGAATCAGGCACTTTTCACTGCTTTTTCTTCTCCCGGCGTCTTTATGATTGTGTATCGTTGCATTAAGTTGCTGCTTGAGAGTCAAGTGTTGCTAGGCAACAGACGGTGTTCGTCAGCAGCAGCTTTGTGTGCCGCCGAGCTCCAGCGCTCCACATTACAGTTTGCACCGCCGTCCTGTTCCCCCGTCTTCTTCTTCTTCTGTCTCTAATCTCTGCGGGTTCATAACGAGACGCAGCCAATCAGATCGCAGCTCAACTATTGATTATTGATCTTTACAAAAGTCAACTTTGTTTGTCTAGCACCGAGGCAGCGAGACGTTTCAGTGTTTTAGTCCGTAAAAACACACACTAAAGTAGGATTTATTATGAAGAATTAACAGTTAAGATGATATGAAGGTAAAAAATGGACGATAAATTAATAGTTTAATTACTAAAAAGGTGCTGAAAACAGGTAAGATGGTGATCAGACGTCACTAATTTGCCTCAATCTCCAAACAGGCTTCAAAATTCTTGCTCCATTTGTTTACATTTAAGAATCAAAGGTATTTTTCTCCATGAATCTGAAAATACTGTGAGGGAAAAAAATCAATTTTCTTCATTTTTTAAGGAATAAAATGATCTGTAAATCAGCCTGTAAATAATGCATGAACAAACTTCTCTGTAAAAAAAAAAAAAAATGCTAGAATATCGACAAGAATAAAAATTTGTGAGTTTGATGAGTGAAAGAGCTGCTGACATGAGATCTGGAGAAAAAACTCAGCATTTAGACATTTATTGTAAAATTACGCAGATTTTTACTGGAAACTACTATTTGAACTAACAGTTTAATTTAATATACACCTAGTTTCATAAATGTCCAATAAATTAACACCTAAATGTGTTTATTGGATTTTTTTTACACAGTGGAAGCTAGAAAGACAAAGATCAATGAACTGACCAGAACATGAAAACCTGTTCCTGCCTCTCGTGTTTAACCTTTAAAACAGACGATCTTTGACTCGATCTGTGCGACTCTGTGTTTAGTAAAACCGAAGCTGCAGCTGAGAAATAACACGGGTCCCGTCCTGTCCTCTGCAGAAAAAGGTGGTGGAGCAGCTGAGGAAGGAGCTGCTGGTGAAGCAGGAACCAGAGGCCAAGCTGCAGCTGCAGGTCCAAACTCCTCCAGCAGGCGGCGACATCAAGCCGGCGAACCTGCTGCAGAGCCAGCAGATACCTGGAGGACTGCAGCAGGTGGGAAACTCCTCACACAACTGGTTTATACCTGCGATTTATATGAAGAAGAAAGAGTTTTGTCTGTTTTTATGCACTTAGTAGTTCACCACAGAGCTGAAAATGTCAAACAAAAAAAAGATTTCACAACAATTTGGATATTTAGTTAAAATTTTGAGTCATTTTTCAAGCAAAAATAGCCAAAAAATTGCCCTTTCTATCTCTGCAGATATGAAACATAGCTATAAAAGAGGTGGAAAGTGGTTTTAAAACTGTTGAAACAAGCAAACAAAAAATAATACACTTAAAGAGTTTAACTGTGTTTTGACCTGTTCTTTTTTAACACTCGTCATTAAATTAACTGTAAATTAATTCTCTATTTTGAGAGTTTTGTAGATATTGTCTGAAATTAGGCAAAACAAAACTCTGGAAAATAACAGTTTCTAAAGTTTTTCACCATTTTATGTTTTAAAATAATTAATTCTAAAGTTTCATCATGTGGACATTACACATCAGAAACTGCATGTTTTGGCCTGTTTTTTCCTCCACTCTGCAAATAATAAATTAATGCTTTATTTCTGTGACTTTACTAGAATCATTATGTCTCAATTTACCATTTACACACTACTACTTACAGATCAGAGTGTTTCTGTAAAGGAACAAAATATTTATTCACAGATATCTGGAACTGAGCAATCTAGTGTTTTACTTTATGATCAAAATGACAAAAGGCAGATAAAAAAAGACAAAAAACCCACAAAATATTACAAAAACAAGACACAAAATTTCTAAAAATTGCAATTAATTACCAAAAAAAGAGACAGAAAACGACAAAAGTGAGAAACGAAATGACAAAAAATGAGACGAACTAAACAAAAGAGACAAAAATTAGACAAAATGGTTAGATAGCGACAAAAAAATGGACAAAGGACAACAAATTGGTAAAAAAATTGTCAAATGCGATAAACAAAATGACAGAAAATAGATTAACAACACAAGCAAGACAAAAAAACAAAACGACAAAAACGACACACAAAACAACGAATAAAGCAAAACACAAAATGACAAAAAATAAGACAAAAAACACAAGCGAGACAAAAGGAAACGCAAAGCAACAAAAAATGAGACAAAACACGAAACTCAACAACAGTCAGACAATAAAAAGACAAAATATCACAAAAATGAGACACAAAATGAGAAAAGCAAGAAACAAAATGACCAAAAATGAGACAAAAGACACAAAATAAATCAGACAAAAAAAAACAACAAAAAGACAAAATATTACAAAAAGGAGACACAAAAGAACAAAGAGTACTTTATTTTACTTTATGATCAAAGCAACTTGTTGTGGTCCTTAAATCATTTTAAATTTATAGTTGTACTAATTTACAATCTGCTGTTAGCGTCTTCTCTGTCATTTTTAAACTTTACAAAGTCGTCCTGTGGGCCCGATCGGACCCTCTGGAGGGCCGGTTTTGGCCCGTGGGCCTCATGTTTGACCCCCTGCTCTAACGTGTCTCCTCTGTGTGTCTCTCGGGTTAAATCGTCCCTCAGCAGACCCTGACGGTCACGCCGGTCCTCACCACGAAGACTCTACCTCTGGTGCTGAAAGCTGCCGCCACGCCCGCCCTGCCCGGCTCCGTCCTGCCGCAACGCCCGCCCACCGTCGCTATGGTAACCACAGCTATCACCAAACCCGACTCGCAGAACGTGCCCATCAACCTGCAGGTGGCCAGCAAGCTGACCAATCAGAGCTCGGAGCCCGTGCGGCTGGTGTCCAAGAACGCCATGGTGGTAAGACGGCCCGCCTCCTCCCCGTCCCTCTGACTTTACTGAACAGTTTGTGTTGTGATGTGTAGAGCCGAGGGGAGCTTCAGAGCGTAGACGAGCGGTTTGTCGGCCCGCAGGGGGGAAGGAAGCGGCAGGATGTTGCTCTGAAAGCAGGCTGTGGTGTGAGTGGTGGCCTCGCAGCAGCCAGACGGGTCGGGTTCATGTCACCGAGCCAAACGATCGTGCAGAACAACAGAGAAGCCGTTACCCAGCGCTCCACACAACGGCTTTAACATTCTCCTCATCCACCCGGCCTCACAGCTGAGTTAATATTTTCTCAGGCAGAAACTCCACAAAGCTCCGAGCTTAAGGGGTAGAGCTGCACGATATTGGAGGAACTGACACTGAGGGGTTTGGGTTTTTGCTGCAATATATTTTGGAAAAAATACAGGATTTTATCAGCAGACGACTTGAAAAACTGTATCTGGATGGAATTAATCCATCTGTGAGATTTAGTAAGGGAGTGCATTTGCATAATAGGATAAAAATGATTCATTTGGAAGCTTTTTTAAGAGCAGAAATAGCTTTTTACTTGGTATTAAATGTAAATTTGGCTGCACTTGTGAGCTTTGTGGTGCTGAAGTTGTACTTTTTGGTTAACATCATTGTTTCTGTCGCTGAAATATTTTCATAAACTGCATGATTATGGCCAAAAGGATAATTCTGAGGTTTTTCTTTAATACTAAGATCATGATTCTTTAATGATTGTAGGGAGAAAATCTATTTCTGATGTCTAAAAGACATCAGAAATACCTTTATACTCTGGATTAAGCTGCTGCACTGGTGAGCTCTGTGGCCAAACTAATTAGTTGCATTTTTTTGTTCATCCTTTCTGTAGCTGAAATATTTTTTGCATGATTATGGCCAAAAGGATAATGATGAGGTTTTTCTTTAATACTAAGGTCACAATTCTTGACTGATTTTTGGGAGAAAATGATTTTATTGCTCTTTTACATAAACAAAATGACGCTTTCACTTCCATGTTGTGCTACATTGCTAATACTAATGCACACATATTTGCAGCAAAATAAGTCTTGAAACAATCTTTACCTGAATTAATGTGCCTCCTGGATGCTAAATATTAACAAAATATACCCACAGCATCCCACTGTGGCTAAACACGGTCTCTGTGAACGCCTAATATGCAGACTACAGTAGAAGCTAGCTGGACAGTTGAGTGAGTGAAATGAGGTGCTTTGCTGTCAGATTTATCTTAAAATCAGCGAAAATTATCTAGAAAGCTGCCTCAGATGCTTTCAGAAATATTTTTCCCTGGAGTGTTTTTGAAATAAAAGAGAAAGTTTGCGGCCCGCTGAAGCTCGAGGGCTGTCATGTGACAATGCTGTGGCCCACTAGTGACCACCCACCATGTGTGCAATTTCCATGCACCTTTATAGCTCTGCATGACGCCGTATACATCTGCTCCGCTTGTCAACGTAATGATGAAACGTTGTAGGTCAATGACGTCCTAAACTGAGGACCCCTGCATTAAATCTGTGTCAATTACATTCTATCAGACTGACTTCTCTTGTAGTTTGTCATGAAAATAGAGAACTATCTGAGGTTTTCTGTTGTATTAGTCACTGCATGATGCGTTTGAGTTCATTTCGCACATTGCAGTGTTTATCCTGACACCATATATCGTGCAGCTCTACTTAATCGGTTATGTTTTAGTGAAATCTTTCCATCTGAAACTGTCCAAGACCCAAAGATCTGCACTTTACCTCCACGTAAGAAAAGCAAAATGTCCAAATTCTCCACCCTGAGTCTTCCAGTCCCTCACACGTTGCCAGATTGACTGCAGCTCTGTTGTTGTGCACAAACGTTTCGTCACAGTCCTGTTGAAAGTGCAGATGTGAGCTGACAGCAGCGGCCAGATGTCGGCACAGATCCACCATCTGCTGTGGTTTTGTCTCAGGTGCAGGCCACCACCACCACCGCCCAGCCAATCAAAGTTCCTCAGTTTGTCCCTCCTCCTAGACTGACGCCTCGACCCACCTTTCAGCCACAGGTGCGTCCCTGTAAGACCCGCCTCCAAACCCTAACCCCCCTCAGACCAGTGTGTGTGGCCCGCCGCTGTCCAGCAGGGGGCAGGAGCGCACCAAAGCAAACACTCATGCCTTGCTCCGTGGCACTAAAACATTGTTTGCTCTGTGCTGCCTCTACTCATCTCTTCTCCTCTCGTTGTGCTTCTTTTTAATTTCCCAACTGACCCGTCAACAGGTTGTTTTTCGAGGTTTCCTGCCTGCGTGCGAGTGTGTGTTTTTCACCTTTTTTCGTGGTGAGAGCTTGTTTTCCTGCAGCTTCTTGGTATTTTGTGTTCCTGGCTGTTGGTGTGTTTTTAACCCTTCACGTGGAGACATGTTGTTTGTGTTGAGTAACGCCACTGGGAGCTCTGGCTGCGCTGGTTCAGGCAGTTTTAGTCACATCAGCTGATATTTTACCCTCTCAGAACAACAGATTCAACCCAAACCCTCCAAAACCGGAATAAATAACACCTCAGGGATCAGAGAGGCAGAGTGGACTGGATTAAAAGTGTGTTAGGCAGCTAAAAAGGGCAAACACAGATGAAGAGGATCGACCAGAAAAGACTTTGAGCCGCTGTAGAGTTAGCAGGATCTGGAGTATTACCAGTAGTTTAGGGTTTTCTTTTTGCTTTTTGGAGGGCTTTGGGGGGTCGATTTGAATTTTTGATATTTAAATATGGTTGCTATTGATACTTTAGCGTGTTAGCATCCAAATTTTTCAGTCTTATGTGCATTAAAATATGGATTATTGATTCTTTGGTGGATTAATATTCAGTTTTTTGCCACTTTTGTGTTTTGCAATTGAGATTATTGATACTTAACTGTCTTAAGGTCAAGATTTTTTTTACACTTTTGCACCTTAAAATTCAAATTATTTATATTTTAATGTGTTAATATTTAGATTTTTGCCACTTTTCTGCATTAGAATTCAAATTATTTATACTTAACTGTGTTAATATCCAGGTTTTTGACACTTTTGTTCTTTAAAATCCTGATTATTTGTACTTTGGTGCAGTAATATCCAGGTTTTAGGCACTTTTGTGCATTAGAATTCAGATTATTTATACTTTACTGTGCTAATATCTACATTTTTGACATTTGTTCCTTAATATCCAGATTATGGGTACTTTGGTACAGTAATGTCCAGGTTTTTGGTACTTTTGTGCTTTAAAATTCAGATTATTTATTCTTTTCTGTGATAATATCCTAATTTTTTGCACTTTAGTGCTTTAAAATTCAGATTATTGATACGTAACTGTGTTAAAATCTAGAATTTTTGTCACTTTCATGCTTTAAATTTCAGATTATGGGTACTTTGAGTAATGTCCAGGTTTTTGGCACTTTTGTGCATTAAAATTCAGATTATTTATACTTTTCCATGTTAATATCTAGATTTTTGACACTTTTGTGCTTTAAAATCCAAATTATAGTTACTTTAGTGGAATAATATCCAGGATTTTGACACTTTTGTACCTAATGTACTCGCCCCCTAGTCCACCTGGAGAATAAAAACATAGTTTAGAGCTGATTAAATATTTTTTCTGTGCATTTGTTTGCATAAAAGCGTTTAGGTGCTGCGATCAAGTCTTACAATAAGAGGGAAAACCATGTAGTTGTACTTTCAAAAGAGTAAAAGGAGAGGACAGAAGTAAACAAATTAATTCACAGACTTTGGTCACGGAGACAGATAAACATTTTGTCTGGAGTATCTGCAGCAGTATCAGCAGTAGTTGTAGTTTTATTGCAATTTCAGCAGTAAGTATAGTTTCATGAGCAGTATCACCAGTAGGTCTAGTATTATTAGTGGTATTAGCAGTAGTTGTAGTTTTATCAGCAGTATTAGCAGTAGTTGTAGATTTATAAGAAGTATCAGCAGTAGGTTTAGTTAATGGCGTAATAGCAGTAGTTTCTAGCTTTATTAGCAGTAATTTACTGCTTTATTAGCATATTAACAGTAGTTTCTAGTTTTATTAGCGTATTAGCAGTAGTTTATAGTTTTTATTAGCAGTGTTAGCATAATTAGCATCGGTCAGCCTGAGGCAGTGGCGTTACCCAGCAGTGTCGAGTCGTTTCGGTGCTGTTTTCTGATTGGCTGTCTGTTGTCACCAGGTCAGGCCAAAGCCGGCCACGCCCACCAACGTCCCCATCGCCCCGGCCCCTCCCCCGCCCATGATGGCGGCCCCCCAGCTGCTCCAGAGGCCCGTCATGCTGGCCACCAAGCTGTCGTCCTCGCTGCCGTCGGCGGCCCCCATCCACCAGGTGCGCATCGTCAACGGCCAGCCCTGCAGCAAGACCGGCTCCACCCCGCTGACGGGCATCGTCATCACCACGCCGGTCTCGGCCACGCCCACCCGCCTCGCCAGCCCCGCCCAGGCACCCAACCCTGCCCCCGTCCCCACCCCGACCCCAGCCCAGCCGATCCAGATCAGCAGCCTGACCACTGAGCCCAAGGTAAGAGTACACCTGAGTACTGCGTCAGTACTGCGTCTAAGCTGTACTACAAAGTCTTTCATTGCTGTGGATCAGATTTTACTGGTATTTACTCAGTTAGTGCACATTCAGCTTCAGTAATTGTTTGTTTTTTAAGTGAATCATTTTCATCACATCTTTGGTTCTGACTGAAGATCTTTAAAAACTGTCATTTTTACTTTAACGTGTTAGCATCCACATTTTTTATACTTTGTGCATTACAATCTGCATTGTTGATGCTTTTCTGTGTCAGTGTCTACATTTTTGCCATTTTGTCCATTAACAGCTAGAATTTGTATACTTTACTGTGTTAATGTCTAGATTTTTGACACTTTTGTACTTTAAAATCAAAATTATAAGTACTTTGGTGGAGTAATATCCAGGATTTTGACACTTTTTTTTGCATTAAAAGCCAGATTTTTTATATTTAACCTTGTTAATATCTAGATTTTTTGACACTTTTGTGCTTTCAAATCCAGATGACGAATACTTTGGTGGAGTGATACTCAGGATTTTGACACTTTTGTGAATAATAAACCATGTAAATATCAGGGTTTTTATAGAAGTGGAAAGGACTGTTTTGTGGAGACACAACAGTCCTATTAATGGTAAATACGGTGGTTTAAATGCATTGAAACTTACATGTATAATCACAGAATTTAAGGCTGGTGAAGATGTTTCAACCTACAAAATGTTACACAAATTAAAAGACACGTTTAGTTTAAGATGTCACTGGACTAAAAGGCTAATTTTTAGGAACAGTTTAGTCCTTTAAAGGATATTATTAACCACGCCTGACGTACGTCAGCGGGGTTACTGCATTCGCTTCGGTATCTGGCTGGGTAAGTATGTATGTGGGTGTGTGCATATGTCTGGTCAGATATCTCTGCAAGTGCTGAAGTCAGGATAATCAAACTTGGCACTGAAGATCAGTCTAAGGTCCCCTGCTCAGTTGTGGAGTTAGAGGTCAGCAGATCAAGTAGGAAGGGAGATACGTAGGATGATCAAAATTGATACAGAGTATCATGCATGGGTGTGGTTCTGCCCTCTACTGAGGGCTCGTCTAGTTTAACCTCTGTTGTTTGGTTTGTGCTTCAGTTCAGAGAGTTCCACTCCCCTGTATTTCAGGAAGTGGATTTTTCCACCTAATGGCTCGTCTGTGATCGATTGTTTTGATTTTCTGCGTACTTAAACCTGCCGTTTTCTCCCTCCTCTTCTTCTCAGCAGACTGTTAAATCAGGAGGAGCAGAGCAGAAGGCCGTCGTCAGCCTCCCTTCCTCCTCCACCCCTCCACTGTCTCCTCCTCCTCCTCCCAGACCCAAGAAAGAGGAGAATCCAGAGGTAGGAACCGCAGACTGACGACTCAGCATCAGCTCCAGCAGTCAGAAAACGTTTATTAGGGCTGCAGAGGACCAAAGACTGAAAGCTTACACTTATTTTGGTCTGTCATTTGATCTAAATGTAGAAACACTGACATCGTCTTTAACATGGTGTCTAAGAAGAAGTTCATTAACTGATCAATAAGAGAGTCCTGGAAAGGCTGTTGATGTCGAGCTTTTCTCCTTAGTGTTTACTGCTTACTATTTTAATACGAGGAAACTATGAGAAGCTTGTAAGATGCAAAGCTTTACTAAAAATTAAAACTAATGTATATCTTTGGAAGATATTCATGTGTTAATATCAAGGTTTTTGACACTTTATTGTGCATTAATATCCAAGTTAATACATCTGTTACTACTCAGGTTTTTGGTGCTTTACTCTGTTAATATCTGGGTCATTGATACGTTTGTGTGTTAATATTCAGATTTTTTTAAACTTTTGTGCACTAAGTTCCATGTCAGTGGCACTTTTATGTGTTAATAATCAGGTTATTGACACTTCTGTTTGTTAAAATCCAATTTATGGACGCCTGCATATGCTAATACTCAGGTTGTTGTTACTTTTGTGCATGAATATGGAGGCTGTTTCCACTTAGATGGTTTTTTTGCACTTTTGTCTGTTAATATCTGGGTCATTGATACGTTTGGGCGTTACAGTTCAGATTTTTCAAAACTTTTGTGCACTTAGCTCCATGTCATTGGCACTTTTATGTGTTATTATGCAGGTTACTGAAACTTTTGTGCATTACTAACCAGGTTATTGACACTTTTTTGTGCATTAATATTCAGGTTTTTGCCATATTTGTCTGTTAATATCTTGGTCAATGATACATTTGTGCATTAATATTCAGATTTTTGAGACTTTTGCACACTAAGTTCCATGTCAGTGGCACTTTTGTGGGTTCATATTCAGGTTCTTGTCACTTTTGTCTGTTAGTATCTGGGTTTTTAAAATATATGTGCGTTATTATTCAGATTTTTTTAACCTTTTGTGCACTAAGTTCCATGTCAGTGGTACTTTTGTGGGTTCATATCCAGGTTTTTGGCACTTTTGTCTGTTAGTATCTGGGTTTTTAGAATATATGTGCGTTATTATTCAGATTTTTTAACCTTTTGTGCACTAAGTTCCATGTCAGTGGTACTTTTGTGGGTTCATATCCAGGTTTTTGGCACTTTTGTCTGTTAGTATCTGGGTTGTTGATGCATTTGTGCATCAATATTCAGATCATTGACACTTTGGGCCATTAAAATCCAAGTTATGAACACTTGTGTATGCTAATACTCAAGTTTTTGTTACTTTTGGCCTTTACTGTGCAGGTTTTTGGTACTTTTGTCTGTTAATATGTGGATTATTGACACATTTGAGCATGAATGTGCAGGTTTTTGCCACTTTAATGCATTAATATCCAGGTTTTTGGCATTTTAGTCTGTTAGTATCTGGGTCATTGATATGTTTGGGTGGTTATATTAAGATTATTTGAACTTTTGCACACCAACTTCTATGTTATTGGCACTTTTGTGTGGTAATATCTGAGTTATTGATGCATTAATATTCAGATCATTCAACTTTTATGCACCAACTTACATGTTATTGGCACTTTTGTACATTAGTATCCACATATTTGACTCCTTTGTGCTTCAATATGAAGATTATTGTTACTTTTGTGTATTAATATTCAGCTTTTTTGTGTGAATTTCGAGGTTATTGGCACTTTGTACATGAATGTCTTTGCACATTTCTGTTTGCACTTTATGAACTAAAGGCTGTGCTGGTCTCTCTTCCAGAAACTGGCCTTCATGGTGTCTTTGGGTCTGGTAACACACGACCACTTGGAAGGTGAGTTGTAGTTTTAACAGCAGCAGGATCCTGAAGCTGCTGCTGCACATCTGTAGTCAACCTCTGGTGTTTTCATCCGCAGAAATTCAGAGCAAAAGACAGGAGAGGAAGAGGAGAACGACGGCCAACCCGGTGTACAGCGGAGCTGTGTTCGAACCCGAGGTACGTTCAAGATTCTAGCAACACAATGACGTTTTATTCAGAGTTATCTGATGAGCAGTCCTGATAAAACTCAGTCGAGACGTAATATTCTGTCTTGTGTTCGTGCAAACTGATTTTAGTTGTGGTTGTCAACTTTGAAACTCAGTTTTTGCAGCTTGTGGCTTTAATTTTGCTCAATTCCTGCAGATTTATGCCCACAAAACCACCTCGTCTACATGTTTTGTCTCAGATTAGTCTGTCTTAGCATAGAAATACTTACTGAAAAATCTGTTTTCACTACAGTTCCACATTTCAGTGGCATAATATTTTCTACAAACAGATGTCAGAAAGTCAGATCCTCATTAATTCTTCCACCCACTGAAACTTTTAGGTTGTTCCGTACCACCACGCTGCATCCATTAACAGCAGTTTAAAGTTGATTTGTGAGCCGCAATAAACCACAAAAGCTAATTAGGATGAACAGCTTGCGTTAGAAACATTTCTTTTTATCAAAGCCAAATTGATCGATTGGCTCCGACTGCTTCCGTCTCTCCTGCTGAAGGAAAGGTTTGTGTTAATTTAGCAAAACTCTCAAATGGATTCACTTGAAGGCAGAAAAAATATCGACTAGTTGGGTCATGTGTTTCTCCAAAAAGCTGTGTGAGCGCTTTAATGACAGCTGATTGTTTTCAGTTGAGAGTTGATTTATGTGGAGAATATTTTGCACTTTACAATATTTAAAGCCTGGAGGTCGTCTTGATTAAACTCAAACAGGATTTTGTGGTTAAAATGAGTCGTCGCTGCTTCAGTGCATCTAGAAAATGGTCCAACATTGCCATGGTTGTCCCAACAGTTCACCAACCACATCATATTCAGTGGACGTTTGTTGCTTCGGTCACATTTTTATTCCTTGTGGGACCATTTTTCAAGTCCTGCACCTCTGTGGAAGCAGCACAGCCATGACTAGACGTAGAGACAACAAAAAAAGTTTTATGTACGATTATACACAGTAAAAAATGGAATTCCACATGTTATTAGTATTTGTTTACATTTTTACAACCTAATCTACACACAACTTTCTACTGTTCATCATCTATATAAAGATGTTTCTCCATGCTGAATGTATCTTCAACAACCTGCTCCTCTGTTCCCTGTTTCTGAGCAATGCTGACTTTATTTTATTCATCCAGTAGCTTTGAATTTCCTCTCATGATCATTTTGTATGTAAATTCATTTACTTTGTATAATTTTGGACAGATTTATGTCATTTTGGACAAATTTGTCAACCTTGTGGATAAATTTTGAGTCATTTTGATATATTTTTTTGCTGATTTCCGATAACGTTATGGAATTTATGGAAAATTAATACATTTAGGACAGGTGAAGGGTTTAGTTCAGGCAACTGGACTTATTCTTGTGATCTTGAAGACGTTTCGCCTCTCATCTTCAGTTCAAAAACTAGTTTGGAGAGTCCCAGGTATTTAACCATTAGAGGTGTAGATGGAGCTAAGGCTGATGGTATCTACTGAAAGACTAAAGAAATCTTTCAACAACAGGTGTTGAATCCCAATCAGGTATTAATATGCTAATATAGGGGGCCTGATGAGTCGTTGATTTAACGGCCCAATGAGTCGCCTCCTACCTCATCATCATGTGAGTCGTTAGGCTCACATGATCCGCTGTAGAAAGATGTGTCTCCATCCTGAATGTATCTCCAACAACTTGCTCCTCTGTTCACTGTTTTAGGGACATGCTGCATTTATTTATTGATCCAGTGCTTTGATTTTCCTCCCAGTCTCTCTGTGGAAACACTGCCTGCAGTTCAACATAAAAACTCGTGGAATTTTTGTCTCATAACTGTTGGTCACAGTTGAGTTGGTAGAGGCTTCACATTTGCACTGAGATACACCGAATTTTTAGTTTTTTACAGAATCTGATCAGAGCAAACAGTGTATTTTTGATAATTTTTTGAAAAGTGAGATATTTAGAAGAATTTTAACGATTTCAAACTTCAATTCTGTTGATGTAACTGAAACAGAAGTCACATGATACTTTCATGGACTGTCAGAAAGTTGTACAGTTGTAAAGTTTCTTTCTGTCTTTACAGTTTTCTGCTGACAGATTGTGGCATTTTGTGGATTTCTTTTGAAAGAAAACACGTATTTCAAACCCATTAGCTGGTTTTGGGCTTTAGAGCACCAGTCTCCAACCTTTTCTGCACCACAAACAAGACGATTTTTCTACAAACCGGTCATCATGCAAGTAACAAATAGTAATCTTTGTTTAAATTTAAAAATATGTCCTAAACGAATAAAATTATTGCTGAATATATATTTAGTTTTTCTTCTGTTTTATCATCAAATCTCTCTGTCTTTTCAAAGAAGCCCTCCAAAGACGTTTGCTTTTTATTAATTTTGGCAGATGGTAGATTGACGACTTCATTTATTGTCAGGAAACAAGCACAAACGGAAGTGACAGGAAGACGATCCAATCATTTTTCAAAATAAAACACCCTGCAGACTCCGCTGGAAACAAATTTAACATGTTCATTTCAAATACAGTGAAGTAGTCAGCTTTATTTTTTGCAGTTATTACACAATACTGCACTTGGGGGAGCGCTGCAGCTGCAGCCAGGTGGACGCCGCAGCGGTACTCTCGCCTCAGAGAGCGGGTCCGGCTGAATCAACTGGAGCAGTTGGGGGTGGGGAAGGCTCGCGCCGGCGCTCTTCTCCTGGGGAGCACGGCTGTGGTGGCCAGAGACGGCTGGGGACCATGTCCACTGCTCCGTAAGGCTGCTCCGTCGGCTCCGTCTTTCAGGGTGTTTCACTACATGGAGACCAAGGAGAGAAATGATCCAGTGCTCCACAGCAGGCAGCGCTGGCCTGTATGGCAGAGGAGACAAGGCGCGGAGACTGTTCACGTTGGTCAGTCCCTTAGCCAATCAGGATGCAGAACACAATGCACTGTTAAAAAAAAGCGTAAAAAACTGCACTAAAAAAATCCGTGAAACAGCGAAGTCGTTAAAGGTGAACCGCGTTACAGCGAGGGTTCACTGTAATTACAGAAAGAAAGAACGCATTTAGTCACACCTTTCTCAGCTTCCTAATTTCTGGCACACCAGTAACTCTGATGAACAGTGAACCCCAGTAGGTGGCGGTAATGAACCTAAAGTCTGTTTTTCAGCTGGGAGGAAGTTACAGGGGGTATGAATCAGCGCGCAAGAAACTTTGATGAACAGCGAAGAAAGACGAGATCATATTGAAACTGTTAACTTCTTTAAACCGACAATTCAGAAAAGTTTGTTACCTTGCTGACATGTTTCGACAGCTCCTGCGGTCTTCCTCAGAGCGTCATCTGATGTTTGGTGACGTGTCCTTTTTATCATGTGGTCAGTTTGACAGATCTGTCAGAATCTGTCAAACTGACCACGCCTCCCGCCGTCCATGTCAGCAAGGTAACAAACTTTTCTGAACTGTCGGTTTAAAGAAGTTAACAGTTTCATATAGTATATATCGACAAAAGGAACTTAATACAACTGAGGTCATATTGAGCTTTTTGGGCAGAAAGTTTTCTTTTAAAAATCTTCCCGATGGCAGCTTGGATAAAAGCGTGGTTGTGTGTAAATTGTCCAGCAAAGAGTTTTCTGATCACCTCAATGTAAAACATGTTGCTGTTAGCACCAGAGCTAATGTTAGCTAACGTTGGCTAACGGTGTAGCCATCCCATAATAGACAACTTTAGAAGACACTGACAGTGTTTGAGTTTACAAAAAGTCGTAAAATGTTGAATGTAATTGCTATAATTGCACTTTGAGTTTGCAGTAATCTGTGAGTGTAGCAGGCAGATGAAAAAAGCAGATAAAAATAAATGAAACAAACATTTTTGTAGTTTAAGTTCACGTGTATGTGTATTCATTGATTTAGTTGTCAAACAAAATTAATTTGATAAAATGCGATTAACCACGATTATTTAATTACAAAACATCTAATTAGATAATTTTTTTAAAATTGCGTCCCACCACTAATTTTGATTCTTCCTGTGTGGCCTGATGGTTGGAGACCGCTGCTTTAGAGTTACACTCTCTGAGAAGCTGCAGGGAAAGTGTTACAGATGAATATGTGTGTTGTGTTTAAATTCAACTAACCTGGTGTTTCTCTGCTTTTTTTTTTCTTTCAGAGGAAAAAGAGTGCAGTGAGTTACCTGAACAGCCCTCTGCACCAGGGGACCAGGAAGAGAGGTCCGTATGAAACACTGCCCAAAGACGGTAGAACCAGAGCAGACACCGGTAGACTCAGACAGAGACCAGTGTTTGGTTTTAGCGAGGCTCAGAGCAGTCGACAGCCGTAGATCTGGTAGAATAGAGACTAATCTGCTCAGCACTAATAACACGCTGTGAAGCTTCCCTTCTTCTCCTGCTTTCTGTTTCCTGTCGCTTCAGTCGGGTTTAAAGCCGGATTTACGCTTGTTTGTCAGAGAACTGCTCACATCAACCACCTCGTAGTAAGAAATATTTCAGCTCGGGCTGCTCCCGTTTCATAAAAGTGAAGACAACAGTCGGTGTGTTAAAGAAGGCTCAGTGTAATCCCTCATTCTCTGATATTATGTCCTTCAGTAAAGCTTCTTATCGGCGAGCCACAAAGTGAATGAAAGGATGTAAACATGAACGCAGGACACGGCTGATTAATTCATCATAAACTGGAGTTAGAAAGCAAACACAGAGAGAGTTTAACTGCAGAATTAGAGTACAGGACAGATGAAATATGTAACAGTTAAATCAGTTTTAATTTCTTCAAGAGAGAAAGAAAACCCTCCACATTGAGGCAGTTTTATTTTACAGATGCAGGTTCAGAATTTAAATAAAATGAAGAATATTCTGACATGGAAACATAAATACTAACCAAGAGGATCAATATTATAAATTTAAGTTAGAGAAAGTTGATTAGTTTCCAAAAATACAACAAAATAGTAAAAAGCATGCTCTGAGCTGCCACATAAAGTTAATTGTGATGCATTTTTATTTATCTGAAGGATGTTTTGGGACATCTTTGTCAAATGCAACATTCTGTGATGCAGTTTTCCTTCTTTACTGTTTGTAATGACTTGTTTTGGATCATGAATTTTACCTGAAGTTTAAGCGCCTGTAAAAGTCCTTTGATTGACACTTTGAACAAAGACGTCAAACTCATTTTGGTTCAGGGACACATTCAGCCCAATTTGATCTCAAGCATGCTGGACCAATAAAATGTATATGATCAGAATGACAAAGACAAAAAACAATAAAAACAAAACAAAATGTTACAAAAATGAGACACAAAATGACAAATGCAAGCTACAAAGTGAGACAAATGACAAAAGTCAGACAAAAAAAGAACAAAAAGAAGACCAAATGTTACTAAAACGAGACACAAGATAACAAAAGCAAAAAGCTAAATGACAAAAATGAGATAAATTAAATGAAACAACACAAAAAGATAAAATATTACACAAAAAAATACAAAGTGACAAAAAATGGACAAATGCCAAAAGCTAGAAAAGAAATTACATGACACAAATGAGACAAAAAATGACAAAAGCGAGAAACAAGACGACTCATAGACAAAAAACAGAAGCAAGACAAAAGGAAACACAAAACAACAAAAGCATGAGATAAATGACAGAAGTCAGACAAAAAATGACAAAAATAACACAAAATATTACAAAAATGAGACAAAATACCAAAACTAAAAAAAAGACCAAAAAATTAGACAAAATATTTACAAAGCAATAAAAAATGAATACAAACGAGACAAAAAATGAAGAAAACGACAAAAAACAGACCAAAAAAGACAAGCAAGACAAACAAGAAACACAAAACAACAAAAACAAGAATAACTCAGTAGAAACAGTGAAGATGATCATTAATTATCACATTTTTATGATCTGTTCAGTTCTGAGCTGTGAAAAGGATCAGAAATTTGTATTTCAAGAGCTGAACAAGTAAATAAAATCCATTTAAGTCTGAACCTGATCAGACAGAAGAGCCACCAGCTTGTTTCCTGCTTCCAGATGCACATAATTACCTCCGCCAGGAGGTTATGTATGTTTGTCTGTTAACAGCATAACTCAAAAAGTCATGGACAGATTTTCACCAAATTTTTACAGAATGTCCGGAAGAGCAAAAGTAACAATCGATTTGTTTTTGGAGGTGATCCGGATCACCGTCTGGATCCAGGATTTTTTTGAAGGACTCTGTACAATTGAGAGATGGCCGCCAGGTACAGAGTCCTTCAAAAAATCCTGGATCCAGACGGTGATCCGGATCACCTCCAAAATCTAATCGATTATTTCTTTTGCTCTTCCGGACATTCTGTAAAAATTTGGTGAAGATCCGTCCATGACTTTTTGAGTTATGCTGTTAACAGACAAACAGACAGACAGACAAACAGATGGCCTGGCGGAGGTCTGCGCTCTCAGAGTGCTTTTCTAGTTTGTTGTATTTTTCTGGTCACAAGTTAAATCTCACTGCTGAAAACTCCATTTTGTGGATCAATCTACCAGCCGACACTTAATCAATAAATTCCCCATCAGCGGAGGTCTCTGCTGAAATATACACCTGTGCTTGTTTGTGATCTGACCTCGATGAAGAAGAATAAATCTGGTTACACCTTCACCTTAAAGCCAGTTTAGCTTCCTCCGGGTGTAGTTGAAGTGCATCCTGGGAATCGTAGGCAGAATTAATTTCTGTTCGTTATCACTGACTGCTTTTCTGAGTCACACTGACGTTTAACTCGACTAACAGGAAGCTCCTTCTGTAACTTCACACCTCAAAAATACTAAAACTGACTCTCAGAAGCTTCCGTTTTCTCCTGTTTATTTCTGACTGACTTCAGAGGTTTAACATGAAGCGTCGATGTTTCCTTCACAGCCTCCGTCTGACTTGTTTTCAGCAGAAGACGCTTAATGTTGTCATGTGTAACTCTGTGTCGGATTTTAGCACATCGGTCGTCATCCTCAACAGTTTGATTTCATGAATTTGAAAGAAGATGTCTCGGGTTGTTCATTTATCTCCCTCTGAGAGAAACAGCTGCACCTAAACTTTTGCTTTAGAGCTGATAAAAAGCAGAATTTATTGGTCTGAATGTGGGCATGAAGTTTAGATTCATGACCTCAGTGTTTCCACAATCCTCCACTCTTTCACTTGTTCAGAAAATACCAGACATGCATGTTAGAAATTGTATGGTAGATTAGCTGTAGTACCTGGTTACACCACCAGGTGGTGCCTCTTCCTGTTTAACCCTCCTGTTGTCCTCATTTACGGCACCAAAAATATTGTTTCCTCATCTGAAAAATATCCAAAAAATCAGCAAAAAATTCCCCCAATTTCTGAAAATTTGCAAAACCTTCAGGAAGAAAATTCCAGTAATTCCTTAAAGGTTTCCCTTAAAAGTTTTATTTAAAAAAATCCCCTAAATTTGGCAAGAAAATTCTTGTAAATATTTTAAAAAAATGAGTAAAAATCTTCCAAAAAATCCTAAAAATATCTATAATGAGTACATATATATCAGTAAAACTTCTATTTTCTTTAAGAACATTCACAAAAAAAATCAAACAATTTTTTTTTTGATATTTTAATGTGAATGTTCTTAAGAAACATTTTTAAGGTCAATGCTTTGTGGAGGGTTCTGGAACATACCTTAACTTGTGTTTATTTTGATGAGCACTACCACATATGCTAACAGATGAACTTTACCCACATCCACAGGACAGTTACTGCTCTAATGCTCATCAAATTAATTTATGACATCGAATAAGGCTGACAACTACCGGTTAAGAAAAAAATTCTAAATTTACAGCCCTAATTGGTGCTTACTGATGTTTTTCAGGTATTCTACAGTGTCCCTAAAGTTTTGGACACAGAAAATCTAATTAAGTGTAATTTTTTTTGCCTCAACAGATTAAACATGGCTTTGTTGAAAGGTTAAATTCATCCGCTGTCTTTCCATACGTCCATCCTTTACATCTGCTGAGAAGTACCAGTTCAACTCTTTCTTCTTTTGACAGTCATATTTAATCTGTAGAGTCAAAACAATTCTAGTCAATGAGATTTCCTGTGTGTCCAGACTTTAGGGACACCCTGTATTTAGCATTGTAGTATGGATACTCATCATGACCATTGAGATTGGTTTAAAGAAACTCAAACAAGCCAGAATGATTGTCGGGTGCAGTCAGACCATTCTGTACTGCAGAATGAGTTTCAAAAGGGACACAAAAAGCAGCAAAACATCAGTAATAAGCACCTCGGAGCAGCATCTGCCTCTCAGCTCGACATCTAATCCTAAACTGCAGCTCCAAGTTAAAAGACACGAGGCCATGACGCCTGTCCAGGTGACTGAGGTGTGCTAACGTCTGACATGAGTCCATCCAGCAGGTTTGTTCTGGTGCTCAGCTTCAGCTTGCAGTCTCCTGCACTAACACTGCTGTCTGTGCTTCTGACTCCTCCTCTTCCTCCCTCACCGCTCCCCTGACTCATGCTAGCCAACGAAGACTCCCTTTCCAAGGTATGTCATACAGACTGTTTGTTTTTGTTTTTCCCCCCTCTCCATCTTTCTTTTTTTTCTTTGTTTTCCGTCTTTGTCGTCTGTCTCATTTCACCCAGGTCGCCCACCCAAATACAGCAGCGTCCCGGAGCTGGGCAGCCTCACCCCGACCTCCCCCTCCAGCCCCGTCCATCCCCTCCCCTTGCCCAGCCCCAGCTCTGGGGATGTAAGTAACGATGGGGGAGACGGACAGTTCAGAGGGTTGGACACCCCGTCACACACAGTCCTATTGGCCCAGTAGCTGTCAGTCATGTGCACCCCAACACGTCCATTTGGTTTGTTGTGTCCATGTGATAACCATCAGCCATCAGTCGGTTTTACTTTGACTCAGCCTTACAAAGTGAACAGTGTCCTGTAGCCCATTAATAACTAGAACACACGCTAACTCCCAGATGTCCAGTAACCTTTCTGTGGGCTCAGTGATTAACACACCATGTCCATTAGACATCCAGACAAGGCCAGCTGTAAATTAACAGATCACGGTGCCTCCCCCCGCCTCGCCTCTCCACGGATGGTTGGTGGGGCTCCGCTGGGCAGGGAAACTGATTGGTCCAATTCTTCCTCACAGGGAGACATCCATGAGGATTTCTGCACTGTGTGCAGACGCAGTGGCCAGTTGCTCATGTGCGACACGTGTTCTCGTGTTTATCACCTGGACTGCCTGGATCCACCCCTGAAAACCATTCCTAAAGGCATGTGGATCTGTCCAAAATGTCAAGATCAGGTAACCACAGCAGCCGAGACTGATCCTGAGTCAGGGGGAAGGGGGTACCTCAGTCCAGAGAGGAGCCTCTCAGGGCCTGTAGCTGTACTGTAGGACTGTTCAATCCTTTGTAAGCATACACATGATGCAGTATTGTTTTTTTGTGCTTCTGTTTCACTCATTGTGTCAGTAAAGATTGGCATCTCACATCCATCCACTCCATTGCTTGTCCCTTTTCAGCCCCACCACAGGGTGGCGGCTCAGTTTCTCCTCCTCAAGTCTTTCTTTTCCCCGAGTCTCAGCCTCTGTGACAACTCCGAGCTTCTCTCTGCAGATCCTGAAAAAAGAAGAAGCCATTCCTTGGCCCGGCACCCTGGCTATCGTTCATTCCTACATCGCTTACAAAGAAGGTGGCGACACATTGTTTTCTCTAAGTCGTACGTCCGGCTCGACAAACGAGGACGCGCTGACTCTTCCATGGTTCTGTCTTTCAGCTAAAGAAGAGGAGAAGCAGAAGCTGATGAAGTGGAGTTCTGAACTGAAACTGGAGCGAGAGCAGCTGGAACAGAGAGTCAAACAGCTCAGCAACTCCATAACGGTGAGGAACTCTCTGAAACGGCTCAGCAACACGACAAATACAAAAAAATTAAATTAATTAACCAAGTGGAGGCATCACTGATAGGGCTGCCACTATTTTTCTTTCAACTAATCTGTCAACTTTTTTACTGATTAAACAAATATTTTTTCTCCCAAAAAAAGCCAAATTACCCAAGTTCAGCTGATTTTAACAGACAGTATGTCGTTGTATAATGCTGCACAATATGAAATGTCAACAAAAGTTTACATATTAAAATGCAAAACTATAGAATTAAACTGATAAAAAAATAGCTAAAAGGGGGTTTATTTTTTTAAGTCTGTACAGCAGCTCCAAAAGCAATCCAAGTTTATATTAACCCCTTAAGAACATAAAGAAGTTCAGTCTCTGGATGCTTTAACCCTCGTGTCGTCCTGCGGGTCAAATTGATCCGTTTTAACGTTTCAAAATATGGACGAAAAATATTTTCACAGTGAAAATTCTGATGTCTGAATTTTCAACATTTTTGGGAAATCTTTGAACATTTTTGGTGGAAAAAAGAAATGTTAAAAATGTTTCTTTAAGGACATTCACATAAAAACCAACCAAAATCCAGAGAATTTCGCTGGATTTTGGTTGAATTTTTTTTGTGAATGTTCTTAAAGAAAATATTAAAGTTTTACTGATATATATGTAATCACTTTAGATATTTTTAGGATTTTTTGGAAGATCTTTACTCATTTTGTGAAAATATTTACAAGAATTTTCTTGCCAAATTTGGAGGATTTTTTAAATGCATTTCTTAAGGGAAACTTTTAAGGAATTTTTGGAATTTTCTTCCTGGAGGTTTTCCAAATTTTAGCAAATTTGGTGAATTTTTTTGTTGAGTTTTTGGATTTTTTTCAGATGAGGGAACAACATTTTTTGGTGCCTGTAAATGAAGGCAACCGGAGGGTTAGAAACTAAAGCAGCTCATTTTTTTAAGCTTTTTTTTAACTTATTTTAAATTTTTAAATATCACAGACTTCAGTGCACATCACTCGTCTTTAACTTCAGTATTGTGGTTTTGAAATCGTGACTTCAGCAGTGCAGCAGCAATTTGCTTTGTATGGAGTCTTCATTTGCATTTTGTTTTTCTGCTGCTGCTTAAAACTTGTGCGTAGTTTTTGAATAATTCGACAAACTGTTAAAGCTTGCTGAGCCTCAAATGGCTTTTGATGTTGGAGCAGAACTCTGGGTTTGAGTATATCTTCACAGTACGCATGCCAGAGGAAGATGATTTCCACTTCTGCCTGCATCATTTGAATTCAAGACCACATTTCTTGTCATTATTCTCTTCTTCTTTTTTTAAATCGCAGTTTGTACAACAGCAAGTTCACATTAAAAGCAGCACTCTGTAAGACCACTTACAAGTAAACACCAGTGTGTTTCTACATTGTTAATCTGAAGAATATCATGAAAGTCCTCAAACTACTAGTCCAGTCATTGGATTCACAGGTGTTAGCATTAGCTTCGCTGCAGTTCACAATGTTTGTGCTTCCAAAAAATGTATATTCAGTGCTTTCACTGAATCCACAAAAAATGTTCATTCAGCTCTCTTCTCTTTGATTTAGTCATTTCAAAATATTGAAAGTTAGGGATACATCTGAAAGCAAATTATCCTCCAGATTCAATAGAATAACGACTCGAATGTTCTCACCGCAGAAGAACAACCAAATGTTTCATCACCAGGTAGAGGTGAAGCACGAGAAGGAATAAAGATTCATCTAAAATCTCAAAGCATGCCCTGTGACAGACTGGTGACCTGTCCAGGGTGTCCCCTGCCTTCGCCCGAGTCAGCTGAGATAGGCTCCAGCACCCCCTGCGACCCTAGTGAGGATAAAGCGGTGTATAGAGAATGGATGGATGGATGGATCTCAAAGCATACGATTCATTTCATGTGGTGCCAAATCTGACCGTTTTTCTTGTTTCATTAGAAATGCATGGAGACCAAAAACACCATCCTGGCTCGGCAGAAGGAGATGCAGATTTCCTTGGACAAAGTCAAACACCTGATTCGCCTAATCCAAGCCTTCAACTTCAACCAAGCCCTGGCAGAGACGGAGGGTAAAGACGTCAGAGTGCAGGACAGTGCTGAGGCTGCAGGCGCCTCTGAAGCTGCACCAGAAATCAACTCTGTGGAGAAACCGAAACCAAGCAGCTCCCCAACAAGCGGCGGTACCGATGGAGGCGACAAGCAGGAAAAGAAAGGAGCCGCAGAAAGCAACCAGACGCCCGAAGCCGATGGCCAGCCTGACAGCACAGTCCTTGCAGCGGATAACAGCCCCGGTGGAGAGGCGGGGGGTAAGGCGGGGCCTGGGGCAGGGGGAGGGGGTAACACAGGGACCAGTCTCCAGCCGGAGGTCGTGGCCAAGCCTGAGACTGAGGCAGCTCCGGTGGCTGACGTTCCCGCCTCCTCAGCGGTCGCGTCTATCGCCACCACCAACGGCACGACCGAGCCGACCTGCCCCGACCACAGCCCCACGGCAGGCTGCCCCGCCAACGCAACCACCAACTCTGAGAACAAGATGGCTGCCGTCAACCCTCCAGAGACAGCGGTGGAGAAGAAACAGGAGGAGGTCACTGACAGTGACGGCAGCAACACCAACAACAGCAAAACCTCAGAACCCTCCCAGCATTCTTTGCCAGCTCTGGTCAGCAGTTTGGACAATAAAAAGTAATGCTACGTCTCTGGAGTCGCGGGAATTCAAACATATATATTAAAAAAAAAAAAGACTTTGCTTGCACCGTGAGGTGCCCTGAAGTTGCCAATCTGTATAAATGTTGTTTGTTTGCATTGTATTGTCAGACTGTGTCAATGGTAGATATACAGCCCAAGTCACATGACTCTGGGAAGACGTAGGCTGTTCCACCCACAAAAGCTGGGCTACAGGAAGGCGTACGCACCAGTGTCATCATGCCAATTAGTGATAGACGTCATGGTGGGAATGCTCAAAGGGAGATTTAATTCATCATCACACCAGTGTGTGCCTGTTATAGTGGCCCCTGTGTTCTCTGGTGGGGTGGGGAGACGGTTCACATGGGTGCAAAGATAACCGAGAACGTGGAACCAAACATCTGTCAGGGGTTACTGGTCTAAGAAGCAGTGTTGTGATAGTATGAAAAGAGAACCTGTTCATCCCCTCGTCCCAACGAGCTTAATGTGAACAACCTCCTGCAGCTCGATGATCTCCTTAACGTTTGAACTGTCCTGAACCTTAACCATCAGTCCCAACCTGTTCCAGTTAATCCCTAACCCTAAACCAGCCATCGTCCCTGTCAATCCACGACTAAACCATCCTTCCCTGTTGAACCTGATCTTCTAGAGACTGACAACAAAACAACACGACCGAAAGGGTTCAGTATGCTTCAAACAAAGTGTCACCTGAATGCTTCAAACAAAGTGTCACCTGAGTAGAGATACTCAAAGGCAGCACAAAAACTTGCAACTAGTGCAATTAAGGCTGGAAATGTGGATAATATTTTCAGTTTCACCTTGAATATAGTCATATCAAAAGTGTAACAAGAATGAAAAATACCCTAGATGTAACTGTCAAAAATTCTACAGATACTTTGATCCTTTGAACCTTCCAAATACTAATGTTGGAAAGCTTTGAGCTGAGAGGAAGGTTAAACACTGTTTGATGGCCTTTTATTAACCAATAGCAGTAACTGTAACCCAGTACAAGTTTTCCCCAGTACAAGAGTTATCCACAACCGATGAGCACATCCAATGGATGTTTCATCAGAATTTAAGTCTTCTGAGAAGACTTAAATTCTACCAGTTGCATTATTGTTGGATATTTAGGTGGTGTTGGAATAAGGGCTTACAGACATCTCATCAGGCACTTAAACTGACATCCTTATCTTAATGATCTTCAATCAGTCAGGTAACATGATCAGAAGCAGTAAACTTCCCATCCTTCTTATAGCTTTGCCCACGCTACCTTGTGGAGTGTTGTGGGGGGTAACTAAAGTAGAATGTGCAATTCTAGGAAGGATTGCAGTCCGATTGCTGGAGGCTGTTGCAGATTATATGCAGTCGCTGCAGCTTGTACATTTCAGATTCTGATATAAAACCTGCAAAACTTTCCACTAATCCTTAAAAGTTAGAGTTTATCTCCAGTCAGCCGTTGATTTTAATTATTAGCATTCTTATTAAACCCGACAACCCAACCAACCCCCTTTCCCAGCAACCAGTAGTTCACCTTTACATTGCCTCCCTTTGGAAAACAAAGTGCTAGTCAAACTAAAATCTTGCCTCAGAACAACCTCTATATACCTGTCAGTTGCTGCGTAAAGACTTAAAGTGTTATTGAAGCATACTTACACATTTAAACTGAGGTATGCAAGCAAGACAAGAACTTCTACTATAACTGAGAAGACTTTCCGATGTTTCAGGTCAACTTCTTTGTCATTTACAGCTTTGTACAGATTGTTTGAAGCATTCTGATGCCTTTAAACAGACTTTCCAAACACTACCTACAACTTAAACCATGACTAAACAAAACAAACATGACTTTCATGACATAACAAAAACATAAATTTAGCCGTAACTCAGCTAACTGAAGAATCGTCCCCTCTCCTAGTCCTCTAAGATTACCCACAGAAAGTATTGGACACATGTTAGTGAAGCCTACTGATACCTTTAAACTGAGTATCCTAAGTTCCCCATCAACCAATGACGTAAGTCCAACCTTGCCTTCAAAGGCCTGCAAATGATTTCTGACTGTTTTCCTGAACCCAGAAGGCTTCACTGTGCTTCAGATCCACTGCTTTGAGCAAAGTCTTGTCTGAAGTGTTGTCTACAACTTCGTAAATGTCATCTGAAGCACACTGATGTCTTTAAAAAGACCAAACTTAATGACAGAACACCATGATATTCCCTTCCTGACTAAAATCTGAATTTAGCCCTAACCCGGCTAACTGAAGAATCCTCCATCTCCCAGTCACCCAACAACCTAACGTTACCCGCAGAAAGTGTTTGACGTGTTATTGAAACATACAATACCTTTAAACAGGTATCCAACTTCCCCATCAACAAAGGCCTGCGAACAATTTGTGACCATTTCCTTGAAACCGAAGACTTCAGTATGCTTTAGGTCAACTGCTTTGAGCAAAGTCCCGCCTAAAGTATCGTTTACAAATTCGTAAAGGACATTTGAAGCACACTGATGTCTTTAAACAGACTTACCAAACTTAACGACAAAACACCATGACTTCCCTTTTAGCCCTAATCCTTTGCCTCCCAGTCACCCAATGATAAAACCACCAACCAACAGTCCCAGTTACCCTGCCCTCTCCCCATCTCTCCCCCACTTGCATCCCTGAGCTCAGGCAGAAACGCAGCTGAGCATCGTACGGAGGACGAGGTCGAACAGGCGCCGTAGCCTAACAGATGTTTTCAGTGGTGTCGGTCAAGTGTAGTGATTGAGTTTTCATTCGTGAGTCAAGTGTGTCAACTGTGAGCACTAAATGTGAAATTGCAATATTGCAATGTCAACACACACAAACTATATCTGGGCTGTGTTTCTTTTTTATAGGAAAAGATATTCAGGTCTTCCTAGTCTTCAGAATAAGTGCTTTCTGTTCCTGAACCTGCTGGACTGGCATTATCAACACAAAAAGGAGTCCTCTTTTTGAAGTGGTGATCTTCGCATTCTGTGCATTTCTGTTGAATCCTGAACTGCCAAAACGATGTTGTATCCAAATTCAGCAGGGACAAGTCCACTTACTGTTTTGAAAGATCAAATCATTTGGCGTTGTAAGATATAGATGCTACCATTTCAGAAATTGGAAGTCCCCAGATTGAGACAGGAAAGCTTATTAAACAATAACATTAAAGGAACTTTTTGTCCTTGAAATGGAGGATTTGTCGTACGAACCTGCTCCTGCAGACGGATCTCAAAGGACGATACCACAAATCCTGAGATTAAAGCACAAGCTTGCTGCATTACAAAGAAGTGCTGAAGAGCTTTTTGTACGTTAATATGGAATTAAACAGAGTATGCATCTCTTTGTCGTGATGTGACTTATCCCCACATTGCCAATATTTTTCTAGGAGGAAATACAAACCTCTGTCTGACATTAAGGCTCAAGTCTAGTTCATGTTTTAAGGAGGAGTGCCCGGGCTTCTGCCGTCTCAGAAACCCCTTCATCCCCTCACAGACATCTCTTTTCTTTCTGGAGCATGTCTGGGCTGAAATGTGATGCTGTTGTCCATCGGCTTGGTGGCTGTCAGTTCGGGTCTGTCTTTGTCTGGGGAACTGATCATGACTTCTGGCTTCTTGTTGGGTATGGGGTGGTTGCAAACTCTGGTCTGTTCATTAATGGTGCCTCTGGTTGTGCTGGACTTTATTTTCTTTCTTTTTTGCTATATTGGAGGGTTGTTGCTTATATTTTAGCCGTCCAACAATGTATTTCACTCCTGATGTGTTGAAATCTTCAAACCTGTTTTTAATCTATGTTGTTTTATTGGTATGGGTTTTACGGCCATGCTAGCTGCACCTGTTCACCGTCTTATGCATCTGTCCAATTAATTACTATCATATTCATGTTCTCCAGTGGATGAACCCGACTGATGTTGGTGATCCTCTCACCAACATTTTAATGTGTCCAACACTTTGGTTTATGACCAAACACCTGCAGAAAAAAAGACATTCCCATTATGTGGACCACTGCTTAGCTAATGATAGCATGCTAACATGCTAAGCAAATGTGGCAACTATTACTCTTGCTGCAGACTCAAAGTCAAAATAAGTGACTTGCGCAGGCATTTTGCACAAGCCTACAATCGGTACTAGCAAATATAATGGCTGAACTGCCAGCTGACGAAATCTGTCACATGAAATTATTCTGCACGTGTTAGCATGCTGACATTTTTGCTCAAAGCACGACCGTGTCTGAGGCCAGTATTGTACTTTCCGTGGGTTTGAGGGTCCACGAGATGTATGTTTTAGCAACTCCTTGAGAATCCACACAGACCTTTTTATGAACGTTCACAGGCTTCCCAAAATTTGTGTTTATGTGGCAACGACTCATCAAAGTCAGTAGTGTCAGCTGGGTGCCCATGGTGTCTGCTCGTGTCCATGTATGCTTCCACAATGGAGTATAGTGAAGGCTTAAAGCTGCATTCATTTCGCATCAGAGAACATACATTTCCAAGTTGAGCATTCCAAATTCAAGCTTGAAGCATTCCCGACTCATAGCGCCAAACTATCAACAAACTTGTCTCCAGGTATCTGGAACAGCAACAACTGAACCAAATAAACATTTCGTCAGATCGTTACAGCCGACCACAAACGCTACGAAGCATTTTATCTTACGTCATTTACTAACATAGCCTCAGTAAAGTTTGGCTTTTGTGGACACTTGTTCCGCAGACTTTAACGTCGAGACTGTAGACTGTATTTAAACAATGGATGTAGCCACGGTGACAAGTGCATTTGGCCATCGACGTTTTAGCCTTTTAAAACTGGACATACTGAGCGAGAGATGGATCTAACTTGAGAACTTGACGACAAGCCCATACAGTAGCAAGCTCCCAATCACAAGGCAGTCCTGCCCTAAAGCATAACCTGCTTTGTTGTTGATTTTCCTCTAAATAGGACTATAATTCACAAATTAAGTATCATGCTCCGTTGAAACAGACTTAGAACTAGCAATTGAAACCATAAAGTGATTAGGAAAATGGTTACTGAGGTAGCGGATCAAGTGAGAAGTAGGCTCATTTTTTTATACGATCAAACGTCTTTTGCAACCAGAAGAGTCGCCGCCTGCTGCCTACGTCTTTACCTTTTATATACAGTCTGTGCTTTTGCTCAAAGTATATCTGTGTCTAAAGCAGAGTGTGATTCTCATTGGGGATCAGAAATTTTAAAGTTGAACGGTCCAAAATCCAAGCTTGAAGCATTCCTGACTCATGATGTAAAGAATTAACAAACTTGTCTTCAAATATCGCCAATAGCTGCAAAGTTTAACTGGATACAGCAACAAAATTAAGGAGGCTAATGACAGATATTGTTTAGTTAGAACGTCACACATACAGATGACCACTGATATTACCAATTCCAGATGCTTCTTTTACTGATAAAACTTCAACAATGGTCACTTTTGTGGGCTCTGTCATACAAGATGCATAAAACTGGTCTGACATCCTCACATGGAGTTTCAACTTGAGTTGTGCCTTCAAGTAGGAAGTTCTAGGAGCTGCTAGCATGGTCACAGAGGGTTGTAGACCCTCAGTTCCTCCTTGCATCAGGATGCTGTGCTGGTAGATGTGGGTGAACACATTGTTGGACGGCTACAAACTTCTTTTTTCTTTCATATCACGTGGACTCTGAATCAGCATATCTGACACCTGGTTCTCTGACATCAGCTGTACAAACTGCCTTCATTCAGAAGATCCCAGAAAGTGTTTGGCCACAGTGTGATTGATGATGTGATTAGTCTGCGATGACGAGTTTAGCCGGAAGGAAAACGAGAGCCAGAGATGCAAGTCTAACAGAAAATGGCAACTAATGTGTCCTGAGTTTCTTATGAGTATCATTATTGTGTGTTTTGTTATTTGTCGGCGTACTCGGGTGGATGTTCTTCTTCTTCTTCTTCTTTCAACATGTCAGACTGTGTTCACTCGTGGATAGAGCAGAGTAGTCATCCAGTCTCTTCACTGAACAACTTTCAAAGAGCCCAAACTTGTTCCAGACAAACTGGACCTTTCCCTTCTGTACAGTAGGTACCTCGAGTGCCTTTCTTCAAACAGCAGATAATATTTGTCTCTTGACTTGCACTGTGACTTGTAGAACCTTACTAACCCTCCGGATAATCCTCCCACCCGACCCGACCCGACCCACCCACCCCGTTCCCCAGGAGCTCCCCTCCAGACTCCGGAGCACAAACCCGGTCCCTTCACCTCAGGCTGCCAGTAGTCAATGCAAGTTGAAACTACATTTCATATTATGCCGTTTTAAAAATCGACCAGATAGTGTTTTGTTGTTGTTTAAAATAGGAGTTGCCTTAAATGTGTTTTAATTTCCTTTTTACATTCGGGGGGTTTAAAAAAAAAGAGGATAAAATAAAGACGCTGGTGGAGGTGGGAGGCAGTTTGGCAAGAAGCTGTTGATGATGATGAGATCTCACTCGGAGATGTTTTTGTGATGCACTTTTGGTTTGACCAGTATTATATTATTATTATTATTATTATTTTTATCAGAAATCGGGATCCGTCATGCATTTTCTAGCTGGACTCGGGAGCTCGTTTGTTTTGTTTCGAAAGGTCCGCCGTCCCCTCTGTGCTGTGGTTCTTCTTCTTGTGTTTTCGGAGGAGGGGTGAGTTTGCTAAATCAGGTCATGTGAGCCGGAGCCCGTGTGGAATGAACAAATCAAAAACCCATCTAGCAACATCTGTCCACTCGGTGTGGTGGAGCGCATGCCTTCTTATGCAAATTTTTATACAAGATTTGTCAAACCTTTTTTAATATGCATTTTGCTTTTGTTGATTTTTTTAAGTTTTTATGTGAAACTCAAGTCACCTTTCTTTCTTTCTTACTTTCTTTTCTTTCCTTCTACCTTTCGTTGAACATTCTGGCGTCCGGACGCCAAACGTGTGCAGTTTCGGTGTCGCGGTCGCAATTAACCTTCGAGAGGAGACGTTTCTTTCTGGTGTCGCGTTTTATGGACGAAGCTGCGAAGGCTTCAGCCGTGGATGTACGAAGGAGAGCTTGATTTAACAAGATCCTAAAAGTCTCTTCGCTTCTAGTGTTTCTATCCAGCTTATTGGCGTCACCATTGATAGAACCACTGCAGGAACTTGCAAGTCAGATTTAGGACAGTCCGAACCTTTTATATGTGTTCCGACTGCAAAAACCGACCCTTTAGAGCCTCTTTCAGGACAGAAAAACCACATACACCAGGTTAGGTACTTCTTGAGAAACTTCTATGTGAGTTTCAAGCTGGTTGGTTAAATTTGGAGAGAATATCAGATGGCAATTTTCAGCTGTCTTGATGTCCTCGTCTGGTATCAGTCTACATCAGCATAAACTAACATAAACGTCTAGGTCCTACGTGATTATAGAACTCGAGTTTTGTTGTTGTTTTGGACGCAGAAACAGAAAAGTCTAAAAGGGACGATTAAGGATCCATTCCTGCAGTGGAACGCTGCCATTGGAGTTCAATTCTCATCGTTCAAAGCTCTGGTGACGTTAAAGACCTAAAGTTATCCACAGCCATTCCAAATGTTGACTTATAGTTGAGTTTCTTCTGCCTGGAAATGACATAAAAATCATACAAAAGACAGTAAGACGTTGTGTTATAGGTGCTACTGATGAATCTTAACTGTTTCTATGTTCTTGTTTTTACTAGATATTCCTCAAATTGCTACCACATAAATCAAGCAGTTTTATTGTTGACGTGAGATTCGTCAGCCTTGTCTTGGTGGCGATTCTTCTTGGCCTCTACCAAGACGTCGATGTTATCAGGCCATTAAATGACCTGTTATCATTGCACATCATTCAGTCTAGTGGGACGAAAATGTGATCTTATCCATTCATTGATTGGATTCATGGATCCAGTCATTGACAAATGGAAAATAAGCCTGATAACGTTGGCAAACTTTTGCAGTCTTGTGAATCTATGGGTTTGAAATCTCTCTGTGGCCCTGTAAAGCTACAAAATGGAGCTTTGTAACTTTAAAGGTTTTGTTTTAACCCAAATTATGATATTTTCTAAATCAAGTCATTCTGGAGCCTAAACTAAATATTGACAAAAAACTGCCGAAGTTTGATTCCCATCTTTGTCAAAACTAGACAAAGATGGGAATCGAACTCGAGGCTTTTGGTGAAAGTCTGTTGATTAGCATATCCAGTTTCTAAAAATGAAGTTTAGTTCCTCCTAGTTGCAACTGTATTGCAAAGAATTGAGGCGATAATGGCCGACTAACCTGATTGCCTACATAAATTATAGTTCAAAAGTTTGGAGTTGCTTAGAAATGTCCTTATTTTTGAAAGAAAAGCAATTTTTAGACATTGTTAATGTGGTAAATGACTATTGTAGCTGGAAACTGCTGATTTTTAATGGAATATCTCCATAGGGGTACAGAGGAACATTTCCAGCAACATTTCCTGTGTTCTAATGCTACATTGTGTTAGCTAATGGTGTTGAAAGGCTCATTGATAATTAGAAAACCCTTGTGCAATTCTGTTAGCACATGAATGAAAGTCTGAGTTTTCATGGAAAACATGGAATTGCCTGGGTGACCCCAGACTTTAGAACAGTAGTACCTGGATGTGACTGATGTGAAATGTTTTGTCCAACAGCATCAGCAGCAGCAGTTTAAAAGTACCATTTTCTCAAAAATTTGCACCAGTTTCCACCAATTAATGATTTTAGATGTGGCGTTTTTAATTAAAACCAAGGAATATTTCAAATTTATCGTTAACTTACCATTATATGCAACTTTTTTATGTCATTTCCAGCCAAGATTCAGTAGAAATCAATGGTTTTCACGGCTATAATAGAGTTAAATCCCCCAATAATCAGCTCTCTGGTTCCATCCACGGCTGCAGCTCCTTGCTTTAGGTCTTAATTTGAACTTGACTAATGCACCATGCTGAATGTTGGGACCCGGCAGAGCTGCGTCGGAGGGTCGGGGGGCTCGATCAAGTCTTAAAAACTTTGTATTACCGAGCTCTCAAAGTGAATTTATCCAAAGAACACTGCACATGTTTGTTTGGACGCCTTGTCGCTTCATATCATCACCTCGTTGGTTTCCCGTGTCAGCATCGCGTGCATTCACCAAGCTGGAAGACGTCCCGTTTCAAGAAAATAAAGACAAAACTAAACTCTGGTTCCCGTGAAGCAGCAGTGGTTCGCTCCGACTCGAGTCTCTTTTCATTTTCCTCTCTCCGTTTTAAAACGATCAAGTCATGATTGTGGCCTTCTAGTATTCTGTCGGTACATGACGTCATTAATCGGTTGTTTCCCGCTCAGCCTCCATCCTTCCTTCCATCCTTCCATCCTTCCTTCCTTCCTTCCTTCCTTCCATCCATCCTGCCCGGACCCAACTGTACACCTGCAGCTTCTTACCTCATCCACAGCTGATTCCATTTGGGGGGTGTGTTGAGTGCAAAAAAGAAAAAAAAACGCGTTTAAAAAAAAAAACAAAATAAAAGAAGTCTTTTTTAATCTTCCATTTGGTGAGATGCATTGTAGCGATATGAATAAAGAAAAAGTTCACCTGGTGTGCTGAATAATGTGTAAATTGGTAATTACACAATCTGAATATTTGTATAATTGTTTGTATTTTTTCATAATGATTTTGGAAAGGAATGTGTTTATTTTTTTGACTTCTGTTCCAGATGTGTCTTCTGTTGGCCTGACATTGTGACTGGTCTGGTGGGATTCTTACCTCTGTATTGAGCCTCTTCTGTGATGAATTCTTTGTATGCAGTGTTTAGGAAATACTGTAGGGAACATGGGGAGGAGTTGATATTAGGAGCATTTGATCAATTTGTATTTATTTATTTTATCATTTTGTTAATAAATTGTGAAAAGCAGAGCGTCTCGTCACTTTGTTTTTATTCACAGCCTCAGTTTTGTATTTATGATCCATAAGCTGCCATTTTAGTTCATCTCGTGTAGAAAACATTTTTTTAATTAATAATGCAAGTACTGATAAAATTCACTGACATCTATTAAAATGCAATAATTCATGAATGAGGACATCAACAATAAAACAAATGTTTGTGGTGAAATTTTAAACATAAAACAAGCTGAATTCATGATGATAATTAAAATCTAAAATTGAAACAAATATATCTGGTGAACATTCAAATAAAAAAAAATCTGTTTTATTCAGAATGAAAATTAAAAATGCAAAATGAAAAAAAAAATACAACAAGCTGCATTTGTGATGAGAATTATACATTTGTAAAGAAAATTAAAGTATAAAATGCAAAAAAGATAAAATGTGACATTCGTGATGGAAGTTAAAATAGAGGTGAATAAATAAAGACAAATTTGTTGTATTTAGAGAAAATTTTTAAGTACAAATGTTAAAAGAAGAAAAAAGTTATTTTTTCATTAAAACTAAATTATAAAATGGAAAAAATAAAACGTTGCATTTGTGATGAGAATTATAAAATGAAAAAAGACAAATTTATAAAGAAAATTAAAGTATAAAAGGAAAAAAAGGGAATACATTTTGGATTAAAACTGAAATAAAAAAAGGAAATAAATAAAATAACGTCAGCTACATTTGTGATGGAAATTAATATAGAGATGGAATAAATAATATAACATTTGTTAAATTTATAATAAAAATTAAAATTCAAAATGGAAAGAAGGAAACCAAAACTTGCCATTAAAATTTAATTATTATTTAACGAAATCCATGCATGGAAAATAAACAAATAGAATAAATAAAGTTCCACTTTTTTTCTTTTTTTAAAAAACTTTTTACATGAATTGTAATATATATATATATATATATATATATATATATATATTAGTGATGAGTATTAAAATTGAAGGTGAGAAATGAAAACAAATTATGGGAAAAAAATAAATGGAAAAAATAATTAAAAGAAGCTACATTTAGAATTAGAAATACAGTTTGAAGAATAAAACAATAAATTAAACAATTACTAAACTATGTGGACTATACAGTATTTATTTGTCACCCATTAAGCAACTATCCATCCATTCTCTATACACCGCTTTATCCTCACTAGGGTCGTGGGGGGTGCTGGAGTCTATCCCAGCTGACTCGGGCGAAGGCAGGGGACACCCTGGACAGGTCGCCAGTCTGTCGCAGGCTGTGGCTCCTAATCGACCGTCAAAGCAGTCCATTTCTTGCCAATCACAAAATTGGCCAGCTCCATTTCTTACCAATTGAAACGGCGCTGTCGATTTCTCCTTCCATTTCTTGCCAATCAAACGAGACCCCCTCTCCATTTTTTTTTACCGATCATGAATCATCTTACTGTTCCTTTAAATACTCTACTGTGGAGCGGTAGTATTGTGAAGCAGAGTGGCGCAGCGGAAGCGTGCTGGGCCCATAACCCAGAGGTCGATGGATCGAAACCATCCTCTGCTAAAACATTTTTTCCTTTCCTACACCGTTTTAACGATTTATTACATAGAACGGCACAAACTTCATATACGAGGTGAACATTGTAGAGTTAAAAATAACTATAAGCTAAATGTGTGCAACGTTATAGTACTATTAGCTATTTTACAAATATCCTCAGCTGTTATTTAACTTTACAAGACTTTCGACTTGTTATAAAAAAAATCCATATTATATATTATATAGGCTCTTAACCTGTCTACATCTTAATTAGCAGGGTAAATTTATATAAAACTTATATTACTTTAATCCCATTCGAAAGTGCTTTGGCTCACCGTCTACTGCTTTAATGCCCCATATAAATAACGAGTACTTAATTATTAAGGCTTATTTGCTTTATTTTTACATATATTTATTACTAAATCAGGATACTGCGTTTTCAGATTTCTGTCGTCTGTGTGTTTTTACTGCGTCTTAAATGTTGGTTGTATAGATCATAAATTAATATTTTATGTGTTTTCTAATTTTTCTTCATAATCGTGGCAAAAACGGCAAGTTAATCACGATAAAGAAAGACTGAATAGGTAAATAAAATAAGCAAAATTGAAAAAAAAGCGAACGCCATGGCGTCACACATCGTCACGCCGCAGGGCATTGTGGGAGGTCAGCCATCACTGTTGGCTGTAGTTTGTTGTGGTGCTGCTGGCTTCACTGTTTATCTCCGGTTCTCTGCGGCTCAATGGGGGGAAGAAACTGCTGCGTTAAGAACTGCCGCCGTCGGTCTCACGACCACCACGGCCGGAAGCTCCCCAACGGACTGACCTTCCACTGTTTCCCCGCCTGGAGGACCAACGAAGGCGGACAGATATCGGAGCTGACAAGGCGGCGGAGGGCGGCTTGGGTGGCCGCCGTGGGCCGGAGCGACATCACCTTCGATAGCATCCCGTCCTCCATGAGGGTTTGTTCTCGACACTTTTACTCCGGTGAGTTCAAACCATAGACAGTAGAAAGTCTTTACATACAGTCTGTGGTTCAAACCAAACAACCTGCGGCTTCCTGTCAATAAAAGCTCAAGTTTTTCTGTCATCCATCAGCTTTATTTCAAACTGAGACGATTTGTTAGAAGTTCTTGTGTTCAAAGTTTAGAAGATACTGTTGAAAACATGGTAAGGAGTTCATATTTGGAGCTTTTGATCAATTAGCTTTTATTTGTTTTATTTTATTTGTATTTTTTGTCAAAACGTGAAACCCAGAGCTCCTCGTTGACTTGTTTTTTCTTATTTGGAGCCTGAGTTTTATTTTCAGGCTTTTTAGGCTTATTAACTCTAAAACACTGAAAAATCTTAGATATTTAGAGGTTTGAAACTTTAGTTTTAAGTTTTTAAATGTCTACACAAATACTGATATAACTGCTCAGACATTTTTTAAATACGAGAACTTTCAAAAGCATCTACACTAAAACAAATTATTATCAAAATGAATATCTGAAATAAAAATAATTAGAAAAAAACAAAAAATATACACACAAGACGGATCCGCTTCCCAATTCTTATGTTCTGAAATGTATATTAAATATAAATCCACATTACTAGAAGACTCCTCTGACTGTCTTAGTGAAAAATATTCTGTCTACTCTATGGTTGAAAACATTTTTAACCGGTTTTGAATATTGTGCCTCTGTTTCCAAACCAAAGCAAAGATGGCAGCTGGATAGAAAGCAGAGTCGCAATTTTGAAACCAGATAAAAATGATTGGAAATATTATATATTATTTTCCACAATGAAGGAAACTCCAGACGGCCAAGTGTCTGTCACTGTTGGTGAAGACAATGACGAAAACAATTTCTAGAATAAAAAAATAAATAAATAAAATACACACAAGACAGATACACCAAGAAAATTTCCAAACTTCTCGATGACCGGTCAGCACCTAATGTTTAGTTGTTGTTTCAGAAGATAAGAAAGCCAACAAATGAACCCCCGTTCAACTGCTTTATTTTGACATAAGGAGCCTTTCTTTGTACATTTTTGTTGTACATTGAACAATTGTTGGATTAGTTGCAGCTCTGAACTTTCTATCATACAGGTTACAGTCTCCCCTGCTGTGTCTGAGACCAACAAACACTTTGTGCTTTTACAGGTAGACCAGCGTATGAGATGCTGGAGTCAGATCCCGACTGGTGTCCGTCTCTAAACCTCGGTCACAACGATGGAAACTTGAGACGGGCCGAGCGCGTCCTGCCGTCAGTGCAGGCAAAGAAGAAGCAGAAACTGAAAATAACATTAAAGAAGAGACCGGCAGTGGCTTTCACAGCTCCACAGACACAATCAGAGGCCACAGAAGGTCAGTATGTCAACAATAATAAGCACACAAAGACTGTAGAGTAGAAAAAATAATGTCAACAAGTTTTAAATGAAAACAAGGCATGTTAAACATCAGGACTGGAGCAGATCGAGGCACATTTAACTGATCAGTATTGACTTTAACGTAAACACGGTCTTTGTGGCAAGCACACTGGAGATACAAACTGCTAAAAGGTAAATAAATCAATAATTGGCAGCCTTATCAATCAGTAATAGAGCATTTGGTAACGCAAAATTAGCATAACAGGGATTTGTCCTGCCCTGATGTTGCTGTTTTGGTCCATTTACGCTTGATTTTTAAAAGGAGGCTCTGCTAAACCTTCATGGGATACAGAAATGAACAGAAGCACCAACTGAAGACCATTAAGACTTTATGTTGGTGCCCACTGCCAGCTAAACCAACACAACGTTCTCTGCTTACATGAACTGCTCGTAGTCTTAGTGGTGCTTCCTCTGGTCTCTACAATATTAACAGAAAGAGTTCCTACAGCTAATCTAAAGTAGATTTCTTGCATTCATGCAGAAAACATAGGTTTTCGCCGTCTTTTATATTTTGTAGAGCCACAGTAACCCTGCCCTCTAATACTACATTTCAGACATTGTTCTACCAACGTACCTGACCACTTACATAACATTAAAGAACAGCTTGAGTGTAAAGATGCATTTCTTTTCTTAATGCATTGTAAATTATATCAGGTTTTAAGTAAATACATTGAATTAATTTGAGTAACTTTAATGTATTTAAATGCTATTGGATTGTGACTCTGTATTGGCAGACGCTAACAATTACAGAACTCAGAGTGGACCAGGGATTAAACCTAATCATGACAACCCAAGTTAAAACCCTATAAACAGAAGGTCCAGCTTGTGCTGTCATCTATTGGCGTACGTTCAGTCACTAAGCTACCCGTTAATTTCTCTTAAATTGAATTCACCAGCAGCCAGAAGGTCGTTTAAATAATTGTCCTTTGTTTTGAAATATAAACTGCCATTCAAAAGGTTTGAGGTCACTTACAAATGTCCTCATTTATTATAGAAAAGCACTATTTTCAATGAAGATAACATTAAATGAATCAGAAATCCAGTCTGGACATTGTTAATGTGGTAAAGACTATTCTAGCTGGAAACGGCTGATTTTTAATGGAATATCTCCATAGGGGTACAGAGGAACATTTCCAGCAACCATCACTCCTGTGTTCTAATGCTACATTGTTAGATAATGGTGTTGAAAGGCTCATTGATGATTAGAAAACCCTTGTGCAATTATGTTAGCTCATGAATAAAAGTGTGAGTTTTCAAACTTTTGAATGATAGTGTATGTTTAATATAAGTTGAGATCATTGAAAAAAACTTTTCTGACAATCTGAGTGAAAAATATTCTGTGAATTGCATGATTTAAAACAAACAAACCAAAGATGCAGACTGTTGCTGCAGCTTCTTGGATGGAAAACGATGTCTCATATTAGAAACCAGTAAAAAAAAAGAAAAAACAGTCTGAATGTTATTTTACCCAGATGTACAAGGGGAGTGTTTGGGAACAAGTGTTTTGACTATTTAGGTATTTTTCAGATGAGTTCCCATCACTACGCCTAGATCAACATGACGAAAACTCTGGACCAGCTAGCTGTCTACTGCTGTCAATGAAGTCAAAGAAGAAGCCGAAAAAAAGGAAAAAGACAGAGACGAGACCAACGGAGATGTCCACAAGTCCTCAGACACAATCAGAAGCAGCAGAAGGTCAGAATACCAACAAGTTTATGTTAAACTCACACATTTTAACTGGAGGTCATTAGGTGTCATAGAAGTCTGTCATGGTGCCCGTTTCTAGCTAAACTCCTACGATGCTCTCTGCTTGCCAAGATGGACCTGCCTGTAATCCATTAACTTCTTTAAAAGCAAATTCATGAGCAGCCAGGGGATACTTTATGACACTTTCTAATGTATTTGAAATATAAAACTGTTCACTGTGGGGGTAAAAAAAAATAAAGCGGTTTTACAGGTTGCTCCTGTGTTTCTGAACCAAAACAAAGATGGCGGATTCACAGTTTAAATCCAGATAAAATGGTTGGAATATTATTTCATTCTGTTTTCAGGATTGTTTGGAGAACAAAAGAAACATCTTCATATTTTGATTGCTGAAGTATTTTGCAGATTGGGTTCCATTTTTACACCTGGATTACAATGAAGGAAACTCGCTGTCAGTGAAGTCAAAGAAGAAACAGATTAAAAGAAAAAAGACAGGTCATGGTGCCCGTTGCTCGCTAAACCAACACAATGCTCTCTGCTTGCCAAGATGGAAGTGCCCGAAGCTCATTAACTTCCCTAAAAGCAAATTTACTGGCAGCCAGAAGAGTGTATTAAACACTTTTTCTAAGGTTTTGAAATGTATATGAAATTCAAAAAAACATTTTTAAGGGGTTTTACAGATTGTTTCCCTGTGTCTGAACCAAAACAAAGATGGCGGCTGATGCTACCTGGACAGGGAACATAGTCACAGTTTAAAACCAGTTAAAATGATTGGAATATTCATTCTGACTTAGGGAGTGTTTGGGAATAGAAGAAACATCTTCAAAACCAGTATTTTGAACACTGAAGTATTTTGCAGCTTGGGTTCCATTTTTACACCTGGATTACATTGAAGGAAACTCACTGTCAATGAAGTCAAAGAAGAAACAGATTAAAAGAAAAAAGATGGAGACGAGGCCAGCGGAGACATCCACAACTCTTCAGACACAATCGGAGGCAGCAGAAGGTCAGAATACCAACAAGTTTATGAAGTTTGACCAGAGGTCATTAAGTGTCGCAGAAGTCTTTGTCATGGTGTCCATTGCTAGCTAAACTCCCACAATGCTCTCTGATTGCCAAGATGGAAGTGCCCATAGCTCATTAACTTCTCTAAAAGCAAATTCACCGACAGCCAGGAGATAATTTATGGCACTTTCTAATGATCTGAAATGTGAAACCTGTTAAAATGGTTTGAATATTGTTTCATTCTCTGAATTTGATGATGGCATATTTTGCAGATTGGGTTCCATCTTTACAACTGTATTACGATGAAGGAAACTTGCTGTCGGTGAAGTCAAAGAAGAAGCAGATAAAAAGAAAAAAGATGGAGACGAGACCGACTGAGATGTCCACAACTCCTCAGACACAATCAGAGGCAGCAGAAGGTCGGATTAGCACCAAATCTATGAATATTGACTAAAGGTCATGAGGTGTCACAGAAGTCTTTGTCATGGTGCCCATTGCTCGCTAAACCAACACAATGCTCGCTAAACCAACACAATGCTCGCTAAACCAACACAATGCTCTCTGCTTGCCAAGATGGAAGTGCCCGTAGCTCATTAACTTCTCTAAAGCAAATTTACTGGCAGCCAGAAGAGTGTATTAAACACTTTTTCTAAGGTTTTGAAATGTATATGAAATTCAAAAAAAACATTTTTAAGGGGTTTTACAGATTGTTTCCCTGTGTCTGAACCAAAACAAAGATGGCGGCTGATGCTACCTGGACAGGGAACATAGTCACAGTTTAAAACCAGTTAAAATGATTGGAATATTCATTCTGACTTAGGGAGTGTTTGGGAATAGAAGAAACATCTTCAAAACCAGTATTTTAATGATTGATGTATTTTGCAGATTGGGTTCCATCTTTGCACCTGGAATACAATGAAGGAAACTCACTGTCAATGAAGTCAAAGGAGAAGCAGATTAAAAGAGAAGAGATGGAGACGTTAACAACTCTTCAGACACAATCGGAGGCAGCAGAAGGTCAGAATACCACCTTCAGAAATTCTGCTTGTTCTACTTAAATGAGTATGAGTCAGATCAAACTGATGTGTTTCTTGTCAGCCGCTGTAGCTTCTCAAAGATCGACACCTGGATAACGATTGACATTTATCTCCAAGGTTACAAGGTTACATTAGCAACTCAATTAAGTCATTTGGTGTCTGTGTAGACTCCATCCAGAAGCCATTAACCATCACAGAAGTCTTTGTCATGGTGCCCCTTTACAAGCTAAACCCCCGCAATGCTCTCTGCTCTGGTGCCTGTAATCAAAGTGACCTCCTCTGTAGGTTGCTACAGTTAGACACAGCAAACAAACTGCAGTCTTTAATTTAACTGAAGAATAAGACGCACCCCCTGGTGGTTATTTTTGAGTCTCTGTAATTGTTTTATGTCACTCTGTAGCTGTTTTATGTTTTATTTTTGAGTCTGTGTCGTTTTGTGTAACATTGCTGTTGTTTTGTGTCTTGTTTCCCAGTCTTTATAGTTTTGTCTCACTTTCTGACTGTTTTTTGACTTGTTTCCAAGTCTTTACTCGTTTTGAGATATTTTCTGGCTGTTCTGCTTCTAGTTGTTGAGTATTTGTAGTGGTTTTGTGTCACATTCACATTCTTTTTGTCGCTTTTCTCTCACATTTTGGCTGTTTTATGTCTTGCTTTTGAGTGTCTGTAGTTGTTTTGTGTCACTTTCTGGCCATTTTTCAACGTGTTTTTAAGTCTTTGTCATCCTTTGTGTTACATTTTTGCAGTGTTGTCTTGTTTCCACGTATTTGTAGTTTTTTCCTCACAATCTGGCTGTTTTGTGTCTTAGTTATTTTTTACTGATTTTGTTTTCTGCCTTTTCTGTGAATGTATTTTGAAATTATTAATGGCAATTTATCGATTAATCATTACATTCCTAAGACGCAATGGAAATCGATTTTCGCGGCAAGTCAGAGCTCCGAAAGTGTAAACAAAGCTGTTACGTGCATCACGATATCTTTCAGTTCTTCATAGAAGTCATGAATACCAAAGATAATTTTCTTTGAAGCACTGCCATCAGAAGAGCCTGACTTAGGCTTGGGAGCCATAATGAAGGGCAAAAAGTTAGCGAATGTAGTGCAATTCAAGGTGCTGTACAACCTTCAAATGTAAACAAAGCCGTCTTCTAGCTCAGTTTCTCGACATATTCGTCCACTCTGCTCACCAACTGGTTCCACGTAACCAGTTCCAACAAAATGGCGTGCGTTGAAAACTGAGGACCTCTCCGTAAACACTTCCGACGTAACAACAAAACGCCCTAAGTTGAGGACGTCGTAAACTGAGGACCCCCTGTAAAGTCATGTCTAAAATTGGAAATATTTTAAATGAAGTCTGGTGGTAGAGATGTCCGTGTTGGAAGAACTTGTACTGTTGCTTCAACAATGCTTGAAATTTGTGTCCCTGGAATGAAGTTAACCTGATAATCCGACTAAACTGTAAACTGCAGGTTTCAAGAAGCCGTCGGTTCCTCCCTGGAGAGATGTCAAATCTGTGCTGCAGTCGCTCATCCAGATCAACACCAACATCAGTAAGAAGCCTGAAGACGAAACACTCGACCGTCCGGCTGCAGACAACACGGAGCTCAGCTTCAGGGTACGACTACAACAAATAGCTGCTCTCTGTTTATCTGTAGAATTTCACAGATTTAACAAACACGACGTGATGTTTTAGGACTTCTTCAGAAACACTCTGGAGGCGTCTCTGGAAGCTTCCATCAGGTCCAGAGCTCAGTCCAAGGCGTCGTCCTGCAACTCCGAGCTCACGGTGGAGCTGAACCTTCAAGTTCCACCTCTGAGGGGAAAGTCAGATGCCTCCTCTTCATCACTTCCTGTTTCCTCCTCCTCTTCTTCATCCTGTTTGAACTGTGACCGACTGCAGAGGAGGGTGGAGGAGCTGAAGGACAAGTTGTCTCAGTTTGCAGGAGAACAAGAAGACATGAAGGCTTCAGCTGCTGGGATCGAACCAGAGCAGAGCGCTGAGACGATCTACGAGATAGAAGAGGAAGTTCTTGAATGTAAGTTTAGTGAACATGAAGCTTCTGTTGGCTTTATTTGAGCATTTCACCTCAGGAAGTGTGTTTGCTTGTTGTTTATCTACAGGATTCAACTGTTTTGTTGGATCACAACATATTAAATGAGTTCTAATCTTAAATTCCTGGTTGGTTTCTGTTGTCAAAATGTTCTTCACCTATAAAAAGAAGCTACGATATCACTTCTTTTAGTCTTTGTAGTTTTTTGTGTCACTTTGTGGCCATTTTATGTCTTTTTTCTCAGTCTGTATAACTGTTTTGTGTCAATTTCTTGCCTTTTTGAGTCTGTGTAGTTGTTCTGTGCCACTATCTGATCTTTTTGCATGTTGTTTCCAAAACCTTGTAATCATTTTGTCTTACATCTTGTCGTCTTTGTAGTTTTCTCTCACTTCTTGGCCACTTTTTGTCTTGTTTTTGAGTCTTTGTAGCTGTTTTGTGCCTCTTTTTGGCATTTTTGCGTCTTGTTTACGAATCATTTAATTGTTTTGTCTTGGTCCTGAGTCTTTGTAGCTGTTTTGTGTCACTTTCTGGCCGTTTTACATCTTGTCTGTCAAGCTTTGTAGCCACTTTGTGTGACGTTTTTACTATTTTGTGACCTGTTTCCGAGTCTTTGTAGGCTATTTTGAGCTGTTTTGCATTATGTTTCTGTGAGCTTTTACTGTTTTGTGGCAGTTTCTGGTAGTACTTAGTATTTGTAGTCGTTTTTTGTAACGTTTAGGATTCTGTGCAGCTTGTTTCCGGTTCTTGTAGTTTTTCCTTGCATTTTGGCTGTTTTGTGTCTTGTTTTTGAGTCTCTGTAGTTGTTTTGTGTCATTTTCTGGTCATTTTCCAACTTGTTTTAAAGCCTTTGTCATCCTTGTGTCACATTTTTGCGGTTTTGTCTCTACTTGTACTAATTTTATGTCAGTTCATGGCTGTTTTGTGTCTTGTTTCCACATCTTTGTAGTTGTTTTGTGTCGCTTTCTTGCCTTTTTGCATCTTGTTTTTGAGTTTCTATGCTTGTTTTATGTCATATTTTAGCTATTTTCTGTCTTGTTTCCAAGTCTTTGTACTCGTTTTGAGTCATTTTCTGACTGTTCTAATTCTAGTTTTTGAGTATTTGTAGTCATTTTTGTCACATTCAGGCTTTTCTGCATCTTGTGTCTGAGTCTCTGTAGTTGTATTGTGTCAATTTCTGACTATTTTTCAGCTTGTTTTTAAGTTTTTGTAGGTCTTTGTGTCACATCTTTGCAGTTTTGTGTCTTGTTTCTGCATCTCTGTACTTTTCTCTCACATTGTGGTGGTTTTGTGTCTTATGTGTACTAATTTTGTGTCACTTCCTGGCTGTTTTGTTTCTTGTTTTTGAGTCTTTGAGTGATTGTTTTGTCACTTTTTAGCTGTTTGTGTTTGTTTCCGAGTATTTGTAGTCATTTTGCGTAACTTTCTAGTGATTTTGCAAATTGTTTTTACATCTTTGTTGTTGTTTTGTGTTACATTTTTGTTGTTTCATGTCTTGTTTCCAAGTCTTTGGAGTTTATTCTCACTTTTTGACAGTTTTGTTTCTCATTTCCGAGATTTTGTATTTTCTCTCTGTCAGGCTATTTTGCATTATTAACCATTGCAGCTTCAGAGCATATTTCAGTCAGTTTAGGTTCAGGTTTCTGCAGACGTTTCATGTGTCTGTCGGTCCTTGCAGGGTCGGAGCCGCTCTCACCTGATCAGGTGATTCACTGTGACCAAAGCAAGGCGAGTCCGTCGTGTCGACCGCGTCCTCGCTTCAGGAAGGAGTGGCTCAGCATGTTCTGGTTCCTCCGCTACTCGCCGAGGTTCGACCACATGTGGTGCCACGTCTGCCGCCTCCACGCCTCCTCCTTGTACCACAAAATGGCTCTGATCAAAGGCTCCAGAGTGTTCAAGATGGACACCATCAAGAAGCACAGCAGCACCAAATACCACAAGGAGAACCTGGAGCAATACGTGAGGAGCGGAAACAGAATGTCATACCAAATCCTCTTATAGTTTCATCAGGTTTCTGCTCGATGTCCCTTTAGGAAGCAGGTAGAAGCTTCTGTAACAGCACGATCTGGGGGATAAAACTAGGGATCGATCGATTGCTGGGGCTGATATTTGGCATTTTTACAATTATCAGTGTTTCTTTTTATGTGATGCTTCAGATCTGATGCCTGTTGCCACTCTGTGGTCTCAGAAATGTCTCTGAACAAGAAACATAATCCAGGGAATTAGCTTCTCTCACAGTGGCTAACGGCTATGCTAACGGCTAGCGGCTAAGTTAGGAGGCAGCCACAGATTGACCTGAAACAGAGTCTGGAAAGCAGTAGTTAATGCTTTAAGATCTGAACCTTAGTGGACAATTAAAGTGATAAAACAGTGAAATATTAAGAAAATGGAGAAGAACAGCAGATGTGGTCTGAGAAATATCTGAACAAGAAACACAAATCAGGAAATAACAGCTAGCAGCTAAGTTAGAAGGCAGCCACAGATTAACTAGAAGAATCACTTTTAATTCTATTTTACATATTCAGTTGTAGTCACCCTTATTAATGTAGACGTTTAGTTCTGGATGACAGGTTCTCTGCTATCACATGCTGTTAAAACATCACATTTAATGTTTATCGGCTCCAAATATCAGTTATCGTCTTTGTCAAACTCCAATATTCAGCCCGATAAACCCACAAATAGGTCGATCCCTATGGAACACACTAGATTCAAAGACTAAAACTGCCAAAAAAAGGGCTGCAGCTAATCATTATTTTTATTTTTGATTGTTACAACAGACAACCACACTTTTTTACCTCATAAACTTTGTGTTCAAACAGAGAAAATTCAGTTTATTCCAGCTGTTAAAGTGCTGTAGTTTCGCAGGAGGATGTAGCTTTTGCTCAAAATGAATCTGCATTAAACACAGAGTAATTACTAAAACATGTATATTGATTATTTTAGGAGAATTAAACTGTGACTTAAAAAAGCACTACTCTAAACTGATATGTATGAAAATGTGTTTATTTTCTATTTGTTTTTCTATTTTATGACAGTTTTCTCGACCTTTTCTCGCCTTTTAACTGTATTTTTAAAAGTGTTGTCATAATCTCCTGAATGTTACTTTTTAAAAAAAGACTTTATTTTAAATATGTTTTATAATTTTGTATTTTTTATGTCAATCATAAAAATGGTAACACCCAACAAACCTTTCAGGGTCTCACAGTCTGTTTTTTGACTTTTGAATTTTGTGTTACTGCTGAATTCATTTCAAGCTGAAGTGGAAGATGATAAACTCTGGCCATGAAGGGACACACTGCAACAAACAAGCAAAAAAATGATTAGATTTATGTACGTACATTTTTTGTTTGTTTTTTCTCCAAAACACAGAATAAAGAGGTTAGCATGGGACTACAGACAAGCATAGAATATTTTACATGTATTTTGGTGATGTAGAGGTGTGAGCAAACACACTACGACTGAATAAGTCAGATCTAAAATTAGCAGGATTTTGAAAAAAGTCTGGCACTATGAAGGGGTAGAACTTTGTGTTTTGCAATATATTCTGTGACAAGAAAGAGTATTTACCTTGAATAATATCTATGAATGAAGTCTGAGCAGCTACGCAAAGATTGATGAAAGTCAAATCTAAAATTGAGAATATTTTGTTCGTTTACAGTAGAAAAAATATTAAATTACCTGACAAATTGTTATTATTCTGAATAAAGTGTTCACCTACTGTCGAAATACTGCTGTACAGTGGTGGATAAAAGTTTTTGGACACCCCATTCATTTGTGAAATACTGCATTAAGAATCACTCTTTGGTCTTCAGTGTTAATCTCTTTTAGTACAATAACAGCCAAAATACTACGCAAATCCTATAATGCCATTAAAAACTTCAAATTGATTGGTTCCATAAGAGTACATAAGAAATTTTGAGTATTGGGTCATTTTGGTACCAATGATCCACTAAGAAAGGTCCTGCTTTTTGTTAAAAGACACAATTTTTGTTGCCATGCTTCGGGTTTATATAAAGGCAGCACATTTGGAAGTTCTTCAGAGACAAAAATGGCTAAAACAAAGAACCTAACACATCTGAAGATACAGATTCTCAGCCAGGAAGGACTCAGCTGCCATCAGATAGCCAGGAAGTGCAGATGTAGACCTTCAGCAGTTGGATTTACTCTGCAGAAATAGAGACGAACCAACAGCTTGAAGACAAACCAAAGATCTGGACATTCAAGAGTTTCTTCAGCAAGAAATGTCTGCATCCTGATCCACAGGGAAAACTGCCGAACGACATCACAGGAGCCAAACTGGTGTCCAGTTTTTCACCCAACTTTCAGATCATAGCTTAAGGTCCTACCAGGCTGTGAAGAAGCTCCTGATCAATGAGAGACAGAGGATAGCCCGGCATCAATGGACCCAAGAACACAAGAACTGGACACTCAGGAAATGGAAGAAGATTCTGTGATCAGACGAGTCTAAAGTTGGTCCGAAATAACTCAAAACTACTCCAAAGTGAGTGAAAAAGTTACAAAATGACTCAAAATTTGTCCCAATGGACTTTAAACTGTTTGAACATTATCTGGAATTAGCTTGAAATTACCTAAAATTACTCAGAATTTGTCCAAAACTAGTTAAAAAATATCCAAAAATTGTGTTTGTCCAAAACGACCTAAAACTCACGCACAACAACTCGAAAACAAAGAACCTAACGTAAGAAACACGGCTGAAGATACAGATTCTCAGCCAGAAAGTGCAGATGCAGTCCTTCAGCAGCTGGATTCACTCTGCAGAAAGAGAGACAAACCAACAGCTAGAAGGACAAGCCAAGATCTGGAGATCCAAGGGTTTCTTCAGCACGAAATGACTGATCCACATGTGCAGAAAAACCACTGAATGACATCACAGGAGCTTCACAGTGGTCAAACCAAACTGGTGTCCAGTGTTCCAGCAGACTTCTAGATCATGACTTAAGGTCCTACAAGGCTGTCAAGAAGCTCCTGATCAATGAGAGACGGAGGATAGCCTGGCATCGATGGACCCAAGAACACAAGAACTGGACAGTCAGGAAATGGAAGAAGATTCTGTGATCATTTGAGTCCAGTTTCCAGCTTTATCTTCCTCCTGCTAACATGAGGATATGCAAAAGACCAGACGAAGCATTATCTCCAGCATGTACAGAACCTACTGTCAAGCATGGTGGTATCATGTGCATTTGTGGTTATTTTGTGTCTCATTATAGTCCCTTTATTTCTTTGTTGCCATCTTGTGTCTTCTTGTTTTGTGTCTGTGATTGTTTTCTTCTTGAGTTGTTTTGCATTTTGTCTTTATTTTGTGTGTCTTTGTGTTTATTTTGCATATCTTTCTGGTGGTTTTGTGTGTCATTATAAATCTCTTTATTTCTTTGTTGTCATCTTTTGTCTTGTTGTTTTATTGTTTCTATGATTTCCAATAAAACCTGCAGTTTTATGGTTTATTGTCCTTCAGTAAATGTTAAACTATTAGTTGTGTGTGGAGTTAATCATGTATTTAACTGTTAAATATGGAGTTTTTCAGCTGCAGTGAGTCTGAACTTTAGATTTTGTGTTTATTGCACTGATTCTCTCCGGAGGAACATTGAGGAGGAGCCGCAGCTTCCCGGGCCGCCCTCCGGAGCTCCTTGCCCGGCCTCCGTCCTCTCTCACCGGCCTGCAGCCTCCAAATTCAGCCGGTTAACTTTAATTTTTGCGCAGCTGCTTTCTTCCGTGTTTCCATGTCATTTCCTGTGATAAAACATGGTGGTCACAGCTCGAGCAGGCGACTGAGTCGCTGCGAAAATTGACGCCAAACTTTGCCTCTCCGGAGCCCAGTGGCCGGGGCTCGGAGAGCGGCTACCCGGGCAGGCCGACGCAGAGCCGGGCTTCAGCCGGGGCAGAGGGTCGGTGTCCCCGCCGCGTCTCCGCACCAGGTGGGTCGGTTCGGTGGCCACTGTGGCCAGTAAAATGGCTTCCGAAAACAGCAGGCAGATTGCCAGGAGCCTGCAGACCGGAGCTGAGCTCAGAAATCGTGGCGCAGGTCGGAGCTCCGCCGCAAACCGCCGATAATCCGCTAATTTCTCCCGTTAACCGGCAGCTGGGCACCCGCAAAGTTAGCGTCAAGTTTAGTTGAACGTTTTACGGTTCAGAGAGAAGAGAGTTGAGCAGGATGCAGAGTTTCTGTCCGGGAACAGAAAATTATTTAATTAATGACAAATATGGAGAATAACGTAGCCTATTATTATTATATTTAATAAAGCTAAAATATGAAGATTATACAGAAAAATATGTTTCTTAAAGAAAAAATATGAAGAAAATGCAGAAAAATATATTTAATAAATCTAAAATGTTAACATTATACAGAAATATACATTTGATAGAACTCAAATATGAACATTGTGCAGAAAAAATGTATTTATTAAACAAAAAATAATGTTATATAAAACACAGAGTTGGATTTATATTTATAAAACACTAAACTTATCTTTCTATTTTATCTATGATCAGAACAGAAAATATATTTAATAAACCCAGATTATGGAGATGATCCTGGAAAATGTATGTAATAAAATCTAAATATGGAGATTAACAGAACATAGATTTATAATTTAGGTATATACGTATATAACATAGATTTATAATTAGAAAATACTAAAGTTGTCTCTGTTTGTTGTCAGAGTAGAAAATGTATTTAATATAACCACATTATAGAGATAATATATCAAAAATATATGTAATAAAACTAAAATAATTAAGATTATGCAGAGCACAGACAGTCAAATGAATAATTGACAACACTGTCATGTGAATAAATACAAAATATGAAGATTATACAGAAAAATAGATTTACTAAAACCAAAATATAAAGACTATATGGAACACAGCTGGGTTTTTATTTATAATTTTACCTTTCACTGCTATTTTCCAGACTCAGTAACAATCATTTTCTGTTTGTTCCTCAGACCTGCTGAATCTCCAACATGGTTCCATCATGAGCGATCAGCCGCTGGACCTCTGGTGTAAGCTCCTCTTCATTCTCTTTAGGTTCTCCTGAAAACAAGTTTAACTCATTAGAAATAATCTGTTTGTTGCTAGTGTTTTTTATGGCATTGCATACATTTTACATGCCTGTTTGCTCTGGCTAACAGCTGGTATGACGCTTATTCTAGTGAGAAACTGCAACTGTTAGCAGTGATGATGCTAAAGAACAGGCTAACAGGTAACAAAACAAAAAAATGCAAGTAATGCTAACATAATAGGATGAGCATTAGCATAAGTAAAGCTAATGTTCACACAATAAAACTAACATTAGCATAAATATAACTAAAGTTAGCATAGTAAAACCAACGTTAGCATATTGAAACTAACATTAGCATAAGTAATACTATTGTTGAAATATTGTACCTAAAATTAGCATTATAATTGCATTGAAAGCTAATGCTGTCATATTAAAGCTAATATTGGCATAAGTAAAACTATTGTTGAAATATTGTAACTAACATTAGCATTATGATGGCATTAAAAAGTAATGTTAGCATAAAATACCTAACATTAGCATAAGTAAAAGTAATGTTAGCATACACACAATTAATGCTAATGTTAGCATAGTAAAACCAACATTAACATAAATAAAACTAATTTTAGCATAAATACAGCTAATGTTGAAATATTAAAACTAAGATTAGCATAAGTAAAACTAATGTCAGCAGAAACACAACTAATGTTGAAATATTAAAATTAACATTAGCATTAAAACAACTAATAATAGCATAGAAGACTAATGTTAGCATAATAGAACTAACATTAGCATAAAAAAACTAATGTTAGAATAATAGAACTACCATTAGCATAAATAATACTAATGTTGGCAGAATAAAACCAGCATTAGCACAATAGAGCTAACGTTAGCATGAATACAACTAATGATAGCACAGAAGACTAATGTTCGCAAAATAAAACTAATGTTAGCATAAATATAGCTAATGTTAGCATAGTAAAACCAACGTTAGCATAAATTTAAAAAATGTTGGCATAAAAAACTAGCATCAATATAATGAAACAAACATAAAGTTTATGATACCATAAAAAAATGTTATTAATGTTATGAAACTGACATCAGCCTGAATAAAACTACCTTTAGCTAATGCTGGCATGAAAAAACTAATGACCACTTCAAAACTGGAAAGAATAGTACTTAGATAAGAATTTTTTTAGCAAAGAAAGTACATAAAGCACATTAAAGTTACTTCTAAAAACTACACTTGCATTATAGAATGTAGCACAGATAAAACTAATGATAGCATAAGAAATAATGTTCAGTTAATAAACTAATGTTAAAGAAAGTTAATGTGACACAACTTACATTAGAATAAATAATATTTACATTTCTTAGCATGGAATATCTAATGTTACAATTTAAAATCAACATAAAAAACATTTGAAACCCATTTAAAATGAGATTATTTCGTCCTCTAAATAAATATTAACTGATATTTGCTGTGTTTGTGCTCCAGTCTGTGAGGACTGTCAGGACTATTTCCAGAAGGAGTGTCCGACCCACGGACCTCCGCTGTTCGTCCCCGACACTCCTGCAGTTCCAGGGACGACCAACAGGGCAGCGCTCACCGTCCCGTCAGGCCTGGAGGTCTTCACTGAGGGGGACGAGGTGGACGTCCGCTGCCTGGATGCGACCATCCCAAAGGGGGCGCTGTTCGGTCCGTACGACGGGGAGCTGGTGTCCAAAGACAAATCCTCCGGCTTCTTCTCCTGGATTGTGAGTTCAACCAGCCTGAGAGGAGAATTTAGCCTGATTTTAAACATGTTTGACGTCTGTTTTCTGTTGTCGTCTTTCAGATTGTGGATGTAAACAACACATATCAGTCCATCGATGGCAGCGATGAGACCAAAGCCAACTGGATGAGGTGAAGTTTGACTCCATCAAAACTCAGCATCCACAAGGATCATAAAGTGCAAAAAATGGCAAATAATTTATGCTCAAATGTCTTTTTTTCCATTTTACGAGTGCGATAACTGAACACATTTATAAAGATCTAACTTCTATTTAGCAATCTGACTTCTTTTAACCATATAAATGCCACAACTGGTCATTTAAATTGTAGATTTAATGACTAAAATGACTCAGGTACACCTACAGGAGACACAAAACAAACAATGTGCTGTTGTTTCAACTTTTCCATTATTTTAATATCAAATGTTCACTGTAAGACAATCTGACAGGTCATAGCATGCACTGTAACACCGGCAGAACATTAAATAATTGCTTTTTTGAATTCAAAACCTGGAGACGGGTTTAAAAGACATGTTGTCTTTCAAGAAATCTCCGAAATTGATTATTTAAGAGATTAAAAACTTGCTAAAATAGCATAGAAATATGTATAAATAAGCTTCACAGCTGGAATATACTTTAAATAGAAATAAAATGATTAAAATTAGAATATAATAAAGTTTAGCAACATAAAAGCAATACAATAAATGAATATAATGAGGGAAGACAGTCTCAGTTGCAGCACATTAATCCACTGAACCATCTGAACAAGTTTCAAATAATTTTGGACAGTTTTCGGTTCATTTTAGACAATTTTTTTGAGTAATTTTGGAAAATTTTTTATGTCATTCTGGTCACATTTCAGGTTATTTTGTACAATTTTAGCCTGAGAGGAAAATCAAAGCTGCTGCATGAATAAAATAAATGCAGCATGGCTTTAGAAACAGTGAACAGAGGAGCAAGTTGTTGAAGATACATTCAGCATGGAGAAACATCTTTCTACAGATGATGAGCAGAGTAGTGAGAGGTTATAAAAATGTAAAAACTTCAAATATCTATAGCATGTGATGTCGCCGTATGTGTTCCAGTGTCGGTGTATCAGTGTTTATAGTTTGTCTGACCTGCAGGTTCGTCCGGACCTCGTCGGACGACAGCGACAGGAACCTGACGGCGTTCCAGCACGGCAAGAACATCTACTTCAGAGCCTGTCGGCAGCTGGAGGCCGGAGAGAAGCTGAGGGTTTGGTACAGCGACGATTACATCCAACGACTCCACTGCGTTTCTCAGGAGAGCATCGACCGAAACCTGGACGCAGGTGAGGCAGACATCAGATGTTTATATTTATTTTTTGACTTAAATTTCACTGCTTTTCAATTTGTTGTCATAGAAAAAACAAACAAGATCTAACTACTGAGGTTACAGCTACAAGGCCTTTATGAGGTCAGCCATATTTACGGTGCCCAGTCAACCGTTTCAGTGTCGTCTCTTTGTTGAGTCCATTTAGTCCATTTTTCTGCATGTTGTTAATAGACACCACCATTCAAGCGTTTGGGGTCACCCAGACATTCATTCACTTCTAGAGCTCCGTAATAGAAAGCGAGGAACAGTTTTTAAGACTTGATCGAGCCCCCTGACCCTCCTGCACAGCTCTGCCTGGTCCCAACATTCAGCATGGTGCATTAGCCAAGTTCAAATTAAGACCTAAACCGAGGAGCTGCAGCCGTGGATGGAACCAGAGAGCTGATTATTATAGAGGTAACAGGTGGATTTAACTCTGTTAGAGCCATGAAAACCATTGATTTCTACTGAATCTTGGCTGGAAATTAGATAAAAAGTTACATAACATTATAAGTTAACAATAAATTTGAACTATTCCTGTGCTTTTAATTTAAAACACCACATCCAAAATCATTTATTGGTGGAAACTGGTGCAAATTTTTTGAGAAAATGCCACTTTTAAACCGCTACTGATAATGCTGTTGTACGAAACATTGCACATCATTCACATCCATATAGACTACTGTTCTAAGGTTTGGGGTTATTATTATCTTTAATTTAAAAAACGCTTTTCTTTCAAAAATAAGGACATTTCTAAGTGACCCCAAACTTTTGTAGTGAGAATGAATTGAAGTTGCTCTATACAAGTTAAAATTGCTATAAATGAGTTAAAGGTGACCTACACTACTGTTCAAAAGTTTTTGGTCATCCAGACAATTTTATGTTTTCCATGAAAACTCACACTTTTATCCATGTGCTAACATAACTGCACAAGGGTTTTCTAATCATCAATTAGCCTTTCCACACCATTAGCTAACACAATGTAGCATTAGAACACAGGAGTGATGGTTGCTGGAAATGTTCCTCTGTACCCCTATGGAGGTATTCCATTGAAAATCAGCCGTTTCCAGCTAGAATAGTCATTTACCACATTAACAATGTCTAGACTGTATTTATTATTCATTTGATGTAATCTTCATTGAAAAAAAATGCTTTTATTTGTAAAATTAGGACATTTCTAAGTGACCCCAAACTTTTCAATGGTAGTGTATGTGTGAGTCTCTCCATGTCAAACGTCCTTAACAGTGTCTTTCCATTGACGATGGCGGTGTTTTTATAAGAACAGGAAGCTGTACGAGATGCGTTCGAGAGGTTCTGGGACTGTGTCACGGTCGTGCAACATATTCAAGTAGTAACTGTCACAAATCACCCCAAAATGAAATCGAAGTTAAAAAGTTGTCATTTTGATGCAGTTTTTCAGACGATTTTTAACATTTATTTAGAATAGAGCTTCTGGGTAACTTCACAAGTGTTGCAGGAGCACTGGGAGCGGTGTGTTGCTGTACAGAGGGACAGTTCAGCCAAATTTATATCAGTTTCTGAGTTTTATTGGCACAGTCTCCAAACTTTCTGACTGCACCTTGTCAAATCATAAACACAGTAGATCCAGGAAGATGTTGAGACACTTTCAGGTGTCACCAAACAAACCAAACAAAACGAACATCCGTCTTTATGGGAGGAACGAAGCAGGTGTCGGATTTAGTTTTAGTCACAAAACATTTCAGTCGCACATTTGTGTTCTCAGTGTTTCTCGGCTACAGCTGTCTCCGTCTTTGTGTACAGTCGCCATGGTTACAGGAGTTATTCTGGTCTGCAGCTCAGTGTCCATGTCCCTGTGATCTGCAGGGATACAGCAGAAAGACTCTCCTCAGTAAATCCACACATTCAGCTCTGCAGCTGCTGTTTGAAAGGCGGCAGGATTATTATGTTTATGTTCAGCAATAAAGAAAGTTTATTTCTACAGAGCCTCATCACATCATACAGATTTAATGTAAGGTAAAGTGTTTCACAGGCAAAAAGTGGACGAAACAAGAGAAAATACAGAAAAAAGCATGAAATTTTCACTGTTCATCTGTCTGAAAAGGTAGTGTCTACAGATACGGACCCGTACCCGTAGCCTGTGGCCGACGGATACGGCACTTTCCCTTATCATAAATATTAATGAGACGTACATGAATATTAATGAGTCGGCTGATGAACGCGCTTTGTGATTGGCTGGTAATCCGACGTACATAAATATTAATGGACCGGCTTCGTAATCCGAGTGATGAAGGCGCTTCCGTGATTCGAGGTGAATCTGCGTGCCGAGCCTGTCGTATCAGTCATCTGCTGTTCTCTTTTCTATCATGCATAATGTCTTATAAATATCATTATCTGACTTTTTCACTGACAGCGATTTGGGGGTTGAAATCAGCACTACTATTAAAAATAGCAAAACTTTTTATTCACGTGACCCTGTTCTAATAAAGCACAAATGGCGGAACTAACAGCCAGCAAACGAAAAGTATTTTTTTACCTTCAAAAGTAGCGACAGACTATTACATATTAACAACCTAAACAAAACCCTGACGTATTTTCTGCGTCTGTCAACACAGACACTGTCACAGTCACTTTAATGTTAGCGGACTCTGTTGAATGGCTAATTTACATACCACATACCACAAACAAATCTCACAATATCACAGTAAATCGAGTTTGTGGGTTTTTTAAATTCATGCCGAATTAAAGAGCTGCTCCTCACCATTCACGAGTGTTTGTTTCATATTCGACATCCTTAACTTTATCTTGTAAATTAGCGTCCGAAATTAAATGGGAACATTTGCAATGGAGTTCGTCAGCCGCTTCCACCACTGAACGCGGTAAACTAATTAATAGGAACTGGACTTCAAACAATTTATACACGGCGTCGAAAAGCGTAAAAACTGCAATGTCTAAAGTGTGAGAGGAGACGGTGTATTTTTGGTTAAATTATACAATGTTCGCCGTCAAAGTCTTTCATATAAACTGCCTGTAATGTGCAGCAAATAGTAGTTAACCGGCGCCAGCTCTTCGGTGACCTTAACGGGTCCGTACCTCTAGTACAGATGCTACGGGTACGGGTCCGTACCCGTAGCATCAACCGTCTGAAAATGAAAAATATGCCCCTAAAAACATGTTTTCTAAGTAATATTTTGAAAATCATGTGGAAACTTCAGAATTCTGTTTTCCTTGGATCAGACTATCTAGAAATATTTTGGTTTTTGTAGCACAACTTGTCATTTCTGCTTGATTAGTTACGAAAGCTAAACAAAATAACTTTGTTTTGGTTTTTGTGGCCAGGTATTTCACACTAGAAAGGTTTCTTCATGTTTTATTTTGTATTATTGTGACATGCAGTTACATGTGGTTCAGAAAATATCACTAGTTGACTTCTGCATTATCAGTTTATTTGTTAGTATGAGCTCCAAGATGAGACTTTTCACAATGGCTTAAATCTTTTTCATATTACTTCTCACCCATAATCAGCAACTATTTAGTCTACTTGTCCAACATTACAGACTCTGAATGAATGGCATGATGAGAAACAACAGTGAAAATTTCAATTTTTTTTTAAACTTTAATAGTTCCTGAGATATTGTTGTTCAAACATAAAATTTAAATGCTCGAGAACCTCTGCTAAAAATGAATCAATGGGCAATTTTATAAACAGTTTGTCTAGGAAAGTGTTTGATATATTAAGCTAAACTTCGTCAGATATCTTTGCAAATGTCTACGTTTTATGCTCTAAAATGTTCAGGCACATCCAGAACAGAAATTGTTCTAAAAATGTGATGGTTTCAGGTTGAATAACTCCATAAACGCTGTTCTCCAGCAGGTGGAGCTGTTTCACCATCTTTTAGTCTGCGTGTGCTTTAGTCTCAAATAGTTTTCATTTAGTCTGTCTTATTATCAGCCCTTCAGTCACCTGTAAAGCACTTTGACTTGCTCTAACATGAAAGGAAATCTATAAATAATATGTGATTGGTTGATTGATTATTTGAGAACCAACCTCCTTGACTCAGACCATTGGTCTTCTTCAAATTGCAGCTTTAAATAACTAATAAAACGGTTTTATTCCAGATCCTGGCCATCCAGCAGTGCTGCGCAAACTTCAGAAGGACTTCAAATCTCCGTGCCTGCAGTCAGCTCTGCAGGGAAAACTGTGCTCCACTAAACAGCCCAGCGAGGATTCGGACGGTCAGCCTCCGGCCAAGAGGAAAAAGATCGACCTGATCTTCAAAGACGTCCTGGAAGCTTCTCTGGAGGACTCCCGGTCTAGATCCTGCCTCCCTGGAGACTGTAAGCTGCCGATGCTCGGGTTCAACTCGTCTGAGAGCAGCTTCAACATTCCTGACCTGAAGGTGGAGGAGAAAGAGGAGGAGAACCAGAGCGGAGAGGAACCTTCCACCTCCTTCTGCCCCAACTGTGTCAAGCTGAGAAGGAGGATCATGGAGCTGGAGGAGGAGCTGAGCCGCCTCAGGGCAGGAAAGGGCGACGGAACCGGACCACCTGAGAAGGTCCTACTGGATCAAGGTCCACCGCATCCCGAACAGGGGCCCATCGAGGACTTCCAAGGTGAGGAAGCACTCAGGAAGACAGCAAGTCTTCATCTTTTTATTTACACAGCTGTTTGTTTTTTTGAAGATCTTACTATAAAGATCTGTAGATTTGGTGTTACACTCTGATTCCTCACCACTTTCTTAGTGTTTTTTTGCCTGTCACCTTTTTCCTCAGTGTTGGCTCGTTTTTCACAGCAGCATAAAGTCCTGAGAAAAACCTGGGACCAACATGTCCAACAGCTCCAAAGGCCCACTGGTGATACCAATGCTAGAAAAAAAATGTGATTCTACACATCAGAGATGCTTTGCTACTTACATTTCTTACATTTTTATGTCTTGCACAGCCTGCAGTTCAGCCGAAAAGTCCTCAAATTTTAGCTACGTGACTGTTGGTGCAGAATCTGGTTCGAGCAAAGAGTGTGTTTTTGGTCGATACATTAAATGAGACATGTAGAATAAAGAGATTTTGATGAAATGTCACGATTTTAAGTTCAGATTTGAGTAATTCTCCCAACAAAACCATACCTTACACATGATTAGTTCCAGGACTGTCGGAAAGTTGAAAATCCAACAACGCTGGTTGTGTTTACAGTTTCTTGCCGATAAATGGCATAATTTGGGCATGTAAAAAAAAGAAACTATGTTTAGCAAATCAAACAGCAAGTTCTAGGGTAAAAGATGATAAGCCAGGGTCTATGGGGGGTTTACTGATAAGTGACAAGTTTGACCTGTTCTTGATGCTACATGAACAGTTGGAGAACTGCCAAAGTCATTTAAATCTATCTTCTGAACACCATTAAACTCATTCCAGCCAACAATTGTTGAGATATTTCCTCAGAAGTCTGAAACTTCAAGCTGAAAAATAAGGAAATCACTAAAGTCAGTAGGATTCCTCTCTGTTGACCTTGAATGTTTGTCCAGTTTGTCCAAACTGTTGTTGAAATATTTCAGTTTGCCCCACAGAACCAAAGTTTAGTTGTTGTTGCACATCAATGAACATTACAGTAATTCACCATTTTTTCACTTATTTTTTCTTATTGACTTATTTCTTGCTGCCAGATTTTATTTTGTTGTTTTTTAAGGTGTGAATAGATTTGATTATGTTGTTGAAAAGAATCTGACAGAGTTTGTCTTTTCAGGGATGGAGCCCTTGACGCCCACTCAGGTGGTTCTGGATGAAGATGACCAGGACGTGGACTCGGCCGATGAGTCCATCACAGCAGATCTGGTGATTTCTCCGGAGGACTCGTCAAAGCTTTCGTCCGTGGGAAGCAGACGGATTCGCCGCTTCAAGCAGGAGTGGCTGAAAAAATTCTGGTTCCTCCGTTATTCGCCGACCCTGAACGAGATGTGGTGTCACGTCTGTCGCCAGTACACCGTCCAGTCGTCACGCACTTCGGCCTTCATTATCGGCTCCAAGCAGTTCAAGATCCACACCATCAAGCTGCACAGCCAGAGCAACCTCCACAAGAAGTGTCTGCAGCTGTACAAGCTGCGTATGCATCCGGAGAAGACTGAGGAAATGTGTAAGAACATGATGCTGCTGTTTAATGCGGCGTACCACCTGGCTCTGGAGGGGCGGCCCTTCTCCGACCTCCGTTCGCTGGCCGAGCTGCTGAAGAAGTGCGAGCTCAAAGTGGTGGACCAGTACATGAACGAAGGCGACTGTCAGATCCTCATCCACCACATCGGCAGGGCTTTGAAGGAGGATCTGGCTGAGAAGATGCGCCTCTCGCCCTTCCTGAGCGTCATCATGGACGCACAAAATGACGATCTCTTCTCCGACATGGTGGCTGTCTACGTCCAGTTCATGACCAATGAGGGTTCCCCCAACACGGAGTTCCTGTCCCTGCAGAGACTGAGCATGGCCAGTGTGGACGGGTACCTCCAGGTGATGGATCGTGCCTTCAGCGTCCTCGGCCTCCGGTTTCAGGACATGCTGGTGGTTGGTTTGGGCGTAGACGGGACCAACATTTCTTCAGGGATGAGGGCAAACCTGTACATCGCTGTCCAGAAGACTTTTCCCTGGATCCTCTGCCTTCCTATCATGATCCACCGGCCTCATCTGGAGGTTCTGGACGCCATCAGCGGGAAGGATCTGTCCTGCCTGGAGGACCTGGAAAACAACCTGAAGCAGCTGCTCAGCTTCTACCGCTACTCCCCTCGCATGATGGCAGAGCTGCGATCCACAGCTCCAACGCTGTCCGAGGAGACGGAGTTCCTGGGAGACATCAGAGCCATACGCTGGATCATCGGAGAGCCAAACGTCCTCAACGCACTCATCAAGGATTACCTGGAGGTGGTCGCACACCTGAAGGAGATCAGCAGCCAGACACAGAGGGCCGATGCTTCAGCTATCGCACTCACCCTCCTCCAGTTCCTCATGGACTACCAGTCAGTCAAACTTATTTACTTCCTGCTGGATATCATCGCTGTCCTTTCACGGTTGGCCTTCACCTTCCAGGGGGAGTATCTTCTTGTGTCGCAGGTGGAAGCCAAGCTAGAGGAGGCCATCCAGGAGATCGGCCAGCTGGTGGACTGCCCTGGAGAATACCTGCAGGAGTTTGAAGAGAACTTCAGAGAAAGTTTCAATGGTGTCGCGTTGAAGAACCTGCGAGTCGCTGAGTCCAAGTTTCAGTCCATCCGAGAGAAGATCTGCAACCGGAGCCAAGGCATCCTTTCTCAGAGGCTGGACCTGCAGAGCCGCTCGTTCGCCAAAGCCTGCCGAGTGCTGGACCTGTCCACGTGGCCGCACAGCCACGAGGACCTGCAGGCCTATGGGGACGAGGAGATCCAGACCATCTTCAACCACCTGGAGTCGATTCCCTTGGCGGGTCAGGAGGGTTTCCAGGCCCGGACGGAGACCAGAGACAGCCTGGTGGTCGAGTGGAAGGACCTTAAAGCCGACTACTACAGTATGAACAGCTTCAAAGAGGTCATCGGCCACATCTGCAGGTACAAGCAGCGGTTCCCCCTTCTGAACCGGATCATGCAGGTGGTCCGGGTGCTGCCCAGCTCCACGGCCTGCTGCGATAAAGGCCGAGGGTCTCTGCAGAAGATGTGTAAGAACAACCGCTCCCGATTGACCCTGGAGCAGATGAACGACCTGCTGACGGTGGCCGTTAACGGGCCACCCATCACCAACTTTGACGGGAAGCGAGCGTTGGACAGCTGGTTCGAAGAGAAGTCCGGCAGCAGCTACTCACTCTCGGCTGAGGTACTGAACCGGATGTCGGATCAGAAGTCGGTCCTGCACAACGTCGACGTCAACACAGAGTTCTACCCTGACATCTGACAGGAAACCCAGCAGCGTACTGGAACCACAAACTGGTGTCCAGCCAGCCAGACATACATGGAAAGATTCAGTTATTCCGAACAGTTTGTAGGATTGAAAAGAACTGAAAGCAAATGGTACAACGTCCAGAAATGCAAGCTTCACCAAAGCTACTCAAGAAGTCTGAACATAAAATAAATCCCTGCATGTCCCCTGTTGACTCCTGCTTTCTCTGCAGTGGAACAAGTCTATCAAAGGGGCATCATAACGGGGTATTTATGAGCAATAGGTCTGTAGGGCCACCATTGTTCTGCTGTGCACCTCAAGGCAAACCTCTAAGACAAGAGTCCAACTTGTCATGGCGCCTCTCTAGGCTTCACCTTCCAAACAACACTTTAATGAGACAAAAGAGACACAAAGAGACGCAAAATGACAAAGAAAAACAATAACTACTACGACCGAAAAAACCATAAATGAGAGACAAGACGACCACAAGGGAAAAAGAGTGCAAAGAGTCACAAAAAAAGTCTCAAGGAGATTAAAAAAACTACAACAAAGTGATGCAAATAGACAAAGAAAAGCAATTTAATTGCACAATGACGACAAAGATATGGGAAAAGGCATCAAAGAGACAAAATGACAAACAAAAATAAAGACAACAAAAAACAAAAAATGGACTTAAAGAGGAACTACAAAAAGAGAAAAAAATCACAACAAAAAGGTGTAAAATAACCACAAAGAAACAGAAAAGAAGGACAAGGCGATTCAAAACAACAAAGAGACGCAAAACAATAACAGAGAGATAGAAGACAAAAGCGAAGAGACACAAAATGACTACAAAAAACACAAAACAAGGACAGAAACACAAACCAACCACGAAGTGACATAAAATGACCACAAAGAGACAAAAAACTAAGACAAAGAGATGCAAAACTAGGGCTGGCCCAGTTGTGGTTTCTGGTCTCCGGATATTCGGGTCCTATTAAAGACGAATATCCGAATATTTGTTCCGCCTCGTAACGTCCGACGGGGGGTGGGGTGGGGGGTGTATCTATGTGGTGGAGACGGCCCGAATATTTGGATCCATTCGTCTGGTCTCCCAGTACTGCCTTCGTTTTGTCTTCAGTTAAACTGAAGAATTCCCAAACAGCGGAGGTCTTCCGCATCTTGTCTTGTGTTTATGCAACGAATTGAAGCGTGAGGTCAGAGTCGGCAGCCACGCGGCCATTCGGGTGGTGGTAAGAAACACGAATGGATGAGCCGAGATGAGCCGAACATGGCGGGATGAGCCAAAGTGGGCCGAAGGCGAAGGGAAGAGACGAGCTCCGAATATTCGTATTTTTGTCTGGGGGGAGGAGGGGGTGATCACATAGACATATGTGTATATGTTTATGTGATCACACAACGGGATGAGCCGATATGAGCCGATGTGGGCCGAAGGCGGAGGGAAGACAGTAACACCGACCGGGGGTGTGTCGGGGGGGGCGAATATTCGGATACCAAAATTAATATCCGGATACCACCGTAGCGAACGAATATTCGGGATATTCGGGTCCAGCCCTATGCATAACGGTCACCAAGAGATTTAAAACAATATCAAATTGATACAGAACAACTTCAAAGAGACACAATGAGACACAAAACTACAACAAAGAGACACAAAACTACAATAAAGAGACAAAACTACATCAAAGAAATGACTACACAGAGGTATAAATTAAGGACAGAGACACAATACAACCACAAAGAGACAACAATTGGACTCAATAATGCAAAGAACCACAGTGTGTGGTCGTGGTTGTGTTGTTTCTACATGTGTGTCCTCAGGGTCAACCCGTGTCGTAATGCTGAGCTGGACATGATGCTGGAACTCTCTCGGTGATTCTGCTGCTCTCCATAACGAAGCTCTTGTTTTTCAGCCAACAGACAGTCACACACAGCGAACAATCAGTCAGTGTCAAAATAAAAGTCTGTGCTGTGAGCCGCTCTCAGTGTGCCTGAAGAAACCCAGATGTACAGAGGCTTTATATTTCTATTAAAAATGCTGTCAGCCCCGCTCCACTCTGTACATACTGTAAATGCTTCGAGCCTGTTTTTAAAGAGGGTATTTTTCTCTTGAATTTCATGATTGTGCCAAAACGATTGAATGACGCACGGTGCGAAAGTAAAAAGGTGCTACGCTGCTCGTTTTAGATGTTTACTGCAGCAAATGTTTTTCCACTGACGCTTCATGTCTGGATGTAACTTCAGTCTTTGCCAAAGCTTCATATAAGTTTTAAAAACTGCATGATCGGCTGCTGCTTTTTAGCACATTCCTAACTGGTGTTTTATAATGATGATGTCTGCCGGTGTTTAATGCAGAAATAAACGTGGAAAAATGATGAGCTGTCAGAGGAAAGACGGGCAGATTGTTGTTGTTTGCAAAATGTTGATTAAATAAAATTTTTATGCTTAAATTAAAAGAATGGTTTGACATTTTGGGACTTCATTTTATGTTTTTTGAACATGTCATTATCATTATTTCACAATTTTTTTTAGAAAACAAAATTAAAAATCTGCTATTTTTCAAACATCTTTCTTAATTTTTAAAAAAATATATTTTTTCATATATTTTTAGGCAATTTATTAATATTCTTTGTTTTTGTTTTTATTATTTTTTTATTTTTCATTTAAAAAATAGATATTTTTGTATTTTCAAAAAATAGATTTTTGGGTTTTATTTCATATTTTTAAACTATTTGTAAACTATGTATTTAAAATTTTTTGGCCTTTATGTACATATTTTATTATTATTTAGGTAAGTATATTAATTTTTTTACTAATATTTGAATATATTTTTTAAATTGATATTTAGTTATTTTTCAAAGTTTTGCTATTTTTTCCATATATTTTTAGACTATATTTTTGCCATTTTTTAAACTTTTGATAATAATTATTTAAGCCAATTTTTGAAAGTTTTTGTCATTTTTATTTCACATTTTTAAACTGTTATATTTTAAACATATTGCAGAATATGTAGTTGTATTTTTCTGGCCTTTTTGGACATTTTTAATGATTATTCAGGTCAGTTTATTAAGTTGTCTTTACTAATGTTTGTTTACATTTTTTAGATTTTTATTCATGCTTTTCATATATATTTAAACATTTTGTTGATATTTCAAATGCTTTTGTCCATTTTATTATTGTTTAGGTCCTTTTGTGAGTAGCCTATTGATATTTCAGTAACATTTTTCTCACATTCATAAATAATTTATTGGTATTTTTTAAACATTTTTTGATATTTTTTAGTATTTGATATTAGTTATTTTGTTAATATTTTTCTGGTCTTTATATTAAATATTAAATATCATCTTTTTTATTATTACTATTTTATTTTAAGTGAAATATTTTTCGTAGCTTGTTTTTTAAAAAATATTTCCAGTTAATCAATATTCTTAAAATTACTATTTTCCTGAGACTTGATTATTGTTCAGTTGATTTCATATTTTTCAGAAATTTTTCAAAAAAGGACAAAAACAGGATGAAATTAAGAACATTATTAGTCAAATTCTGAGCTAAAGTGCAGTTTGTATGGAAATCAAAATATAAATAAATAAATAAATGTGGAAATATAAAGAGAAATAAATAAATAAATGTGAAATATAAAGAGAAATAAATAAATAAATGAATGAATTAAAAGGAAAATTTTGTCTTTGCTTTTACCTTTTCTGTTTTTTCCTTTTATTTATTTATGTATTTCCACATTTATTTAGTTACTCATTTCTTTCTCTTTATATTTATACATTTATTTATTCATATTTTGATTTGGCACTCCTGTGACTCCATAGTTTTGAGGTTCTTGAATATTTAAAAAAAAAATCTATTTCTTTATCTGATAAATCTTTTTAAAATATCCAGCTGAACTCTTGACTTTATTTCTTTAGAGCGCTAAACGTGGTACGTTTAAGAACTACACTTCCCATGATGCTTTGGTGTCTGTAAACTCCGTTAGCTGTGGGAGGCCTTCCTGACCAGCTGTTTTAGCTCAAGTTTGTTGACATTTTAGGAAAATCAACGACATTAAAACAGCGCCGAATTTTCCGTGAGCAGCTGCTGTTTGCGGGTTTCCCGCAGAAGTTCAGACAGAAGTTTTTATTTCACCGTGAAACCGAAGAGAAACTAAAAACCCGCGGATTCTGCAGGTAAATATTTCTAACTCGTCTAAAGGAATTTATTGCGGTTTGCTACCAGTTTAGTTTGTTTATGTGTTTAGTTTATGTATTTGGACACCTTAAATGTGTGTTTGATGACTGTGTGTTAAAGTTTAACTGAGTTTAAACCTCCAAAGAAGAGGAGGTTGGTTGTTGTGTGACGAAGCTAAAATTAACTTTTCATCCTTAAAGTGAAGCTAATTGACAACTTTAAGAAACATTCTCTGTTTTCTGATTCACTTATTGTTGTTTAAAAAATCCCCAGTTAAAGCCCTAAAGTTGTTTAAATGTCATCAGACCAGTGAATCATATAAACACCAGGCCAAAACATCTGGAACCAGGCTGCTCACATCTGGATTACACTGGAAAAAATATTTAAAAATAATAAATTCTACATTTTACAGAGACAAAATATGAAAACTAGAATACAACAAACAACAAAAAAGATTGCAAGACAAAACTTACAGATAGTATAATAAAAATGTAAAAAAAAAAAAAAGTAATTAAGAGAAGAAAAATGCAAAAGATGTAATAAAAACTTCTGTCTTTATTTTTGTTTGCATTTTTTTCTCTTCATGATTTAATTATAAAAGACAAACTTAAAATGATATATTGAATAAACTTGAAAAATTAATTGAGACAAAATATGAAAAATATAAATAAACTGATTAAAGCACTAAATTTACAAATAATATAATAATAACTTGAAAAATTAATTAGGACACAAAATGAAAAAAAGATTAAAAGACAAACCTTTAAATAATGTAATAAAAATTTAAAAAAATATTTAGGAGATAACATGTTAAAAAATATAATAAAACAAGAAAACTGTTAAATACAAATGAATCATGTAATAAAACAATGTAAAAATATAATAAACACCAAAAAATTGATTATAATACAAAACTCAAAATATTATATATATAATGATATATAATATGTAATATATATATATATATATATATATATAGATAGATAGATAGATAGATAGATAATAAAAACTTGAAAAACATTAAGAGATAAAATATAAAAAAGTAATAAAAACAAAAAACAATTAAATGACAAAGCTTACAAATAATGTATTAAAAATCTGAAAAAATCATTAAGATACAAAATGTTAAAAAAAACAACAACAAAAATACTGATTAATAGACAAAAATGAAAGTAATATAAGATTGAGACAAAAGAGACAAAATAATATATATAAAGCCAAAACTTAAAATAGTAAGATAAAATTTTTGAAAAAAAAATTGGGACACTAAATATGAAAAATGTAATAAAAACAACAACAAAATTATTAACTTACAAAATTTACAAATAATATCATTAAAGATTTAAAAATTATGACACAAAATGTTTTAAAAAGTTAAACAAAACTTTCAAAATGTATTTTTAAAGCTTAAAAAATGTAATAACTTGATAAAAATGGAGACAAACTATGAAAAAATGCAATAAAATGTAAAAACTCTAATATATACAAATACATTGTTAAAAGAAAATGGTTAAAATGATATAATAAAAACTCAAAAAATTAATGAAGAGGTAAAATGTTTTTAAAAAGTATAGTAAAAGCAAAAAAGATTAACATACAAAAGTTAAATATAATAAAAACGTCAAAAAAAATAATTGAGAGAAAAAAATCTAAAAAATATTATTTCAAAACTTATTGCAAGACAAAACTTACAAAATATAATAAAAACTTGAAAAATTAATTGATACAGAATGTAAAAATCATTAATTGTTACAATGTAATAAAAACCTAGAATTTTTTAATCAAAACAAAAAAGATTAGCAGACAAAATGTAAATATAATAGAAACCTGAAAATATTAATTTGGAGACAAAATATTTTTAAAAAATATATTATTTAAAAAATATTAAAAGACTGAATTTACAAATAATATAATAAAAACTTGAAAAATTAATTAAGGCTCAAAATGTTAAAAAAAAGATTAAAAGACAAAAGTTAGAAATTGTAAAATAAAAACAATTAAACTATGTAAATAATAAAAAACAAACCAACAAAAATAATGAAATAAATTCATGCATAAGATCATGTGAGAAACTAAGCAAGCAGAGTGAAAAATTAAACCATTTACAGGGCTCCAGACTGTGACTAAATGCATTTTGCGACCAAAATTTTAGCGAGTGTGAGTCATTTTTTTATCTACTCGCGCATGTGTGACCAGTAAATTTGCAGATTTTTTTGAATTGCTGTTGAATACTTTTTGTTGCGTACAAACTCCTGCTCCACACTTCAGCCCAGTAGACAGTAATGCACGAATGAGCTGGTTTAACCAACATTAACTCCAAAAGAAGAAGAAAAGAGACGAACACCAAAGAAGAAGAAGGCGGGCCAATGTATGTGAGAGCAGGGGGTTAAAAACTTCTGTCTATGAAGCTCTTGATGTTTCACAAAGCCTTCATTTACATTCAGCCTTATTTTGAACACAAATTCACCTTCCTGTCCTTCACTCCTCTCTTGTCTCCATTCCAGCTGCTTATAAGTTTAGACACATCCTTTGCTAGACAGCAGCAGCGTGGAACCGTTGTCTTTCAACTTTTTTCAGACTTTTTTCGGATTTTCGGACTTTTCTGCAGCGTCTTCGTCATGTCAAGAAACCTCTTCTTAGAGAATCACTTCCTGTGCTGCTGAAATGGTCACAAAATAAAAGCCCGTAGCATTAAAAATATGCCTTCAAAATAAAAGCCTGGAGAAAAAGGTTATTTTAACACGAGCAAAACAAAGGCTTGCAAAAAGTGATGAATTGATCAGCAGACCTTTATAAGAGTAATTTACATGTGATTCAGTATAAATACATAACATGCACATGCATAACACATGCCTGTACTCAGCACAAGGTCTTTTTTATTAAAGTTTTCATCCGTCGGAAATGATACATCAACTGAGCAGCCTTGGTGGAGTACTGCGCTCTCTGAGTGCTTTTCTTGTTATGTTGTGTCAGCTGCTGCACAATAAAATGTGAATTGAAAACATAGTTTCTGCTTTTATTGTGCAAATATATATCAGTAATACAGTGAAAATGAGAGGAAATGTGAATATTTCCTTTGCAAGTCGTTTTGGTGTGCGCCCCTAAATTTTCTAATTTCTAATTTTCCTAAAATTTGAAGTTAGGGGCCACTGTGCTCCTAGGAAAAAAGTTAGTCTGGAGCCCTGATTTATCAGTCATATACTGTAAAAACAGAAGAAAGTAGTTTTAGTTCTACTTTAAGTTGCTGTTTATATATTTAGAGTCCACAGAGGTCAGAGCTTCTGGACTCTGGCTGCCGTTGAACAAAGAACCAGCATCAGGTCCAGTTTGAGTCCAGAAGTTATTAGAAGGACGAGTCGGTCTCCAGGAGACGCAGACAGAACAGACTCCAGCCTCCTGCCGGGTCTTTGCAGCTCAGTTTGGACTCCAGGAGTTCGGACGGAAGGAAGTGAGTGGACGGGTCGATCAGCGGAACAAAAGCTGACGGGAGGAAAAGGAGCTGCTGCCGGGACTGAGGCGTCTTTGTCAGAACGAGAACGAAGCGAGCTTTGTGGCCGTCGCCGAGCAGCTGCCTGCCTGACATCACCTGCAGACACTCGGCTGCTTTCACACCACAGAAGAAGAAGAAGAAGAAGACGCTCAGAGGAGCTTTAATAAATGCTGTGTTTGTCCTGAAGCATCATTTTATTCTTCTTTTCTCTCCACAGAGTTCCCCCTGTTTGGATCCAGGATTCCTGCGCCTGAGATTCATTCATTAAGTGAGTTTAAAGCAGATTTAATTCTAATAATTCTAACATTTTAGTGTACGTTACACATATAGACCTTAATATCTGGTTGTTTTCAGCCATATTTTCAATTTGGACTTTTAAGAAAGTGCAGAGAAAAAGCTTGAAATGTTCCAAAAAGTTTCACTGAGATGGAAAAGTTGGTACGTTTCTGACACAATTCAATTTACAGATGAATTCTTAACAAGTAGAGGGCAAATATAAAGCTGGATTTTTAAAAAAGTCTTATGTCCTCCAGTAACACTCTATCTATAATATCAACGTATTTCAATGAGTGCCCTTTAAAGGGTTAAAAAAGGACAAAATATAAATTTAGAATAATAAAAATTTGAAAAAAAACATTTAAAGAAAATTTTTAAAAATGAAATAAAAAAACTTTAAAATTTTTTGTTAAATGATAAAATAATAAAAATTAAAAGTGGAAGATTTTGATAAAAAGATAAAAAACAGAACAACAACTAGAAAAAATAATTAAAAAACAAAGCAAAAATAAAAATAATAACTAGAAAATTCTGAATGAAAGGAAAAAACATTTAAAACATTTTAAAAAATGAAATCTTTAATTCAAAGAAAAGACATAAAAAATAAATTCATTAAAACAAAAAATCTTGGAATAAAAGAAAAACATACACCAAATTTTAAAAGTATAATAAAAACTAAAAAATATTAAAAGACAAGACATAAAAATAGAATAATAAAAACTGGAACATTTGTTTAAAAGACGAAAACATAAAAATACTATTAAAAATAGAGCTATAATATTCCTTTAAAAATTATAGAAATAAACTTATAAACATTAAAAAATAAAAGAATAAAACTGTCAGTAGCATAAAATCTATCAACAAAAATATTAATATCATGTAAGAAACTAAAGTAGGAAATTACACAATTTATCATCCAGAAACTGTAAAAACAGGATTTTTTTTTCTTTTAGTTGGTTTTAAACTTTCAGGCTTGAACAAATCATGTGTAATTTGTAAAAATAAAACAATAAAATCTAGAAATATTTGATTAAAAGACAAAGCATTAAAATACATTAAAATAATAAACATTACAATTAAAATTCTAGAAAAACTTTTAAAAATGTAGAGTCAAAGTTAAAGCTACAAGTCAATCTTCAAAAATAATAAAATAATAAAAGAGAATTGAATAAAATATAGCCAACATAAAAACAATAAAATCAATAAGATAATTTAAAACCGTCCAGTTTAAGTCCATTAACTCTTTAAACCCCCAAAACTCATCGGCTGGCTTGAAAGACATGTTTTCTTTTAAAAACATTTCCAAATTTATATCATTTATCAGCCAGAGACGATAAAACAGAAAGATCTTTTCGATTTTTGACTTTCCGACAAACACTTCATCTGTGATTCTGTTGAAAAAAAAATCTGAGCTGTAAATCATGGTATTTCGTGTTTAATTAAAAAAAATGTCCAAAAATAAACCATTTGCTCTAATTAGATTCTGTAAAAAATGAAAAAAATCTGTGTTGCTTCGTGCATCCGTGAAGCTTTCAGTGACTCAGCTGTGACCAACAGTCATGTGACAAAAATTCAGAGTTTTCAGGTGAACTGCAGGCTGTTTACACAAATATGAAGATAATGAAATAGCTATAGTATGTAGAGTCAACATTTTTACAGTGTTTATTTCGATTGTGGACACTTGGAAAAATATTGTACGTGTTGATTACATTTTTTAGTTTTTTTTTGTAAAATATATAATCAACTTTAATTTGTTTTTAGATTATTTTTTTTTAGCATTCTAGCTGATTGCATATTGGACTTCATTCTGTCTCCTCCTGCATGCTGTTCTGTTTCTATTTAGAGGTTCAGGACTTTAGATTTCATTGAATAATGAGTCCACAGTGAGTAAAAATATGACGTTAGCAAAAAGACGCTGCAGCATCAGAGGCTTAATCGTGACCTCAGCGCTTTCTGCGGCTCGTTGTCTTCGTCTTCGGTGTGAAAAGCTCCAGTGAAACGAGGCTGCAGCTCCTCGGAGGACAATGAACAGAACCAGCGTGGCCTCGGTTTGTGTCACATTCACTATCAGTTCCAGCTCGTGACAGACGTGACGGTCAGCTGCTGCTACAGAGGAGATTCTGTCCTGCATCCAGCTGCTGCCTCCAGCTTTTGTTCTGCCTCCTTCAGTCCGACTGCAGCCGATTAATCTGACAAACAGCAGCAGCAGAAACTGAGACGATGGTCCTCGATTTTAGGTCGCCTTTGACCCACTTCTGCATCAGGACGTCTTTAGGATGAATCATAGTCGTGAAACCAGCATCTTTTAAAACCAAACCGCTCATTTTTACTCATTTATCAGCTGCAAATGAGTGAAATTTGAGGGTTTTTTTTTTGCATCTTCAGGACCCTGCATGTGTAAATTCATTCATTAACTGAGTTTAAAGCAGCTCGAGTGGGCTCAAACAATCCAGACGAAAAAGCTTGAAAATTGGCTCACCGGAGTTTATTTGCATTGCACGTATGATGAGCTGATAATTCAACAAAACAAGCAGAAATGAAATAAAGCAGCATTTTTATCCAATTTTGCATCATTTTGATGAATTCAGGCGTCTGAAACTGGCCTCTTTTTAACCCAAACTGCACGTTTTTAGTCATTTATCAGCCACAAACAAGTGAAACTACAATATTTCACTGCTGTTTTTTTAACTAATTAAAGTTTCTTCACACTCTTGATCACATAGAGATGAACTCCTGCCTCTTTACGGGTCATTATGTGTGAGAATCTATTAATTAAATGGGTTTAAAGAAGCTCTAATGGACATTTTTATAATTTTTACTTTAAAAAATTCAGAAAAAAAAAGCTCAAAATGTTTCCCTGAGGTGGAAAAATTGCAGGTTTCTTAGCTTATGAGCTATATTTCTGCAGGCGTCTGAAACCGATGTGTTTTTAACCCAGACTGCATGTTTTTAGTCATTTTTCAGCCACAAATGAGTAAAATTTGACTTTGTTGCTGCTGTTTTGTTAAAGTATTTTCTTACACTTGATCACATAGAGATGACCTCCTGCCTCTTTACGGTCATTATGTGTGAGAATCTGTTAATTAAATGGGTTTTAAGCAGCTCTAATGGACATTTTTATAATTCGAACTTTAAAAAAATCCTGAAATAAAGCTCAAAATGTTCCAAAAAGTTTCACTGAGGTGGAAAAATTGCAGGTTTATTTGTAAAACCATATTCATACACAGACAGTTGATGAGCTGAAAACAAAACTGAACAAGTAGAAATAAAATAAAGCAACGTTTAATCCAATTTTACATAGTTTTAGATTCATTCCAGTTCTGCCGGCGTCTGAATTTGTCATCTTTGTAACCTAAGCTGCACATTTTCAGTCATTTATCAGCCACAAATGAATGAAATTAAAATTTTTTGGTTGCTGTTTTATAATTAATTATTAATTTCCATTTTTATCTTAAATTTCTCCTGAGATGTTTGTTGTTCAAATGGACTCACATTTTAATGTGTGGAAAAAACGTCCAAAAAGTGGGTCGTCGGGTGATTTTTAAAACCGGTTATCTTGGAAAGTGTTTGATATGTGAAGCTAAAATTTAGCAAATATGTTTATTAAGATCCACATTTTATGCTTATAAATTTCAGGCGAATCAGAGATGCTTCTGTGGAAATGTTTAAGCTTTTTATGCAGCTCTGTGTTGATTCTGGTGGGGAAAAAAGTCTACAAATGCTTATAAAATCTGCACAGAAACTCAGCTACATGACACATTTTTGCACAGCAGAGTAAAAATATCACATTGAATACCACAAAATGACCCAAATAAAAGCCTCAGGATGTAAAACACTTCTTGTAATTGGGTTTAAAGGTGAAATTATTTCAGGTTTTTATCTTTAACACCTCGTTGTTCAAATAGACTCAAATTATAATATGTGGAAAAATGTTCTGAAAGTGGTAGACAGGGGAATTTTAAAGCGCAGTATCTCGGAAAGCGTTTGATATATGAAGCTAACATTTCACAGATATCTTTATAAAGATCCGCATTTTATGATCTAAACATTTCAGGCAAATCTGAGATGGTTCAGTGGAAATTTTTAAGCTTTTTATGCAGCTCTGTGTTGATTCTGGTGGGGAAAAAAGTCTACAAATGCTTATAAAATCTGCACAGAAACTCAGCTGCATGACACATTTTTGCACAGCAGAGTAAAAATATCACATTGAATACCACAAAATGACCCAAATAAAAGCCTCAGGATGTAAAACACTTCTTGTAATTGGGTTTAAAGGTGAAATTATTTCAGGTTTTTATCTTTAACACCTCGTTGTTCAAATAGACTCAAATTATAATATGTGGAAAAATGTTCTGAAAGTGGTAGACAGGGGAATTTTAAAGCGCAGTATCTCGGAAAGCGTTTGATATATGAAGCTAACATTTCACAGATATCTTTATAAAGATCCGCATTTTATGATCTAAACATTTCAGGCAAATCTGAGATGGTTCAGTGGAAATTTTTAAGCTTTTTATGCAGCTCTGTGTTGATTCTGGTGGGGAAAAAAGTCTACAAATGCTTATAAAATCTGCACAGAAACTCAGCTGCATGACACATTTTTGCACAGCAGAGTAAAAATATCACATTGAATACCACAAAATGACCCAAATAAAAGCCTCAGGATGTAAAACACTTCTTGTAATTGGGTTTAAAGGTGAAATTATTTCAGGTTTTTATCTTTAACACCTCGTTGTTCAAATAGACTCAAATTATAATATGTGGAAAAATGTTCTGAAAGTGGTAGACAGGGGAATTTTAAAGCGCAGTATCTCGGAAAGCGTTTGATATATGAAGCTAACATTTCACAGATATCTTTATAAAGATCCGCATTTTATGATCTAAACATTTCAGGCAAATCTGAGATGGTTCAGTGGAAATTTTTAAGCTTTTTATGCAGCTCTGTGTTGATTCTGGTGGGGAAAAAAGTCTACAAATGCTTATAAAATCTGCACAGAAACTCAGCTGCATGACACATTTTTGCACAGCAGAGTAAAAATATCACATTGAATACCACAAAATGACCCAAATAAAGCCTCAGGATGTAAAACACTTCTTGTAATTGGGTTTAAAGGTGAAATTATTTCAGGTTTTTATCTTTAACACCTCGTTGTTCAAATAGACTCAAATTATAATATGTGGAAAAATGTTCTGAAAGTGGTAGACAGGGGAATTTTAAAGCGCAGTATCTCGGAAAGCGTTTGATATATGAAGCTAACATTTCACAGATATCTTTATAAAGATCCACATTTTATGATCTAAACATTTCAGGCAAATCTGAGATGGTTCAGTGGAAATTTTTAAGCTTTTTATGCAGCTCTGTGTTGATTCTGGTGGGGAAAAAAGTCTACAAATGCTTATAAAATCTGCACAGAAACTCAGCTGCATGACACATTTTTGCACAGCAGAGTAAAAATATCACATTGAATACCACAAAATGACCCAAATAAAAGCCTCAGGATGTAAAACACTTCTTGTAATTGGGTTTAAAGGTGAAATTATTTCAGGTTTTTATCTTTAACACCTCGTTGTTCAAATAGACTCAAATTATAATATGTGGAAAAATGTTCTGAAAGTGGTAGACAGGGGAATTTTAAAGCGCAGTATCTCGGAAAGCGTTTGATATATGAAGCTAACATTTCACAGATATCTTTATAAAGATCCGCATTTTATGATCTAAACATTTCAGGCAAATCTGAGATGGTTCAGTGGAAATTTTTAAGCTTTTTATGCAGCTCTGTGTTGATTCTGGTGGGGAAAAAAGTCTACAAATGCTTATAAAATCTGCACAGAAACTCAGCTGCATGACACATTTTTGCACAGCAGAGTAAAAATATCACATTGAATACCACAAAATGACCCAAATAAAAGCCTCAGGATGTAAAACACTTCTTGTAATTGGGTTTAAAGGTGAAATTATTTCAGGTTTTTATCTTTAACACCTCGTTGTTCAAATAGACTCAAATTATAATATGTGGAAAAATGTTCTGAAAGTGGTAGACAGGGGAATTTTAAAGCACAGTATCTCGGAAAGCGTTTGATATATGAAGCTAACATTTCACAGATATCTTTATAAAGATCCACATTTTATGATCTAAACATTTCAGGCAAATCTGAGATGGTTCAGTGGAAATTTTTACGCTTTTTTTTTATGCAGCTCTGTGGCGATTCTTAAAAACACAAGTGTCCAAATACTTCACAGAGTAAAAATATCACAATAAATTCCACAAAATGACCCAAATAACAGCCTCAGGGTGAAAACGCCTCTGGTATTTGGGTTGAAAGGTTAAATTTGTTTGGTTGCGTCAGTGTGTCTCGTCTGCTACAGATTCCAAACCAACGCAGAGCAGAACTCACTGGTCCTCGTTAAAACTGACATTTCAGAATAAAAGCTCCCTAAAGGTCTGTCGTGTTTCCATGTAAACCTGGAAATAAACAGAAATCACCAGTAAAACTGAGACGAAGCTTTGTTTACCGAGAGAGAAAAGAAGCTTCGTCTCAGTTTTACTAAATAAAGAACAGAAGAGTTCATCAGTGAACAAAGAGAAGAGACGAGACGAGGACTTACACAAAGATTCTTTCATTTTACACTCAAACTGTTCAACCGATATCATCGTTTACAGTCAAACAGTTTGGATTAAATTCAAATGCATGTGATGAAAAAGCAGCGTTTTCCTGGAGCTCTCAGACTGCATGCTGGGATGTTTTATAGAGCAAATGTTATTTTTAAAAAATTCTAAAATTTATGTTAGGTTATGTTTCAGATTTCATAATACTGATATAACAACAATTTATAAAAATAATAATAACAATAATAATGAGAGTGTAGTATAAATTATTATTATTATTATTATTGTTATTATACAAAATATGGCTTTTATTTCTATTTTATATCTAGATATTTAACATTTTATTCTAGATATATTTTAATAATATATGTTTTATTTCTATTATTTTATTTTTCTTATTTATTTCATTTTAATCAATAAAATTAAAATATAAATAAATAAATTATATTAAATATCTAGAAATAAAACATTTTTATATAAATAAAATGAAATATCAAAAATATCTTAAAGGCAATATTTTATTTATAGATATTTTAGATTTTGTATTTTATTTTATCTTATTTTATTTCATCTCAACAAATCAAATAAAAATATATTTTATTTAGATATTTTATTTCATTTATATTTTGGAATAAAATATTTTATTTGCTTTATAGATATTTAATTTTATTTAAATTATTTTGTTTAGTATATCAAATTAAAAAAAGAAACATAAGTCATCTTAAAAATCTATAAATAAAATCTTATATTTTTATATGAATAAAATATAATATCTTAAATATCTATAAATATAATATTTAATAAATAAAAAATTAAATTTTTGAATGAATAAAATAAAATATCCTATATGTGGATAATTAAAAATGACTTATGTATAGATGTTTTAAATATTGCAGTTAGCTTGTATTTTTTAATTTTATTAAAATGAAATAAAATAAAATATAATAAATACTATAAATAGACTAAAATATCTCTAAATGAAATTAAATGTTTTTTTAAATATAAATAAAGTACATTATCTATTATTAAAAATATATATATATATCTAGATAGCTGAAGGGCAACATCAAAATTCATAAAAACAGAATGGGAAAATAATAATTAAAGAACAATAAACAACATTAAATGGACTCAAATCTGTACATAAGTGAATAAATTGAGATATTAATAAATAAAAAATATGTTTTATTCTGAGTAATTGTTGTTCTTTGGTTGCTTTTTGCTCGGCTGCTGCTTAAATCTTATATTTAGCTTCAAAAACAAACACGAGAAACAACAAATGGACTCAGACGAGCAGCAGCAGCCAGAATCAAACCCTCAGTGATTGTTGGAGGAGGAGGTTCGACCAGACAGCGAGTCTTTGTGGTCGGAAGCACAAAGAGCAGCTTTCAGTGTGCGGCTGCTTCGAGTCAACAAACACCATCAGACGTTGTTCTGCTGCTGCTGCTGCAAACCGGCTTCACTTCAGCTTCTGTTCCAGGGAGTCGACATGAAGCGCTGCCTCGGACTGATGCTGCTGCTCTGTTCTGGGATGTTTCATGTAGGTGAGTGGACTCATCTCACTCTGCAGCGCTAAAATCAAACTTTAACTGTCATTTATTAACAGGAAAACCAACATTTAGGGGTAAAAAGCTGAAGGTTTCAGCCTTTAAAGCAAAAAAAAGTCCTTTTTTTTCACATCAATGGCTTGTAAAATATGCACAAAAGCCATAAAATTGTATTATTAATGATTATTGTGGTAATTTTAGTCCCATATTTTGCATTTAAAATGAAAAACTACATGAAACCTGGTTTATATCAGACTGTAAGCAGATTTTTTTACTGTAATATAGTTCACCTTACATGGATTAAATCCATTAAAACTAGTTATTTTGTAGTTTAAGAGGCTAAAAATGAGAGTAAATGAATGATTTAAATGTCAACCTGAGTTAATTAATGTGTAAAAATCCCTTAAATAGCAGTTAAACTCGACTGTAACTACCTCTATTCATATTTAAAATAACAAATAGTGCAATAACAGACCATAAAGCAGCTGTAAGCAGGTGTTTTACTGTGATTTAGTTCAGTTTACATCTGTTAACTTAATTAAAAACAAAATTTAAGACGTTCATGTTGTTTATTAATGAGCAGAAGCAGCAAATAATCATCACTAAAATGTCAAACTAACTTAAACTTTACTTTATCTCCCCATTTTTAGCATTTAAAATGAGAATCTAAACATGTAATAACTGTTTTTCTTCCATAATGATATATTTATTAACAAATTTAATTAATCGTTTATTATTTGCTAATATTAGTAAATAATAAAAATACAGATTAATAAGCTCATTATCTGCGTGTAGCTACATTATAATGTGTGATAAGTCTGCAGTAGTAAGATGTGTTAATAATAATAATAAAGGAGAATTTATTTATTTTACATGAATAATAAATGAAAAATATGAGTAGCTTTAATTATTTATTGACTTTCTTTTTTCTAAAGCGCCTCGTTGCTCCAGTTTTCATGGTTCTACAGAAATAAAGTGTTTTTATTAACAATATTTTCATTGATTGTGTGTAAAACAATAAAAATGTATAAAAATATCAGTTATTATTTAGAAAATACTTAAAAACATAAATTTCAATCAGCTAAATGAATTTAGATTTTTTTGTGTTTTACATTTAGAAGTGTTTATTATTCATGGATTTGGCACTAGTAATAATAATAATAAACACCCTAAAATAATCCAGTAGTACAATACAAGAGCCCATATATGAGATTATGACTACATGATAATGTGTTTTAAATGAATAATTAAATATTTAGCTTTCAGTTGTTACTCAGCTCCACTTTAATTCATCATTAATGGAGGAAACCGTCATATTAGATGAACATTAGTGTTTTTATTCGTGTGCAAGTGAGCAGAATAAAAAAAAATCACTTATCACTATTAAACCCTTTAAAAACACACTTATCTGTTCATTTAATTACGAATTACATTTGGAAAACGCCTCATAATTAGCATTTAAAGGTGTTTTTTAGTGAATTTGACATTGTAGATATTATAAAACACTCTTATTGTGCTTCTAACTGAATTATAATGTGATAAAAACATAAATTTTGTGTTTAACTTATGTTAAATTTACAGTGTTTCACGGCTAATGGTTGATCAGAAGTGTTAATTCTCATATAAAGCTCTAAGAAAAGGACATTTAAAACAGACAGCAGCTGTTTCATCCACTACGTGTCAGCTGTGAGTCTCACTTTAGACGCTGTTTTATTCTTTTGCCTGAATAGAAACAGAAAAATCCGTGAATGAAAACAGCTTTATTGTGAATTCAGCTGTGTTAAAATGCAGTTTATGTGAGCACAGAGGGCAGGAGAGAAGCTAACGGATGCTAACAGCAGCTGAGTACACGGAAGACAAGAATCCACCCACTGGTTTATTGACTAGATTAACGTTTCCACCATCTTTAAATATCTTTAAATTAGCTTTACAGTTTCCACAGCACTCTGACCTGTGGGTATACAGTTGAAGCTAACATTAGCCGCATTAGCTCCACAACATGCTAAAACTAGGGACTCTCCTCTCACCGTGGGGACATTGGCATCAAAAAGGAACTGACTGGATGTTTAGTTCCTCTGCTGGTGCATAAAGACTGCTGTGTTCACTCCTTCAGCCAACAGCAGAACGTTTGCATTTTAGAATTATACAAAGTTTGACGGTGGTACGCAGGATTTATGTCAACTTCTTCGATGATTTGTGAAGCTAAAAGGCTAACTAGTCATCCGGGGACTGGAGGAATGGCAGAGGTAAACATTTCTGTCTTATTTTACACCTCAGTAGGCTTTCACCATTTGGGACCTTTAATGTGGAGCATGAGCTTAACCCTCATGTTGTTCTGTGGGTCAAAATTGACCCGTTTTAAAGTTTGAAAATGTGGGGAAAAAAATAACAATTCACAGTGGAACTTCTGATGTCCACATTTTCAACATTTTTGGGAAGTCTTTGAACATTTTTTGGTGGAAAAAAAGAAATGTTGAAAATGTTTCTTAAGAACATTTACATAAAAACCAAACCAAACCCGAATCCATCGAAATTTGCTGGATTTTGGTTGATTTTTTTCTGAATATTCTTAACCCTCCTGTTGTCCTCATTTATGGGCACCAAAAATATTGTTTCCTTGTCTGAAAAAAATCAAAAAATTCAGCAAAAAAATCCCCAAATTTTGGAAATTTGCAAAACCTTCAGGAAGAAAATTCCAATAATTCTAGAAAAGTTTCATTTTTAAAAAAATCCCCCAAATTTGGCAAGGAAATTCATGTTAATGTTTTCAAAAAATGAGTAAAAATCTCAAAAAAAATCCTAAAAATATCTAAAATGATTACATATATATCAGTAAAACTTCTAATATTTTCTATAAGAACATTCAGAAAAACCAACCAAAATCCAGCAAATTTTGTTGGATTTTGGGTGATTTTTTATGTGATAATACAATAATATAGAAATCATGTATATCTAGTCACTTTTGATATTTTTACTCATTTTTTGAAAGATTTTTACTCATTTTTAAAAATTATTTGCTAGAATTTCCTTGCCAAATTTGTTTTTTTTTTAAATAAAACTTTTGAAGATTTTTTTGAATTTTCTTCTTCAAGATTTTGCAAATTTTCAGAATTTTTTTGCTGAATTTTTGGATTTTTTTGCAGACAAGGAAACAATATTTTTCGGTGCTGTAAATGAAGACAACAGGAGGGTTAACACAAGTGAATCATTGAGCTCATGTTTTGCCGAGAGCTCAGTGATTCACAGTTTATATTTAAATTATTGTGAAACTTGAAAATGTGGTTAAAATCTGAACACTGCAGGACTGAGACTCCGTTGTTTCATGATCACAACTCCAGCAGCTGATGTTTTGTTCAGAAAAGCCTGGATTTAAGAGAAACAGCTTCTGAATGTTGTATAACCCGTTTCTTGTTTTTCTTCTTCTTGTTTTTCTTCAGGGTCTGGGCTTCGCTGCTACAAGTGCGCTGATTACACCGGACGCTGCCAGAACGTCCAGGAGTGTACGTTCGAAGACTCCTGCATCTCTCTGAGCGAGAGAGGTCAGTTAAAGCCTCGACAGTTAGAAAAACACAGCAGAGATCCATCCAGTCAAAGCTGAAATCACACCTGAACGTTACACATTTAACGTTACCACGTAAACTTTAGAATGCCACAGATGTCACAGTCACTGTCAGTAAAGGAGAGTACGAATATTTTAAAAGTAGAATACAGTAAAATTCAAGTAGAAACCTTTAACTGCCATTATGTTGTGCAAAACACAAGAAAATAATGAACACTACTCCTGATTGACGCATTAAGACACACAAAAAGCAACCTTAAAAATATAAAAAGAAAAGAGTAAATCAAAAATGTAATGTACAACTGAGGTGAAAACACCACTGTGTAATATCACTTAAATGTTAAAGGATTAAAAAATGTATCACCTCCCAATAGCTGCGTTATTTCTAAGTTTACAGTGGAGTATTTCTTTCTATGAAGAATCAAAAATGAATACTTTACAAGGACTACGCTGAAAATTCAGACCCCTGAATGCAGCTAAAGTGAAAACACTAATAATCACAGGATCTAAAGTGACTACGCCTGTGAGTTCATGTCTGCCTGCATGAACGTGGTTCTACAATGAGCTGTGAACAGCAGAACTTTCTATCTGCATGTCTTCATCAGGGCTCCACATGGAGAAGAACTGAACTGAAAAATCTGATTGTGAGAATCCACAAAGATGGAAAAGAATCCAGGAAGATCGACTAAAAATCAGTGAAACACAGCTGCAGCAGGAATCAGGAGGTATAGATGGAGTCATCACCAGTCATGGATTCCTAAAATAACTCCACAGACAGAGAACTACTTCCTCAATGTGGCTTAAAACCAGACAGCAGCTGCTTCAGACTTGGAAAATGGGTTTTAAATGGAATCAGAGTTTCTGTGAAGCTCAGACGATGTGAAGGACATTTGAGGACATCAACCTCTATTAGTGGTATTCAAGGAAAAATACATTTCCTGCTGTCCAGTACAAAGCAGCATGGATGAAACTTTAGTAAAGAACATGAAAAGAAGACTAAATAATACTGAGAGTACATTCTTTGGTCAGATGAAGATAAATGAGTTTCAGCATGTTTGGTGCGAATCTGATCAGTGAAGAACGGAGGCGATAATGTGATGATACGGGGCTGCATGACTGTAAAAGACCTTTCTTCTTTAACCCTCCTGTTGTCCTCATTTATGGGCACCAAAAATATAGTTTCCTTGTCTGAAAAAAATCCAAAAATTCAGCAAAAAAATTCCCCGAATTTCTGAAAATTTGCAAAACCTTCAGGAAGAAAATTCCAATAATTCCTTAAAAGTTTCCCTTAAAAGTTTTATTTTTAAAAAAAAATCCCCCAAATTTGGCAAGAAAATTTTAGTAAATATTTTCAAAAATGAGTAAAAATCTTCCAAAAAAAAAATCCTAAAAATATCTAAAGTGATTACATATATATCAGTAAAACTTCTAATATTTTCTTTAACATTCACAGAACATAACACAGAACATTCACAATTTTTTTTTTTAAATCCAGCAAATTTCACTGGATTTTGGTTTTACAGAACAAGAGAAATGTCACATGGATGTGTTCTCCTGATAATTTTCTGCACATTTTAGTACAAATTACACGTTTTCATCAAAATCCTGCACATTTTGCCTGTAATTCTAAAGGAAATTGAGAAGTTTTTTTGCTGCTGCAGTTTTAAAGTTGAGCTTTTTTTGGAAAAAAAATTGATCTCTTTGATTTCCCTCTTTTTTCTCCCTTGTGTCCTGATATGAAATCAGGAAATGATTTGTATCTGGAGTTATGAGTGGAATACACAGTGTTTAACCCTCATGTCGTCCTGCGGGTCAAAATTGCCCCGTTTTAAAGTTTGAAAATGTGGAAATAAATATATTTTTACAAACTTCTGATGTCCACATTTTCAATATTTATAGTAAATTTTTGAAAAATGTTTTGGTGAAAAAAAAAATGTTAAAAATGTTTCATAAGAACATTCACAAAAAAAAACAACCAAAATCCAGCAAGATTTTGATTCATTTTTTGAAAATATTTACAAGAGTTTTCTTGTCAAATTTGTTTTTTTTTTAAAAATAACCTTTTAAGCAAAACTTTTAAAGAATTATTAGAATTTTCTTCCTGAAGCTTTTGCAAATTTTCAGAATTTTTGGATTTTTTTCAGACGAGACAATATTTTTGGTGCCTGTAAATGAGGACAACAGGAGGTTTAAAGCATTAAATATTTAAATCTAAACCCCTTAAAAGCAGGACTCGCGGCTGTAACCGAGTGTTTCTGTGCGTCCAGGTGGGAAGACGATCCGTCAGTGCATCCGGTACACGGACTGCGATAACTCCCGCCTCAGCCAGATGTTCCCGGCCATCTCCGGCTTCACGTACAGATGCTGCAGCAGCAACCTCTGCAACTCCGGCATCACCGTCACCACGGCGACGCCCGCCCTGGCGCTGGCGGCGTCGCTGCTGAGCGTCTTTTGGAGCTGGATGTGAAGAACCTGCAGCTTTGGGATCTTTCACTGACACCCTCTAACACGAGCTAAACTGTTCTCTGTCCGGTTTCTCAGGTTGAAGTTGAAATGACTTTCTTCATTTTGCTAATTTACTGTTCTAATTAACCAATAAACACGACGACAACTGAACACGTGTCCCGTGTTTTTGTCCGGTTTGTGGATGGCGGAAGATGCGGCTCGACACAAAATACACAAAAACATGTTTATTAAACCTCCTGATAGACTAGAAGACATTATTTCCAACCCAGGAACTGCAGCTGGATTATCTAATGTGCTACAGTCTCAGTATTGTCCTTTATTTATCTTCAGTATAATAATCAATGATAAAATAAGATTAAAGGTACCAGGAGGAAAAGAAACACGACAACATCAACAACAAGTCAACACTCACTACACATTTAAATTAGGCTGGTGTGAGTCTGTGTTCAAGCTGGAAAACAAAAAAATGAATAAATAGAATGGTGAGAATGCAGAGACAGAAATAAATGGTGTCTATTTGTGGGTTTCTGTGGTTGTTTTATCACCTTGAGTTATTTTGTGTCTCCGTGGGATTGTTTTTGTATTTATACCTCCTTGTGGCAGTTTTGTGGGGTTTTTTTGTGGTGAGTTTGTTTCTCTGTAGTTGTTTTGAGTCTCTTAGTGGCTGTTTTGTGTTTTTTTATGGCAGTTTTGTGTCTCTTTGTGGTTGTTTTGTGTCTCTGTGGTTGTTTTGAGTCTCTTTGTGGTTGTTTTGTGTCACTGGTTGTTTTGAGTCTCTGTGGTTGTTTTGAGTCTCTTTGTGGCTGTTTTGTGTCTCTTTCTGGTTGTTTTGTGTCTCTTTCTGGTTATTTTGTGTCTCTTTGTGGCTTTTTTGTGTCTCTTTGTGGTTGTTTTGAGTCTCTGCGGTTGTTTTAAGTCTGGTTGTGGTTGTTTTGTTTCTCTTTCTGGTTGTTTTGTGTCTCTTTCTGGTTGTTTTGTGTCTCTGTGGTTGTTTTGTGTCTCTTTGTGGTTGTTTTGTGTCTCTTTGTGGTTGTTTTGAGTCTCTTTGCGATTGTTTTAAGTCTGGTTGTGGTTATTTTGTGTCTCTTTGTGGCTGTTTTGTGTCTCTTTCTGGTTGTTTTGTGTCTCTTTCTGGTTATTTTGTGTCTCTTTGTGGATTGTGTCTCTTTGTGGTTGTTTTGTGTCTCTTTGCAATTGTTTTAAGTGTGGTTGTGGTTATTTTGTGTGTCTTTGTGGCTGTTTTGTGTCTCTTTCTGGTTATTTTGTGTCTCTTTGTGGATTGTGTCTCTTTGTGGTTGTTTTGTGTCTCTTTGTGGTTGTTTTGTGTCTCTTTGCAATTGTTTTAAGTGTGGTTGTGGTTATTTTGTGTGTCTTTGTGGCTGTTTTGTGTCTCTTTCTGGTTGTTTTGTGTCTCTTTCTGGTTGCTCTGTTTCTCTTTGTGGCTGTTTTGTGTCTCTTTGTGGTTGTTTTGAGTCTCTTTGCGATTGTTTTAAGTCTGGTTGTGGTTATTTTGTGTCTCTTTGTGGCTGTTTTGTGTCTCTTTCTGGTTGTTTTGTGTCTCTTTCTGGTTATTTTGTGTCTCTTTGTGGATTGTGTCTCTTTGTGGTTGTTTTGTGTCTCTTTGCAATTGTTTTAAGTGTGGTTGTGGTTATTTTGTGTGTCTTTGTGGCTGTTTTGTGTCTCTTTCTGGTTATTTTGTGTCTCTTTGTGGATTGTGTCTCTTTGTGGTTGTTTTGTGTCTCTTTGTGGTTGTTTTGTGTCTCTTTGCAATTGTTTTAAGTGTGGTTGTGGTTATTTTGTGTGTCTTTGTGGCTGTTTTGTGTCTCTTTCTGGTTGTTTTGTGTCTCTTTCTGGTTGCTCTGTTTCTCTTTGTGGCTGTTTTGTGTCTCTTTCTGGTTGTTTTGTGTGTCTTTGTGGTTGCTCTGTCTCTTTGTGGCTGTGTTGTGTCTCTTTCTGGTTGTTTTGAGTCTCTTTATGGTAGAGACTTCTTGTTTCTACTTCGTGGCAGTTTTGTGTTTCTTTGCTGTAGGTTTGCATCTATGTGGATTTTTTGTGTCTCTCTGTGTTGATCTTTGTGTCTCTTTGTGGTCGCTTTATGACTCACTGTAGTTTTGTGTTTCTCTGTGGCAGTTTTAAGTCTCTTTGTGTTTTTTTTTAAATCTGTCATTATTTGTATTGATTTGTAGATATTACGTGACTCTGAGAAGATTTTTTTTGTCTCCTTGCTGCAGTTTTGCATCCCTGTGTTGTTGTTTTGTTTCTTTGTGTTGGTTTTGTGCCTATTTATAGCAGTTTTGTGTTACTTTGTGATCGTTTTGTGCATCTTTGAAGGTGTCTAGCTACCTCCTGGAACCTTACATAAAGCTGACCAGTATGTCGTCTATAAATATGAGTATTAGTACCAACAGGAAATCATTCAGTGTTTTTCCAGTCTTGTAGTTTTTTGTTTACTGTGGTGTTCATGGCGACGTTTTCCACCTCTGACCTCCATGTCTTGAGCGTTGCATTGTGGGAGATCGTTGTGCAGCATCAGTGTCACACAGACCCTACAGTGAGTCTGTTCAGTCGCTGATGTCTCCGAGTCCGTCCTCCACCTGCCGTCCAATCACCTCCAGCTGCACCGTCTTCTTCTGGCCCTTCTGCTCCGCCTCCTTCTCCGGCTTCTCTGATTGGGCGTACCAGGGCTGGGGGCGGAGCTGTCGCAGGTCCGTCCTCCCCTCCGGAAGCCCCCCTGCCGGCCCGGACCAGCCCCCAGCCCTGCAGCGTGACGTCGGAGCTGCCCTCCTGGACACCCCTGGTCTGGTCCAGCTCCTTGGCGCTGAGCGATGACATCCGGACCGGGACGGTGTTCCCGAACTTGGAGTAGTCGACGCAGTAGCGGCCGTCCTCCTCGGTGATGATGGAGACGAAGCGCCGCCCCCACAGGATCTCCTCGGGGGTGTATGAGGTCCGGGCCTGCATGGTGATGCCTGTGGTCTCCACCACACCTGGAAGACAACATCTACAGGTAAGATACACCTGAAAACAGCACGGACCTGAGCAGGACTGAAGAAAAGCTGCACATAAAGAGGAAAAAAACCCCACATATGATGTTTGGCATCAGTTTTTAACCACGCCTGATGTACGTGAGAGGGGTTACTGCATTCGCTTCGGTATCTGGCTGGGTAAGTATGTATGTGGGTGTGTGCGTACGTCTGGTCAGATATCTCTGCAAGTGCTGAAGTCAGGATAATCAAACTTGGCACTGAAGATCAGTCTAAGGTCCCCTGCTCACTTGTGGAGTTACAGGTCAGCAGATCAAGTAGGAAGGGAGATACGTAGGATGATCAAAATTGATACAGAGTATCATGCATGGCAGGGTTTTCGCCAGTAGAGGGCGTGGTTCTGCCCTCTACTGAGGGCTCGTCTAGTTGTCTTTATCTTCATTTCTTTGTAACTTTGTGGTTGTTTTTGTGTTGTTTTCAATAGTTTTTTTCTTTTTTTTGGTCTTTTTTGAATCTATGTGCTCGTGTTTCATTTGTGTCATCATTTCTTTGTGTCTTTATGGTTGTTTTTTGTCTTTGGGATCATTTCTCATCTCTATGATTTCCCGTTTTTCATTCTTCATGGTAGTATTTCATGTTCACGTCATGTTTGGTGTCAATTTTTGGCTTTATGTGGTCATTTTTTTTGTCTTTGTGGTCGTTTTTTTCTTTTATTTGTGACGTTTTTAATCATTGCCTAATTTGTTTTCCTTTTATTGGTCATTTTTTGTCTTTGTGGTTATTCTTTGTCTTTTTGCTGCAGTTTTTTGTTGCCATTGTTTGTTTATGATTTCTTTTGTCTTTTGTGACATTTTTAAAATTTGTCTTCCTTTTTTTTCTCTCCATGTGGTTGTTTTTTTATGTGTTTGTGGTCATTTTTTGTATTTTTGTGGTAATCTCTATATTTTTAAGTTAATATTTCATCTTTCTGTCTTCATTTTTTTGTCTCTGTTGTTGTTTTATCTGTTTGTGATCATATTTTTGTGGTAATTTCTCTCTTTTTATGGCCGTTTTTCGTCATTCAGTCATCTATTTTTGTCTCTTTATCCTCATTTTTTGTTTCTTTGTAACTGTTTTGTGGTTTTATATTTTTAGGCCGCTTTAGACACACAACATGTTTAAAATCCCCACATATTTATGCATTTGAACCTCTTTGCACTTTACTATGACCAAAATAGGTAGTTTTATGTAAATTCTCAGAAGAAACTGACTAGACTTCAAGAGTGAATACTTGCGCTGCCACAAACATCTGATTTTATGAAGTAAAAAACATTTTTAAACACATTTTAAGCACTTATTAGAGTATGTCTATGATAAGTCCGTATTTTCTGCTGTGGATTCAGGTTTCCAGGCTTCTGTTTCTGACCTTCCAGGATGACGATGATCTCCAGGTCGTCGGAGGCCAGCGACTGGGCCGACAGCTCGTACAGAGGACTTCCTCTCTCCATGGTGTGGCTGATGATCAGAGGAGACACCAGGAAGATGCCGTTGCTCCTCAGAGGATTCTCCACCTGGATGTCCAGCTGACACACCGGGATCACCTCACCCTCTGCCGTCACCGTCCGCCGGATCACCTGCAGGGAAAAACATCAGAGTAACAAACCAGGCAAAGAGTCGGTCTGATTAAAAGGCTCAGGTTAATTAAGCCTGGTTTGTGTAATCAACCTGGCTGAATTTAATTAAGCCAGGTTCAGCTTCAGTTTGTGTCTGTTTGTGGTCATTTGGTAGTGTCTCTTTGTGATCGGTTTGCATCTTTCTGTGCCTGTGTACTTGTAGTTGTTTCATATCTGTGTTTTTTTTCCTCCTCATAGTCATTTTGTGTCGACTTGTGGCTGTTTTGGGCATTTTTGTAGTCGTTTTGGCCTGTTTTTGTAGCATTTTCTTGTCTCTTTGTGGTCATTTTGTGTGTATTCGTGTTTGTTTTGTGTCTCTTTGTGGTCATAAGAATTTTTTTTATGGTCACTTTGTGTCTATTTTTGGTAGCTATGAGTCTTTTTGTAATCATTTTGGCCTATTTTTGTCGTGTTGACAGGTCTCTGTGATCATTTTGGTCGTTTTGAGTCTGTGACTTTGTTTTGTCTTTTTCTGGTTGTTGTAACTCCATTTTTGCTAATTTTATGTGTCTGTGTTCGTTTTGTGGTCAGATTGTGTTTGTGATCATTTTGTCTCTATTTTTGATCATTTGTGTCCTTTTGACCTATTTTGTTGTGTTTCCGTGTCTCTTTGCAATTGGTTTGTGTCTCTTTGTGTTCATTAGATTGTTTCTGTGGTCATTTTGTGTCTCTTTTTGGCAGTTTTGTGTCTCTTTGTGGTCATTTTGTGTCTATTTGTGGTCATTGTTGGTTTCTGTGGTCACTTTGTGTCCATTTGTAGTCACTTTGTCTCTCTTTGTGATCATTTTGTGTCTATTTGTGGTCACTTTGTGTCTCTTTGTAGTCATTTTGTGTCTCTCTTTGTGGTTATTTTGTGTCTCTTTATGGTCATTTTGTGTCTCTTTGTGGTCAGATTGTTTCTGTGGTCATTTTGTGCCTATTTTTGGCAGTTTTGTGTCATTTTGTACTCATTTTGAGTTTCTTTTTGGTCGTTTGGTATATTTTTTTGGTTGCTTTTGTCTTTCATGTTAATTTAGTGTCTCTGTGGTTGTTTTAAGCTGCTTTATAGTAGTTTTGTGTCTTTTGTGGTTCTTTTGAGTCTTTTTTTGTGACTTTGTGGTCATTTTTATTCACTTTGTTGTACTTTTGTAGATATTTTATACCTAGTTGTGTCTTTTTGTAGTTGTCTTTTCTTCTTTTTCTAATTGCGTGGTGTCTTTTTGTTGCAGCTATTCAGTATCTTTCAGTAGTTGTATTGTGTCTCTTTCAGTATGTAGTTTAAATTCCAGTGCAGGTGAAGCTGCAGCAGACTTACACTGGCTGTAGCTGGAGGCTGTGTGTCTGTTTTGTGTGTCAGAGCGTCGTCACCTGCAGCTGGACGGTGGCAGAAATGATCATGCTCTTCCTCAGGTCTCCGACTCTGAACATGAAGGTCGGCCGGCCATTTCTGGGCGCGATGACGGCGTTTCTGGAGAAGATGAGCGTCTCGGCTCTCCGGTTGGCCTGAGCTGTTTTCATGAAGACGCAGCCGAGCATGACGGCATTGATGATCAGGCCCAGGATGTTCTGGATGATCAGCACCGTGATGGCCAGAGGACACTCCTCCGTCACCATCCGGCCGCCGAACCCGATGGTCACCTGCAGACGACGGGATGGTTAGAGGCACTCAGTTCACTAAATTTAAAAACAGTTCACGCCTGACCACCTCACATGTGTTAGATTTATTTGAAAGTGGTGAATATTGATTGAGCTGAAAATGTGTAAAATCTGGGCTCATAGGTAACATTAGTTTTTGAGTTAAAAAATCCTAAAGAAGGTGGGGACATGTCGAGTTTTACTGAGCATGGTGGTGGCAGTATCATGCTGTGGATCGATGTTTAAAGGGCCATAACTGGAGAAATAAAGTAGGTACAGCATGAATTTTTAGCCCAAAAAACCTGTGACCAACGGTTTTACACAAGTTTTACTTAATAACATGTTCAGATGTGAAAATTTCAATGGAATGAGGTGGAATTACCCTCCTAACATTGGCCATAAATGCAAAAATACATCATTTAAATAAATTTTTTCTCATAAAGTTTGCTTCAGACTGGAACCATACTCTGCATTTTTAAAGCTCCTATTGGTGCAAATCACAGGGAAATAAATCAGCCTCTTAGGGTAAAAAATGAAGGTTTTATGACTTGTGGAAAATCGGAGTCAACTTGGGCTGCAACTAACGACGCGTCGACGAGTCGTCTGAGCACGATACGTCATCAAAAGCGGAAGTGAGCGTGCAATGCAACAGAAATCACCTTCCGACCGGAGCGCGGAACACGGACGAACGTCTGCGCTGCATCGTGCATGTATTATGTTTGCACGCTGCAGCGCGGATGTCTGCGTTCTATCATAAACATGGATGTCAGCATTTACTATACAGCTGTATCTAAATGCGGACGTCAGTGCTGCAGCGTGCATACATAATACATGCACGATGCAGCACCGACGTCTGTCCGTGTTCCGCGCTCCGGTCGGAAGGGAATTTCTGTTGCATTGCGCGCTCACTTCCGGGTTTGATGACGTATCATGCTCAGACGACGCGTCGTTAGGTGCAGCCCTAGAGACAACTGAAATATTGATTTTTTTTTTACCACATTTGCACCATCATATAAACGGTTTGTATTAGTCTATCAAAGCTGAGTTGTACCATTGAAGACCAGATGTAGATATCAACGGTCCTGCAACATGTCAGGACTGTAGCTACATTATTACTCAGGTTACGACACTTCAAACACTGATCCACAGCATGACACTGCCACCACCGTGCTTGCTCAGCAGAAATGGACACGACCCCACCTTCTTTAAGAATATTTAAAATAACAGAACAAGTCAATCAAACTGTAGATGTTCAGGTGAATTGAAGCAGAACAACCCAGTCTGCTGGACTCACCTGGACCTCGATGGAGAAGAGGAAGGCCGAGGTGAAGGAGTGGATGGCGGTGACACAGGGGACGGGGGCCGGCCCTCCGTTGGGGTCTCGTGGCTCCAGATCTCCGTGAGCGAAGGCCACCAGCCACCAGATCATAGCGAAGAGCATCCAGGAGCAGAGGAAAGCCGAGGTGAAGATGAGGAAGGAGTGCTGCCACTTCAGGTCCACCATGGTGGTGAAGACGTCCTGCAGGAAGCGACCCTGAGACACACAGACGGATTCTCATTTTCTACAACTGGATAAGGTGTGTTTTTGTGAGTTTCTACACCTCAATGCAACAAGTTAAAACAACGTCAGGAGGATTTAATGATACTCGACAATATTTAAATGGATTCCATGTGGACGTTGTTGCACCGTATCAATGAATACGTTTAGATTAATGGTTATTTCTCAACCAAAACCTCCATGTGTGGTCGGACATGACATGAAAGCAAAAAAAATATTTCAACATTTTAAAAAAAAAAGAAGTGATCAATCAAGAAAATGATTGTGATAATAATTTGTCATGTTTGTGTCCGTCTTCTTAACTATATGATCCTTGCAAGACGTTTTCCGATTTATGGTAATTAAAAAAAACAAACTTCTGTGGTATTTTTGGTCTTTGCAGGTGTTTTTTTTTTTTGTCTCTGTGGTACTTTTTGGCTTTTTCTGATGTTTTTGTCTCTTACCGGATTTTCATCTCTTTGTTGACTTTTTGTGGTGATTTTTTGCCTTTTTGTATTTTTTTGCCTTTTTCTGGTAAATTTTTTTTGCCGTTTTCTGGTGATTTTTTTTTTTTTGCTGTTTTCTTGTGATTTTTTGTCTGTTACATTTCTGTGCCTTTTTGTGGTGATGTCTTGTGTTTATGTTGTTTTTTTGCCTTTTGTGATTTTTTTTGCCTTTTTCTGGTGATTTTTTTTTGCCATTTTCTGGTGATTCTTTTTTTTTTCCTTTTTCTGGTGATTTTTTTTGCTTTTTTCTGGTGATTTTTTGTCTTTTTGTTACATTTCTTTGCCTTTTTGTGGTGATGTTTTGTGTTTATGTTGGGTTTTTTTGCCTTTTTGTGATTTTTTTGCCTTTTGTGGTGATTTTCTATCTCTTTAAAATATGTTTGCCATTTTGTTGTGATTTTTTTGCCTTGTTTATTTTTTTGCCTAGGGAACATGAGACGTCATTTTCTCACATGGATTGACCTCCACAGAGTCCAGACCTCAGCCCCACTGAGAATCTTTGGGATGTTCTGGAGAAGACTTTGTCCGACTCTCCCATCATCAATATAAGATCTTGATGAAAAATTAATCCAACTCTGGACAGAAAACCAACACTGTAACATTGCAGAAGCTTATCAAAACGATGCCACAGTGAATGAATGTTGTTCTCAGAGCTAAAGGTGGTCCGACAAAATATTAGCGTGTGTAGAGTTTTTTTTTTTTTGGATGGGTAAAACTTTAATTTGAATGTTGTGGAAAATTCTGAGCATCAAACTGTTCATTTTCTGCTTTTTGGTAAATCTTTATGCACCAATTTGTTGTGTTTTTTGCATCAATTTATGGTAAAATTGTGTATTTCTGTGAAGAAAAAGACTAAATCCAGGCAAAAGTTGACAGATTCTAGCATTAGATGATCGAACTGAACCAAACATCTGGTGAGAACTCGAACATCTGGACCGTCTGCAGGTTCTGCAGGCCCTGCTTCTTTTGCTCCACCTGCTCCCTGATGTTCTTGTGGGCCACGTTGCAGGATCCCGTCTTGGTGATGAAGCGAGCTCTCTGCGTGCGGCCCCGGCTCCGGTTGGGCTGGTTCTGGTCCTCGGCCAGGCGGGTCAGCAGGAAGCCGTCTGGCAGGAGGCCCTTCCTGGCCAACATGATGCTGCAAACACACAAAACACACATTTATACCAGCATGAAGCATGCATTGTGTCTCTGTGTTGTCGTTTCTTTGGTATTTTGTGATTTTTAAAAAAAAATATGTCATCATTTATTTAATTTTTGTGCAGTTGTTCCCCCCTCTACTCCTCTACAGTTCAGATAAGACTTGACAATGAGTTGATTTTGAACAAACATCTCAGACTTTCTGAGCTTCAGCACCTCTAGCAAGATATTTGAACAACAAGCAACTCAAGAGATCCAGAAGTTGCAGAGAGTTAGCTTTAGCTGAACCTAAGAACATGTTGGGCGCTAACCTAGCAAACATTTCAGACTTTTCTACAATTCTACAATTTCATTTAGCAGACGCTTTTCTCCAAAGCGACGTACAACACAAGCAAGAATTCAGACATAAGGAAAAAACTTTTCTCTTAATTTCCTATTTAATGACAGAGCTACACATCTGAACTCAGTCTCATTAAAACAGACTCTAATTCAGTGTCATCCATCCATATTAAAGTGCAGGTACCCAAAATGTTTGTTGATGAGCTCCAACAAAACCTGTCCAGGTAGAAGGCCACTTTGACAAACAGGAAGTGGAAGAGTCCAAGCAGATTTATAGAAGGGGAAACCGGACTGTACTAAGTGTGGTCCAGTATAGAGAGGTGTTTGTGGGTTTTTAAGGCTGATAATGATTATTAGTGAGACATTTGGAGGAAATATTCATTTGCAGTGAATGAAAGTATTTAAAATCTTGGAGTTAAACTTAGAAGAACACAAACTCTAACAGAAAACTTTGTTGATACGTTTTTGTTTTGTTTACAGATGTTAAGTTAAAGGACGTATAACCATCGTGACGTATAACCAATCAAATTACTCCAGAAGACAGAGCGACCACAGGTACATAAAGGTTCAAAGCCAAAGTAGCAACATTTCTAAATTGATTACAGTAAACCATCCATCCATCCATTCTCTATGAACCGCTTTATCCTCACTAGGGTCGCGGGGGGTGCTATCTCAGCTGACTCAGGTGAAGGCAGGGGACACCCTGGACAGGTCACCATTCTGTCACAGGGCTACATATACAGACAAACAATCGCACTCACATTCACACCTACGGGCAATTTAGAGTTATCAATTAACCTCAGCATATTTTTGGACTGTGGGAGGAAGCCGGAGTACCCGGAGAAAACCCACGCATGCTCAGGGAGAACATGCAAACTCCATGCAGAAAGATCACAGGCCCAGGCCGGGATTTGAACCGGGGATCTTCTTGCTGCAAGGCGAAAGTGCTAACCCCTACGTCCACTGTACAGCATCCACATAACAGCAAGGTGGATTTTATTTTATTTATTTTTTGCCCGTGAGACACACTGCGATGCGTGTGTCTCACGGGCAAACCGTGAGAGTTGGCAGCAAAATACCGGGAATGACAACAAATTCTAAATTAAAGGTGTAAATATGTCAGTTTTCTCAGTGATCGGACACATTATATAGACACACAGTTACATCTGAACGTCCATCAGCTGATCAGCGGATCAACAACAACAAACAAACGTCAGTCTGTGACCTTGATGAACGTTTAAATAATAATAAATATTAATAAATAATCACGTGATGTTACCTGTGCAGGTACCAGCAGCTGCTCTGATAACCTCAGCACGATGTTTTGTTACTGAGATGATTGTTTGTGTCGAAGCATCGTTCATCCATCAGGACAGGAACACAACCGGCGGCTGCGTCAAGTTAAACCGGATGCAGGGCGGAACTTCCGGTCATGACCGTCAGAATAAAACACATTTCTGCTGAGCTGTCAACGAGAATTATGTGAATTATTTAGACTTTAATGTGAATTATTTATTGTTATCGCTGTGATGTTTGTTTTTCAGGTTTACTAGATTGTTAAAGTGTGAACTATGTTAAAAACATCTTATTTAATCACATTTAAAGCTTAAAAATAATTGTTTATAGCACAATTTTTATTTTTTAATAATACAAGCAAACATAACAATATAGTAACAACGATTTGACACAGTTATCATTTTTAAATAATTAGATAATAATTAGATCATATTTTGTTTATGTGGTCATTTGTTCTTGTGATTATTTTTTTAATTATTTTTTGTATTTTTGTAGTAGTTTTGTTTTTCTTTGTCTTTTTCTGTACATTGCCATTTAAATAATAATCATTTTTTTCTTTTTGTGATAATTTTATGTCTTTGTGCTCCTTCTTTTGTTTTTGTTTTTCTTTTGCCATTATTTGTCTCTGCAATATTTTTTTGTCAATTCATAGTCATTATTGTTTGTCTGTCTTTTTGCTTGATTTTTTCTTAATGTAGGTTTTTGTATTTTTTTTTACATTTTCACCCTTAATTTATGTATGTCTCTCTGTCATTGTTTTCTGTATTTTTTGTGATTTCATTTCATAATGTTTGTGTTTTTGTTTTGTTTATTGTTTTTGTTTTTTGCTCAAACAATGACTCAGAATGTTTGACCATAAATTCCTGGTTGACTAAACAGTCTGTGATTCAAAGCAGATACAAAAAGAAGATTAGATCTAAAGAAAGAAATAATTCATGAAAGTGTCTACGTGACAGCTGGCAGCGTGATTTCTGAGAAGACTTTAACTTTGAAAGTCTGCTGCTGTGTTGTGTGATTGTGCTGAACTTGACTTGATGCTGCAGGATGCTGAGCAGGTTCATCCTGCAGAGGCTTCCTGCTGCCTGCAGGGGGCAGAACGGGAGAGTTCACCTCCAAACACACTGAGAAACATCAGAAACAAGAAGTTAATTATTCTCTAAAAATAAGAGTTTGTATCATTTTGATCAACAGTATTTTAATAAAGTGAGGTTTGAAACTTTCTATGTGGTGATCACAGTGTCATTAATAAAATAAATGCATCCAACCTGTTAAAGGCCTCATGGTTTGACAGTAATGTGGTGATGTAGCTCTAAATTGATCAGTCTGGGTTCATGGATTTACTGGCAGGTTTCTGTGTCCTCCCATTTTCACTCTATCAGCAGTCAGTCACATTATTTATTGATTATTTATGACTGTTTGTCCATTATTATGGTGCAGCAGAGAAACAGAAACTATGGTGCAGAAAGTAAACAAACAAGACAACACAAACAAAAATAAGTGAAATATAAGTCATAATCAAATTTATTAGAAAACAAGCAATTAATAAGTAATACACTTATGTGTTTGTGATGTTTGTACTATCATCTGTTTCTATGGTAACACACAGTCTTATCTGTTCACAGGGTGACACAGTGGTTCATCTGTTTCCATGGTGATACATAAATAAATCTATTTCCATGGCAACACAAAGAATCACCTGTTTCTATGGTGACACAAAGGATCACTGGTTTCTATGGTAACACCCAGTCTCATCTGTTTCCAGGGTGACACACCGGTTCAGCTGTTTCTGTGGGAATATGCAGATTGATCTGTTTCTATGGTGATAAATAAGTGAATCTATTTCCATAGCAACACAAAAGATCACTTGTTTCTATGATGACATGTTTACCCGTTTCTTTGTTAACACCCAAGTCCATCTGCTTTGATGTTGACACACAGGTTTACCTCTTTCTCTAGCAACATACAGCCTCATCTGTTTCCATGGTGACATACAGGTTAATCAGTTTCTATCGTGACACACGGGTTTATCTGCTCCCATGGCAACACACCGGTTTACCTGTTCCAGTAACATACAGGTTCATATGTTTCCATGGTGACACCTAAGTCCATCTGTTGCTATGGTAACATATTTGGGACTTTATTGTATGACTTGTTTTTCTTGATTTGTTCTGACCAGCTGTTATTATTATATTATTGAGTCTTTCTTTCACCAAAAAAATTACACTAATATTGTAAATTTATTGTATGAAATTGATAATCAATATCATAAATGGTATTTATAGATTAATAAATTTTAGAAGTAATTCTGTTGGGTTTGATTTACTTTCTAAAGTTTTTATTGTTGTTTATGTTAAATTAAATGTGAAAATAAAAATGTTAACATCAAAACACTGGTCTGTATGTTTACGTCCAACCCCGCCCACCTCAGTTGAGCGTCACGTGGCGGCCGACTGTCCAGGGTGGAGTTATCGAGCGCTCCCTCCTCTCGGAGCAGAGCGGACGGAATGCGGCTAGCTCCGTTAACGGTAACGGCTCAATTTACACGTTTAAGCTCCTCACCGGCGATGACATGAAGCACCGTCAGGCGGCCGGTATCGGAGTCAGCCCGAGCTAACGGCCACCGGTGCTGCTGTGCGGCGGGAAGCCCGGCCCGGTGTCGGTTTGTTGTTCGGGGTTAGCTTCCTGAGCGAGCTAGCTGCCTGCTTCTTTTAACGCCTTACCGGGAGTTAGCCTCGGAGGAGAGCGATACCCGGTCACAGCCACGGTCAGTCTGCGCCCGGACCGCCCCGCAGCATGCACGGAGGAGGGCTCCGGTAGGACGGACACAGCCGGTAACACCGCAGCGGATGTAGCTAACACCGGGCCCGAATACCAGCACTCCGCCTCCCTCCCGGTCTCCTGGTCTCCGTCCTCCCTCTTCATGATCGACATGGAGCCTCCCGCCCTCAACCCACTGCCTCAGTTCCCGGAGAACTCCTACAAGAGTGAGTACCTGAGCAGAGCAGGGCTGCATGTGATGGAGCTCACCTGTATAAAAAACACCTGTATGAACACGCAAGCACGAACACACCTGTATAAACCCACCTGCAGGATTTCACCTAAATGAACACGTATGTACGAACACACGTGTACAAATGCACCTGTATGATTTCACCCACAAACACCTGTATGAACTTACCTGTATGATATCAGGTGTATGAGCGCACCTGTAGGAATTCACCTGTATAAAAACACTTGTATGAATTTGTGTGAACACATCTGTATAATAAACATACCTTTACTTAGCAATTTGTATGAACACACCTGTAGGAATATACCTGCATGAATACACCTGTACAAACCTACATGTACAAACACGTCTGTATAAAAAGACATGCATGAAAACGCATATGAATTTGTATGAACACACCTGTACAAACTCACCTGTATGAACACGTGCATAAACACACCTGTATATAAACATCTATAGGAACGCACCTGTATAACTCACCTGTCTTCTGCCCCTGCAGTGACGGAGGAGGATGTGAAGAGGCTGATTGAGTTCAGGGCCTCCAATGAAGCTCTGTTCACGGGGAAGAGGAACTCTGCCAAGATCGCCTGGAGGTAAGAAGCTGCTGATGAGTTTGATTCATCTGAACAGGTGATGAAGTTACCTGGAGTCTGGGATGACCCACACCCCCACAGGTGGAGCTCACTGACAGCATTCTGATGGTAAAGAGAAAAATAGAAGAACTCAGGACTGCAGTGTTGGAATACTATTGAATAATCTGCTCATTTTCCACCCTCACTTCAACAACACAACACCAGAATCTGCACTTTTTCTCTGTAGCAGCTGAAAACGTTCCAGTCCTTCAGACTCTCTAGACATGTGGGTGGAAGACGACAACATTATTTTGTTCTTCTAAATGTCCTTCAACTCAACAGAGTGACAAAATGTTCCATGACAACATTACATCTGCATCACCACCATGCTTCAAGTCATGATGCTGCCACCTCCATGCTTCAAGTCATGATGCTCCCACCTCCATGCTTCACATTATGATGCTGTTTATTATTTTAGTTTATGAAAGCTAAATTTTCTCCAAATGGCTTAAATAACTCTGTTTGAAAATATTAATAATTTCAGAAATCTTTCTTCCTCAGCACCATCCTGAAAGGTCTTGGCCTCGAAGGGAAGCTCACCGCTGACCAGATTGCCAAAAAATGGGACAACTTGAGAACAAAATATAAGGTAACATGATGCAGTGAAGCTTTGACTCAGTTTTTTTGACTTTTTCTGTTGTTGTTTCACTAAAATCTCTCTATAAATGCTGTGTAAGTTTTCTTTGCACTAGTCTGGAAAATAAGCGTGTTATAGATGAAAAATTGTTAATGTTTTTGCCTGTAGTGTTGGATTAAAAACCGCCATGTTTACGCGTCGCATGTTTTGCTCCTCCAGGACCTGAAGCAGCCCTACCAGGGTCAGGACCACATCGGGGGCGTGGTGGAGTCGTGGCCCTGGTTCCACATCATGGACGAGGCCATGCAGGGCCGCCTCTACAACAGCAACCTGGTGCTGAGTCCGGAGAACGCCGGCAACGCTGCTCACCGCGCCAACAGCCAGCCGAGCCAGACCCAGGAGAACACCGACATCCTGGAGTTCCTCATCAAGACGGAGATGGAGGACACTGTGGCGGCAGAGACGGCCGAGGACGACGGGACGGTCCACGCCGAGGTGGCACCCATCGAGGGCGTCCCGATGGGCTGGAGGAGGATGTCCGAGTGCTCGTACAAAAGTAGGAAACTCACCTGCTTTTCAATTTTTAGGTGTCTAAATGGGGCTTAATACCGTAGACATTCTTCCTGTTTATGTTAAGAGAGCTTTTCCTAATCAAATGTCAGCGTGAGTCGAGTTAAACCCTCTAAGCTTAAAGCAGTTTTGGGGTGTTTTTTTGCTCCTGACGTGTTTTTCACTCACTGTGTTTTCATTTTATGCCGCAATTTAAAGTCCTGCAGCTCTATGGAAACAGAACAACCAGGGCTAGAAGTAGAGAAAACGTACGAATGTCTTCTGTGCAGAATAATCTAATAATAATAAGTTTATTTATATGTCACCCTTAAGAACAGCCTTCACTAAGTGCTTTGACAGTTAAAACAGGCAACACATAATCAAGCAACAAGACAAAAGTAGACGAGGCAGAACAGTCTAATAAATAAACAGTAAAAATGATAATAAATGGAATGAATAATTAGCGAGATTAGCACTCATATCAAACAAGAGAACTACACTGTTTAAAAAAGAATTAAAGGATAAAATGGAGGATTAAAAGTTAGAAACTAAAAATCAATAAAAAAAATTGAGAATTGTAGAATTAAAGAGACGACGTCACACCTAAGAACCAGGCAGCTAAAATTAAAATAAAACAAGAGATAGCATCTAAAATAAACAGGACGTAATACACAATAAAACCCTAAATGAAGCTAAAGGTAAACTTCACATAAAAGTGGGTTTTAAGAAATGATTTTAAAAGACGTTACTGAATCTGAAAGCCTGATCTCCTCAGGCAGAATGACAGAAATAATAAAAAAATTACACAATAAATGTGAAATATTCAGAAAACCTGGAATCACGTTTGCTCTCTGCGTGTAGACTCACATTTACTCCCTAATTTTTAGACACAGGTTCCAGAAAATGCCCAAAAAAATATGTCACCTCTTAAATACCAACTAAAATGTGTCAGAGATGAAGAAAAATGCAGATTTGTGATGCTTGTAAAACATCTAATATGATATTGCTCCTGAGATGATTTTTCCTCACTGTGTTTTCATTTTTCACTACAATATAAAATCTTGCACCTCTATGGAAACAGAACAATCAGGACTAGCAGTAGAGAGAACTCTGAAATGTTTTCTGTGCAAAATAGCGCAGTTAAAATGCCATAAATCATGAAAAAATAGAGAAAAAAGTAGAAGTTCTTGAATAGAATAGCCACTTTATTACACTAGTTGGTGCAGATTTGAATGAAGCTTCAGTGCATTTGTTCTCCATTGATTTGGTAAAAAGTAATTTCAAAAATATACATGCAAAATATCACAATATATACAATATATGCAATGTAAAGAAATTAAAGTAATGTAGCAGCGGATTAAAAAGTGCAGCTTCTTTGATTTTATGTAACAAAAATAAAATTAAAAACAATAAAATCAACATGTCCAACATTTTACCCATTTTTTTTCCAGTGTTGTTCTCAGTACTGGAAAAAACATGGTGTCACTACTTAATATATATTTAACTATTTACATTGGTAGTGTCTACGGATACGGGTCCGTATCCGTAGCCCACAGGCTACAGATACGGCACTTTCCATTTGCCAGACAGATACGGACCCGTACGCGAGTCTCGCGAGTCAAGAAGCTGCTAACCACTGCAAACTGTTGAAAGGTAAGCAAAGGTTAAGGTTAGTGTTAGGGTCAGGTTTAGGGTCCGTACCTGTAGTACCGATGCTACGGGTCCGTACAGCTAGCGTCTACAGGGAGTCACGTGACCAGAGCTCGCGTATCTGATTGGCAAATGGCAAGTGCCGTATCCGTAGTCCACAGGCTACGGGTACGGGTCCGTACCTCTAGCAACAACCATTTACACACGTGGACAAAATTGTTGGTACCCCTCAGTTAAAGAAGGAAAAACCCACAATTCTCACTGAAATCACTTGAAACTCACAAAAGTAACAATAAATAAAAATTTATTGAAAATTAAATAATCAAAATCAGCCATCACTTTTGAATTGTTGATTAACATAATTATTTTAAAAAAACAAACTAATGAAATAGGGCTGGACAAAAATGATGGTACCCATAACTTAATATTTTGTTGCACAACCTTTTGAGGCAATCACTGCAATTAAACGATTTCTGTATTTGTCAATGAGCGTTCTGCAGCTGTCAACAGGTATTTTGGCCCACTCCTCATGAGCAGACAGCTCCAGTTGTCTCAGGTTTGATGGGTGTCTTCTCCAAATGGCATGTTTCAGCTCCTTCCACATATGTTCAATGGGATTCAGATCTGGGCTCATAGAAGGCCACTTTAGAATAGTCCAACGCTTTTCTCTCAGCCATTCTTGGGTGTTTTTGGCTGTGTGTTTTGGATCGTTGTCCTGTTGGAAGACCCATGACCTGCGACTGAGACCAAGCTTTCTGACACTAGGCAGCACATTTCTCTCCAGAATGCCTTGATAGTCTTCAGATTTCATCGTACCTTGCACACTTTCAAGACACCCTGTGCCAGATGCAGCAAAGCAGCCCCAAAACATTACTGAGCCTCCTCCATGTTTCACCGTAGGGACAGTGTTCTTTTCTTCGTATGCTTGGTTTTTGAGTCTATGAACATAGAGTTGATGTGCCTTACCAAAAAGCTCCAGTTTGGTCTCATCTGTCCAAAGGACATTCTCCCAGAAGCTTTGTGGCTTGTCAACATGCATTTTTGCAAATTCCAGTCTGGCTTTTTTATGACTTTTTTTCAGCAGTGGTGTCCTCCTTGGTCGTCTCCCATGAAGTCCACTTTGGCTCAAACAACGACGAATGGTGCGATCTGACACTGATGTACCTTGGCCTTGGAGTTCACCTTTAATTTCTTTGGAGGTTGCTCTGGGCTCTTTGGATACAATTCCAACGATCCGTCTCTTCAATTTGTCATCAATTTTCCTCTTGCGGCCACGTCCAGGGAGGTTGGCTACTGTCCCGTGGGTCTTGAACTTCTGAATAATATGAGCCACTGTTGTCACAGGAACTTCAAGCTGTTTAGAGATGGTCTTATAGCCTTTACCTTTAAGATGTTTGTCTATAATTTTTTTTCGGATGTCCTGGGACAATTCTCTCCTTCGCTTTCTGTTGTCCATGTTCAGTGTGGTACACACCTTTTCACCAAACAGCAGGGTGACTACTTGTCTCCCTTTAAATAGGCAGACTGACTGATTATGAGTTTGGAAACACCTGTGATGTCAATTAAATGACACACCTGAGTTAATCATGTCACTCTGGTCAAATAGTTTTCAATCTTTTATAGAGGTACCATCATTTTTGTCCAGGCCTGTTTCATTAGTTTGTTTTTTTAAATAATTATGTTAATCAACAATTCAAAAGTAATGGCTGTTTTTGATGATTTAATTTTCAATAAATTTTTATTTATTGTTACTTTTGTGAGTTTCAAGTGATTTCAGTGAGAATTGTGGGTTTTTCCTTCTTTAACTGAGGGGTACCAACAATTTTGTCCACGTGTGTACATTTGTTTCCACATTTGTCTCCTCCCTGATCTGTGGAAACACGTCCTGCAGTTCAGCCTAAAACTCCCTGAATTTTTGCCACATGACTTTTGACCTCAGCTGAGTCACTAAAGGCTTCACGGTTTCCCACAAGAGAGCAGAATTTTTTTAGTTTTTTACAGAATTTAGTTCGAGCAAAAAGTTTATTTTTGGAGAATTTTTAAATGAGACACGTAGGATAAAGTGATTTTGATGAAGTAGCGTGATTAAAAGTTTAGATTTGGTTCATTTAGCCGATCAGTCAACTCGGCTGTTTACCTTTAATGTAAATATATTTAACTCTTCATCTTTTAAACTGTTTATTCTGTTAACAGTGACCGAACCAGAAACGGAGAGGATGATCAAACTTCGAGCTGCAAACGAAGCTCTCTTCACTGGGAGGAAACATTCAGCCAAACCGGCCTGGAGGTGAGTTTTAACACATCAACCGTGAACGTCTGTGTTTCTGGACAGTGTTTTCATGTTTTTAGACATTTTTTTTGACAGATTTTATTGGATTTGTTAAACATTTTCGTACATTTTTTTCCTGACGATATTTATCAGACATTGTAGGACATTTTATTTACACTTTAATTAACATTTTTCCCATTTTGATGCTTTTTTTTGTCTTGATTTTGTTGAGACAAAAACGTTATTAAACGTTTCACCATTAAAGTGATTTTTTTCCTCTATTTTTTTAAGTGAATTTTTTTTAGGCTTTTTTCATTTTTACATTTTAATTTTGGGCTTCGGCTCTTTTATTTATCACTTCTGAGGTTTTATTAATATTTTTAAGCTTTTTTTTTTATTTTTCGAAAATCGTCTATTCTTAGATATTTGAGAACATTTTTAAAACAGTTCTTTTCTTGCAATTTATAAATGTTTTTGAGGCAACCATTAATAAATATTTTATTATTAATGTTAAGTATTATTTTCAGTTTCTGTTTCTTATTTTTACATTTTGTTTTTCAGAACAGTTTCTTACCACCTTCCTGAGATATTAATTATTTCTGTTTACTGTTTGACTTTGTTTGGGCAGTATGGGTATTTTTAAATTGATTTTAAGATGTATAAATTGTTTAAATATAATTTTTAAGCCTGTGAGGACATTTTTAATATTTGATAAATCATACTTTAGTCTTAATTGTGGGTTTCAGTCTTTTTTTATTATTTTTTAAAACATTTTTACAGTTCCAGGAATCTTTTTAGACTTTTGAGGACCTCGAAAAATATTTTTCACTAATTTTTCCTATATTTTATTAATATTTTTAGACCGTTGAGGACTTACAACATTTTTTTAAAATTACACTCAACAAAAATATAAACGCAACACTTTTGTTTTTGCTCCCATTTTTTATGAGATGAACTCAAAGATGTAAAACTTTTTCCACATTTCTCTCAAATATTGTTCACAGATCTGTCTAAATCTGTGCTAGTGAGCACTTCTCTGCTGAGATAATCATCCCATCTCACAGGTGTGTCATATCAAGATGCTGATTAGACACCATGATTAGTGCACAGGTGTGCCTTAGACTGCCCACAATGAAAGGACACTCTGAAAGGTGCAGTTTTGTTTTATGGGGGGGTTCCACTCCTCTTCAATGGCTGTGTGAAGTTGCTGGATATTGGTGGGAACTGGTTCATGCTGTCGTATAAGCTGATCCAGAGCATCCCAAACATGCTCAATGGGTGACATGTCCGGTGAGTATGCTGGCCATGCAAGAACTGGGATGTTTTCAGCTTCCAAGAATTGTGTACAGATCCTTGTAACATGGGGCCGTGCATTATCCTGCTGCAACATGAGGTTGAGTGTTGAGTGTATAAAAACTAGTGTTTCTAGCTTCTGTCCAACAAAGAACTGGTTATTTCTAACTGTAGTCATTTATAGATTATTATAGATGAAGTTAATGAGATTTAATGGGAATTTGAAAAGATTCAAATTTGATTTTGGACTCAGATTCACATTAAATAAAACTTAAATGATACTTTTTAACATTTTTATTGCAGAGCCATTCTGTATGAGTTGGGTCTTCAGGGGAAACTGACCACAGACCAGCTGGCTAAGAAGTGGGACAACCTGAAGAGGAGATATAAGGTACTAACAGTTTGTTCAAGTCTTGATGCCGTGGTGTCCCAGTGAATTGTGGGTAACCTCCTCCTCCTCCATCCTCCTTCTCCAGGAGCTGAAGTTTCCTGCTCGCGGCGTGGAGACCAACCCCAGCTCGTGGCCGTGGTTCTACCGCATGAACGACGCCATGGAGGGACGCTTCGCCGGCGCCGCCCCCATCCTCACGCCCATCGTGGAGGACGAGGACGAGGACTGCGAGCCGCTGTCGTCAACGCCCAAGAAACGAGCCCGCCGGAGCCGAGGAGGGATGGCCGAGTTCCTGACGGAGTCCGAGATGGACCTGCTGGTGGACAACGAGGAGAAGAACGGGTCGACGGCGCTGGGAGAGCTCCACCGCATGGCCGAGTTCACCTACAAACGTAAGAAACGCCACAAAACCGACTGTTTGGTGGCTTTATTTTCAGACAAAATCATCGGTTTGTCATTCACTGGCCAGTTTTGGGCTGTTTTGTTGTCATATCTCGTCTTCTATCAGGAAAGAACATCAAAAATACTCATTTAGATGTGTTTGTTTTATCTCCTTTTGGTCTATTTACATCAGTAGATTTGAATTATAATTGTATAATAACACAAAAATGATCTAAAATCCTGCTCTCGTCCAGAAATAACTTCAGCAGCTCTCATTCCTGACTGTATTCTGAAGGTTTTAACAGAAGACTTTGCTCGTATATTCCTCATAGCTTGATTTATTGAACTTTTTATTCCCAAAAACATGAAGAAAATTTACATTGTGACTTCATTTTCTGATTTGTAGACTGATAAAAAAGTGGTATCCAAAATCCTCTCAGTTGATTTTAACATGTCAGCAAACCAAGAATTTTGAACTTTGTTTTTACTGAAGTTCATATTTTTATATGAGAAATTAATGCAAAATAACGCATATTTAGAGATGTATAATGCCTCATTTTCACATTAAAACTTAAAATGTCAGAGAATGTGTGATACAGAACAGAATTGTCTTATTTTAAGTGCTCACCAGAGGAAGTTTCATTGGTTATATTAAACATAATTTAGCCCGTTTTACCTCCAAACTTCAGAAAAATGTGTATTATCTTTTTTACTTGATGCATTATTTATCTTGTCATAAGTCAGATGGGATGTCAAAGATCCTACATTATGATATTTTGCTGCTTTTGACGGTTAAACTTAGGATTCAAACATGATAATGAAACACAACTAATGACTGAATTTAGCTTTTATTTTGCTATTTCTATGCAAAAGCTGCTTAAAATATAAGTTTTATGTGTGATGATGAATCTAAAGTACTGTTTTAAGCTCAATTTATGAGGTGTGATTGATTATTAGCATGAAAATGTGCTTAAAATGTAAAAACTGAAAGCAGAAATAAGCTGATTTTTTTTTTTCCCGTCTGCCTCCTCTGATAGCTGAACTCTTATGTTTGTTCTTATTTCAGTGACAGAAGACGACACGAGGCGACTGATCGAGCTCCGAGCTGCTAACGAATCTCTATTTACGGGGAGGAGGAACACCGCCAAGCCGGCCTGGAGGTGAAGCAGCGTTCAGATGTTTTCTGAACAATGTACAAAAAGATTTCATTCAAAAAGATTGACACCGTTTGAAGCAATTTTACTTTTCTATGTTAGAAAAACCCGAAGCATCTCTGATAATCAGCAGAAAACGACAGACACAGAGAATGTTTAAGACGTTTGTGATGAAGTTGTGCGTCGCTGAGACTCTCCTGTTTGTGTGTTTCCTTGCCTTTGTGTCTAAAAGGGGAATCGTGAAGGAGATGGGACTGACAGGGAAGATCACCCCTGACCAGGTGGCCAAGAAGTGGGACAACCTGAAGACCAAATTCAAGGTGACAAACCTTCAGCAGCCTGAATGCTCTGACTTACAGGATGCTCGATGCAGAATCTAACCTGGCATGTTTGCCCACATAAAATAATGAAACAACACAGTTGGCTGCACATACGTTGGGTTTTTAGCTTTAAATTGTATTTGCTCTTAATTTAAAAGGCAGAAATTAAAGGTTTCTGTGGAAAAAATGCTGTTAAATAGTCAAATGAAATAAAATCTAGGTAATCTTTATAGCATTGTTTTAACCATCTGAACCGTACAACCCACTGACAGGTTTGAAAGACGGGTTATCTTTTGAAAAAATTACCAAAATTACACCATTTATCATCCAGAAACTGTAAAAACACCTAGAATTGTTCGGATTTTCAACTTTCAACGTTGAATATTGTGATATTTTATCAAAATCATTTTAATTCTTCATATCTCAATTTAAAAGTCACCAAAAATAAACCACTTGCTCGAAGCAGATTCCGTCAGAAACAAAAAATTCTTCGCTCTTTGGTGATGAGCCAAGTTTGTAGATGCTTTACAAATGTTAATAGTAAATTATCTGTAATACGTGCAGTCACTTTTTCCAGTATTAGAGACAAAACTGTCCCAAAAAAGTCACAAAACGACACAAATGAGTAAAAAATGAAACAAAACAAGACCTTAAACCTACTGGTTCAATAAAATAAATGCAGCATGAGTTAAAAAACGGTGAACAAAGTTTTGTAAAGGTTGGAAACATGGGAATAGTTAAAGGGGAACGTCGTTTTTTTTCAACCTGGAGTCTGTTTTCATGTCATTTCATACATGTGAGTGATGGAGAAATGGATTTTCCACATAGCTCCAGTATTTAGCCAGGCAGGCAGCTTAGCAGCTCAGCTAGCAGCTCAGCTAGCAGCTCAGCTAGCAGCTCAGCTAGCAGCTCAGCTAGCGACCCCCCGCGTCAAAGTCCACTCTAGCGTGCTTTTTTTCCCCACACTGCCCCATACTTTTCGCTAGCTGAGCTGCTAAGCTGACTGCCTGGCTAAATACTGGAGCTATGTCGAAAATTCATTTCTCCATCACTCACATGTATGAAATGACATGAAAACAGACCCCAGGTTGAAAAAAACCGAAGTTTCCCTTTAAATGTTGATAGAATGTGGAGACAAAACCACCACAAAGAGACACAGAATGGCATAAATAAGACACAAAACAACAAAAATAAGATGCAAAATGACAAAAACAAGAAATAATGCAACAAAAATTAGAAATAAAACAACACCAGCACAACAAAATGACAAAAAAGACACAAAACTGAGACGACAATTGAGACTGAAAGGGGGGAAAAAACCTACTGCATGAATAAAATAAATGCAACATGGCTCAGAAACGGTGAATAGAAGAGCAGGTTGTTGGAGATGCATTCAGCATGGAGAAACATCTTCCTACAGAGGATGAACAGAGTAGAGAGAAAAGGTTTGTAGGGGCTGGAAACATGGAAATGGTTAAATATCGATAGTATGTACAGCCACTTTTTCCATTATTAGAGGAAAAAAACTGTTAAAAAAAGCCACAAAACTAACTAACTGAGTCATACGACACAAAAGACATTTCTTAGTTCTCTCGACTTCGAGCCATATTTTTTCTGTTTCTATTGAGGTGCAGGAGTTTATATTGAAGTGAAGAATGAGCAGTGAGAAAAAATGTCATCGGAGCAAAAAGAAATTGGTTGGAAATCCGACTGAAGTTCTGTACATGTTAAAAAAAAAAAAAAAACAGGCAACAACAAAGATATGTGCAACAAATCAGGAGAGAAAACAGGATAATAGCTTCTTAAATACAAAAATGTGAGAACTGTGTTTGTGTAGTTTCTCTGTTCTGCCTCTGGAGGGCAGCACTGACCTCTTCTAATCGTCCTCCAGGACCTGAAGTTTCCTCCCCGGGGGATGGAGGGTCAGACCAACCCGGCCTCCTGGCCCTGGTTCCAGCTGATGAGCGACGCTCTGGAGGGCCGTCTGGTGGGGAAAGCTCCCAGGGTGACGCCGGTCTGGACCAACGAGGAGGACGGCGTGTTCGGCTCGTCTCCGCCCACCGACCGGGACTGTCTGATGGCCGAGAGGGGCAGCGTGTCGGAGCTGGAGAGCATGGTGGGCGGAGACAACGCCGAGGCCGACGGGAACGTCACCTACATCGACGCCAGCGGGGAGGAGTGTTCGACGCTCTCCGACCTCACCTATAAGAGTAAGACAACAGCTGCAACATCTGTCCACTGTTTTCTAGAAAAATGTCCAAGCAGAGTTTATTGTAATCCTGGGAGCTAAAAAAAAAAAAAAAAAAAAGCCTCTTGGACGAAGGTGAAAAGTCTTCAAGAACTAGTTTCTTTTGACTGAAGCTCTGAGGAATCAAAACAACCTGGATCTCTTTGCAGATCTACTATAACCTCCTGAGAACCGAGGGAAGAAAACTGTCTTTCAATGTAACTTTTTTGTGATTTGCTGCCTTTTTGGAGATAAAACAACAACTCCCAATTTAGAATTGTATAAAAATATTCTCATTTTAGAGACAACACAACAATTTTACAATAAAAATACAAAACAGCAACACTTCGAAATAGGCCGACAATCAAGCAAGAATCCATTTTCTAATTAAATTTTATGTAATTAATTTAAATAACAAAAGTGTCAAAAAATTAAGAGGTTGAATGAAACATGGTAATAAACAGCTCTTTATTTATTACATTGATTACTTTACATTCAACCTGTTTAAATGTGTTTTTTAGCGGAAATTTGAATGTAAGCAAAGACTAGAAGGCTAGTTAGCTATAAGCTAAATTTCATAACAGCTGACATTCATAAAGGAGAGATTATTTTTCCTGACAAAAAGTTCAACTGAACACTGACCCCAATTTATAATTCCCAACATATTCTTAAACAAGAACATATATGATTACCGTCAGTAAAACAACGATGTCTGAACAATTTTTGACTTTCTTTTCCTGGCAGGTGCATTTTGTGGCCGTCTCCATTTTGTCTTGGTGTGAAAACAAAGTTCCCCTCGTCCCGCCCAGTCAAATGAGTCAAATTATGTAGATCAGAAACAAATGTCCAGTACAGAGGACATGAATGAATGAATGGGATGGGTCTCAGGAGGATAATCTAAGTTTTATTTTTTTACTCTATTCGTTTCTTTTGCAGATTTTCTTCTTTTCCTTTCGGATCATCTGATTCCATCCAACCCAATCCTCTGCATCCTCTTCTCTCACACCAACTGATTTCATGTCTTCTTTCACTACGTCCATAAACCTTTATTTTGTTATTGACACAATACGACAAACTATTACTGAATATGCAAACCATTTTTGACCATATGATGAGTTTTCAAAGATTGTTTTGCCTTCCAAATGTAAAAAACAAAACACAAAAAAAACCAGCCATTTGTCATGCAAACAGGCTAAACTTTCAACTTTATCTTCATCAGGGTCAAAATTTCCAAAGACACGCGGCAAACGGATAAATTCAACCCAAACTAGGTGTGGAAATGTGGAGAATTGGTTTAACAGGTATTTCAAATCTCTTGGAGAAGTTCCAAGACAACGAGATGAAAAACCGCCACCAGAGCACAAAAAAAGGCAACAAAATGACAACAAAGACAAAAAACACGACCACCAAAACAAAAAACAGGAAAAAGACGCCAAATATTACTGAATATACAAACTAATTCTGATCACATGAGGATTTTTCAAAGATTATTTTGCCTTCCAAATGTAAAAAAGAAAAAAAAATTGCATTTTATTGCGCAAACAGACTGAAGTTTCAACTTTATCTTCATCAGGGTCAAAATTTTGCAAAGACACAAGGCAAATGGTGGAAAATTCAACCTAAACCAGAAAATGTGATTGGATAATTGGTTTAACAAGTATTTCAAATATAGTCGAGGATAAATCCAAAAATGGGAGTCTGTATCTGAACTATTGTTTGGTTTCTGTCTGTTGTGCAGCACAGTTTGATTGGAATGTGTGTTTAGAAACAGCTCATCTACCCTGAAAACAGTCATTTAAAACAGAAGTTTGCAGTGTTTTCATCAAACAGCAGGCTGCCTACATGTAAAAAAAAAAGTTTGCTCTGTTTAAAAACCCGCGTTTGCATCACAGTGACGGATCAGGACACCAGGAGGATGATCAAACTTCGAGCTGCTAACGAGGCGTTGTTCACCGGGAGGAGAAACGCCGCCAAAGCTGCCTGGAAGTAAGAATGGAACCCCCTTTAAAGCCTTCTAGTCGTAGAGATGGAGCTGCCGTGGTGATGCTGTCTGTCCTGACTTTATTTCAGAGCCATCCTGAAGGAACTCGGGCTGCAGGGGAAGGTTTCCACCTACCAGATGGCAAAGAAGTGGGACAATCTGAAGAGGAGATACAAGGTAGACGTCCGATTTACTGCTTCATGCAGATTTGGAACTTGTACTTCACTTCCTTTAGCAGTTATCATTGTTTACTTTTGGGTCATTCCATATCATTTCAACCATAGAACATAGAAGGGTTTATAGAAGCAAGTTGTGCTTGGTGTCAAAATTTAGGGAAATTAGTGTAATTTCACATGATGTCTTTTATTTTTTGATACCACCTCTCCCACACGCTGATATTGACCTTTGAATCCGAAGGTCGGACAGATATTTTTGATTTTTAGCTGTTCATATTTCATGCATTACATACCATAGCACTTTAATTTTATACAGATCCAATCCTTAGATAGCCAAATTAGACCACATAAAATCTCTAATGGATATGATTAGTTTTTGTGTAATGGGTGGCCAAATGTAGCAAATTAGAAGTTCGTAATGGATAAAATCGCAACTTTGTCATTCTCTGTAACATGCAATTATAAATATAAAGTAAAGATTTTCACATTTCTGGGGATTATAGGTCACTGTGAAATGATTCAGATCTCTGTCTTTTGTTTTTTTTTCAACATTATGTTTATTGTGTTTTTGGGCAATAACATAAACAATAAACAATAACAAATCACGGGAACTCACCAAAGCCCTCCCTCCCTCCCTCCCACCCTCAATAATACAAGGTCACCAGCACAAAATAAATAAATTAAAAAAAATAAAATATATATATATATATATATATATATATATATATATATATATATATATATATATATATATATATACATACATACACATAAAATAACATTACACATATGAAATAAAATAAATAAATAAATTCCAATCTCCGTAAGATAATTAAGTAATAAGAGTAAATGATCATAGATAAAGAGGAGGAATGGCGGGAAAATAAATAAATAAATTAACTTGCATTTAGAGCTAAAGTAGCAAATCAAGGGCCTTCTTGGTACCATAATGGTGGTGGCACCAGTCTAGTCGTGGGCAATTATACATTCAGGTCATCCATAAAGCGTAGAAAAGGAGTCCACATTTCATAAAATTCCTCAGTTTTACCTCTGACTATATAGGTCAGTTTCTCTAATGCCAGATTGCAAGACATCTCCTTAACCCACTGACTGCAATTAGGTCCCTCAGTGTCTTTCCACTTTAAAGCGATCACACGTTTGGCTTGCAACAGACAAAAATTAATAAGCTCACAATTCTTTAAGTTTACAGAGAAGCCTTCAGTTCTATCTTTTGTTGTTCAGAAGTTATAGAAGTCTGAAAATGGTCGAAAATTTCAAGTCTTAATTTTGACCGCAATTTTAGGGTACCCGCTACCTACTTCAAATGGCCATAACTTTGAAACTAATGACAATAAAGCATTCAAATTTTGGATTTTCCCATCATATATAATGTACTAAATATGTAAAAACTTAGCAAAATCTGAGAGGGTCAGGTGGGAAGTTTTCTTAAAATTGGTTGATTTCATACGGAATGACCCTTTTATTTAACCAGGAAGTCCCACTGAGATTAGAGATCTCTTTTACAAGGGAGACCTGGCCGAGGTAGCAGCCATACAAAATTTAAAAGTTATGGAAAGCAGATACTTGATACACAAATAAGCAATAAAACAGATTGACAGCTGTTCAAGGACAGTGACCTCTCAGGAAAACACTGACATTCCTCCTTCACTGTATCTTTATAATATTCCATCAATGTTGAGCCCAAAAACAGAGTGACCTGTTCTGTAAAGACTCTTCTTAAGTCCCTCATTTTGTTGGATATTTAAATTTACATGATGTCACTGTTGTCAGATTATTAATATTTTTACACTCTTTTGTGAAAACTGTTTTGTAGACTGATCTGAATGTCTGAAACTTCAGAGTTTCATAGTTTGAGGCGTTATTAGTCATGGTGGGATGCAATTTTAAAAATTAATCAAACTGATGAGAAGCTTTGTTATTAATTAATCGCGATTAGTCACATTTTTGTCAAATAGCAAATATTTGACACAATAAGTGAAATTTTTCAATTCAAATAAATGTTGGTTGATGACTGAATGGATGAATAGACATATATGTGAACTTCAACAACAAAAATGTTTGTTTCATTTTTATTTATCTGCATTTTTCATCAGTCTACTACATTCACAAATTACTACAAAGTCAAAGTGAAATTATAGCGATTATATTCAACATTTTAGGACTTCTTATAAACTCAAGCACTTTCAGTGTCTTCAAAATTGGTCTATTGTGGGATGGCTGCACATTAGCCAGTAACAGGACTGTTGTAGCTGGGATATGGTGCACCGCACCTCATTTGCATAAAGTAGTTTCATTTATACAAATGAGACACGGGGAGTGGAGGTCTGATGCATTGCAAAGCTTTCGTTAAACGTCTAAACTAGCTGTTGTTGAATTAAGACAAGGACAGATTCAGCAGCTTATTTCTCACCTAAAATGCTTTCAGAAATACTTTTTGCTGAACAGTTTTCATAATAAAAGAGAAAATTTGTGACTAAGCTGCCATATTGGTCCAACGCTTCTGATTCACTGAGGCTGTTTCTCAATAATGCTGCACAGTGGGGTAGTGGTTAGCACTTTCGCCTTGCAGCAAGAAGATCCCCGTTTCAAATCTTGGCCTGGGCCTGGGATCGTTTTGCATGTTCTCCCTGTGCATGCGTGGGTTTTCTCCGGGTACTCCGGCTTCCTCCCACAGTCCAAAAATATGCTGAGGTGAATTGGTTACTTTAAATTGCCCGTAGGTGTGAATGTGAGTGTGATTGTTTGTCTGTATATGTAGCCCTGTGACAGACTGGTGACCTGTCCAGGGTGTCCCCTGCCTTCTCCTGAGTCAGCTGGGATAGGCTCCAGCACCCCCCGCGATCCTAGTGAGGATAAAGCGGTGTATAGGGAATGGATGTTTCTCAGTACCAAGTATGCAAGTGTGTACTTGCAAGTATGGACTCGGCAGTCCGTACTGCGAGAACGCAAGTATGGACAAGATTACATATCGAGAAACATCCTCAGTGCTACCACTGCATCTTCTTCACAGCTCGAAAACAGATTTTTAGGTTCATTACTGCCCCCTACTGGGCTGGAGTGTTCATCAGTGTTAACGGTGTGCCAAAAATTAGGGAACTGAGAAAGGTGCAATTAAATGCGTTATTTTTCCTGTAATTAATCAATCATAATTAATGCATTAAAGTCCCTAGTTATATTTCCATCACCTCCCACTCCTCATTATATTATCTGTAGTTTTTGTCTCTAATAGCTGCTGAACTCTCCTCCTTTAGGACCTGAAGTATCCTCCTGTGGGGATGGAGAGTGTAGCGGACGGCGCCTCCTCCTGGCCGTGGTTCCACCTCATGAATGAAGCCATGGAGGGCCGGTTGGCGAGCAGCGCGCCCCTCCTCACCCCCGTCACCCAGGACGACGACCAGCACCCCGACCCCGCACCACGACACAGGCCACGCCCCTGCCGCCCCCTCCTCCTCCTCCTCCCCCCTCCTCCACCACGGACTACGGACAGGACTCGTTCGCCGACGCCACGGACCAGAACCAGAACCAGCGCGGCCCGGAGGCCTGCGACGGGCCGCTGGGCGGGCTGGAGCGGGAGTGGGAGATGGTGGAAAGGGAGAGGGCGGCGCTGGAGCGGGAGAGGGAGATGGTGGAGAGGGACCGGGCGGCGGTGGAGAGGGACCGGGCGGCGGTGCAGGCCGAGCGACTGTGGCTGGACCGGGAGAGGGCGGCGGTGGAGCGGGACCGGGCCATGGTGGAGCAGGAGAGGGCGGTGCTGAGCCGGGAGAGGGAGGTTCTGGACCAGAGGGCCCTGATGCTGAACTCTGTGGGACACTCCGGACACCTCAACGCCCTCATGTAGGCTCTGGGGGGCGTGGAGCGTCCCTGTACAGAACTCCTGTTGGTCCTGGACGGACCTGCTGCACCTCTGGATCCAGATGCTGCAGCAGCTGGTCTTCCACACGGAGCTGGTGAAGGACTGAGCTCACTGGGGGCTGGTCCTGGACATGTGCGCCTCCTGGGGGGTCGATGTCTGAACAGAAGAGCTGCACAACTCAACAGTCGTGAGGTTTAATGTTACGTTTAAGGACAGGAAAAGCTTTTTGTTTACACGATGACCTGAGTCGCATCTTTACGCTTTTCCTTCGGTTTTCTGCTCATGATTCGACTCTGAGAGGAAGAACGTACCTCCAGTTTAAGATTGTCCTCAAGAAAAAGAAAAATATTGATAAATCACATTCATTTTAAGTCGCTCTAATGGTTGCTTACAGATCTGAAGTCTGTACTAAGAAGCAAGATTTGCTAGTTGCTACATTTCAGATACATTGACTCTGAAGTTGTCAGTTTCATGATGGCTGTTTAACCTGCTAGATCACCATGGTAACTGATGCTGCATCCCCCAGTTCGGGCTCTGTTCAGAGTTTAAGTTTTAAATCAGCTGTAAGAAGCATCTCCCTTTACCCAGTTTGTTCCCTGGTGACGCTCTAAGCTCTTTGGTTTTATCTACAAACCTGTTGAGCTGAAAGTTATTATCGTGCTGCTGCAGGAACCTACATGGATTCAGTTAGAGATGCAGAAAATGCATGAATATATTTTTATACGTGATCCTGATTTGCTCACAAGTCCGTTTACATGCTGGTACTGCAACTTTATTTAGCAAGTTTAGGATTTTTTTTCAATTAAACATTTGATTTAAATGGAACAGGAACAGAATAGTGCAAAGAAAAGAATCCTAAAAGTGAAGAGCAGCATCATCCCTGTCTTCTGCTTCGTGTTACCTTTGGTTCGCACCACATGGACCATTTTTGTTGAAGTTTTAAGGGTTCAAACGTTGGTTTAACATGACTAAAATAGGGGTTGGTTGGATTTCAGAATTTTTAGACTCTGTCCTGGTGTCGGTCCTGATGCTGGATTTGAGGACTGTAAGAGTCAGATTTGCCCCTTTTTTTTTATGCAGGTAGAGGTATCTGAGGCCAGAAAGTCTGGATTTGTCAAACTTGCTAAACCTCTCAGATCCTGGATCAGCTGTTAGCAGACAAACAATCCAGTTTTTAGAGGGTCTGAGCAGCCTTACAGGAGGAATCCAGGGCGAAAACAAATCTATTTTATTTTTGTTTGCTGTTATTTAAGCTAGAAGTCTCGTACGCACAGTTTATGCACCTGAAACCTGCAGCTCAGGAGCATTTTAAGAGTATGTATTACTATATTCTGCCACATGTGCAGGTTTTTAAACTTAAAACTTTTACGCTCCTTCTGCCTGTGATGGAAAATTACGCAACAAATAACCAAGAAAACACTAAAAACTGCTGACAGACACCCACAAACTCAAGGTTCCCGTTGAGTTTGTGGATAGAAACTGTTGCTTTTGTGCAGCTCGGCCCGTTCAGACGCCTGGTTGCAGACGAGCAGTTTCCTACTGGGCCCTGGAGGTTCACACCAGTGTTCCCAGTTAACCACCCTGCATGCAGACTAACTAACGGGATGAACCACTCTGGACCGACGACCTCCTCGCAGAAGGTTCAGACTCATCAATAAACGCTCTGAAATCCACACAAACAGACGCCCAAACAGACAGCTTCCTTCTTTGTATTTATTTACGTTGCGTTTTTAATTTAAAGTTGTCTTTAGCTCGTCATCTTTGTGTGTAAATGTTGCGTTGGAGTCACAGAAAAACGTCTGAAACTGAGCTTAATTTCAGCAGTCATGACACTAAAAAAGAAAAATCCGTTATGTTTTGGTAATAGATCAACCCGTTTGAGTAAATTTTCATTAAAAAAAGTTTCAATTCTTTAATTCCAGCTTCTTAAATGTGAATATTTTCATTTTTTTTCTCCTCCTCCTTGACGGTAAACTCAATATCTTTGATTTTGGAGTGATTTTCACTGTTTTCTCACATTTTAGAGACAAAACACTAATCGAATATTCCAGAAAATAATCTGCAGCGTAAATAAATCCACCAGTTTGATATCAGGCTGAACTTTTTCCATCTCATTTAGTGTTAATTTAAAATCAGAATTAGTAGTAAATGTAAGAAGAAGGAGGAAAAGTTAGTAAAAACTGTTTAAACATGTTAATTGGAGTGTTTAAAATTCAAAAACAACAGCTAGAAGTCAAAAGAGATGAATTTAAAAAACTGAATTTCCCAAAAAAAGATAAAAAATAACGCATCAGGATGACAAATAATGACTTTCAAAAGACTTAAATAAAATACAGAAGCCATAATAATGAAAATTGGGACTTTCCTTACGTAGAACTTTTCTAAAAGATTGTAAATGAAACTGCAATTCTACTCAAATAAGAAAAAAATATACGTACAAACATGTTTTTGTTCAGTTTGTATGTTCACGGGACAACAATATCACAAAATAAAATTTAAAAAAAAGTTAATTAGAGCATTTAAAATACACAATAAATAAATATATTAAAACAAGAACAATTAGAAGTCAGTTAAGATTAATTTTAAATAAAAAATGTCAACTTAAAACAGAATTTCAAGCAAAATACAGAAGCCTTAATAATGGTAATTGGAACTTTGCTAATATAAAATGTCTCTAAAATTGTCTTAGAGTAAATATAGCTAAAGTACAAATTAAATAAACTAGAAGATAAAAAATGCACAATTTTGTTATTCAGCTGCAATATGTTGTTATTTTTAAAGGGAAGTGTGGACGTTTGTGCTTATTAAAGGCTTTTATTTTCAGTAAAATCAGATGTTTTGCTGTGACTCTGATGTAAATGTTTGAGGTGAGCAGACGGTGAGGCTTTGCAGCGTTTTTTATTTTTCTCTCGGTCACTTTAAAAGAACCTCCTGAATGTTTTCTACGCTCATGTGAAGTTGCCTTTTGTTTCTGTCTCTGTGCTGTTTGTCTGACAGGGAAAAAAAAAAAACACAAAAAGATGCAGTCGAGGATTAAAGTTCAGTCCTGAGAACGGTTTGATAACACGAGCAGAAAAAGTCCACTTCCTGTTTTTATTTTAACATTTCCTGAGCTTTCAGTTGCAGCAGAAACATGGAACACATGAGCAGATTTTAGAAGGTAAGGAGCATTTTATTCTCTTTCATGGATGTTTTGTGCTTTTGATGATGCTGGAGTCGGTCCTGATGCTGGATTTGAGGAGTCTACGAATCAAATTTGTCTGTTTTTATGCAAGTAGAGGAATCTTAGGCTGTTTTTTCCATCAAATTATCTTTTTATTTTGCAAATTTGTGTGTTCTTCCTGTTAAACATTTGACTTGAATGGAACAGGGACACAGAAAAGTGCAAAGAAAGAACCCTAAAAGTGAGAAGCATCATCCCTCTGGCTTCTCCTTGGTGTTGCCTTTGGTTTGCACCACGTGGATCGATTTTTGTGAAGTTTTAAGGGTTCAAACTTTGGTTTACCATGATTAAAATGGAGTTGGCTTTGAACTCAAGGCAAGGCAAATTTATTTATATAGCACATTTCAACGACGAGGCGATTCAAAGTACTTTACAAAGACATTAAGACAGAAGATGGCAACAATTATTAAAAGAAAAACAAAAGAAAACATTTATAAAATCTTTTTTTTTAAAAAAAAAAGGTCAGAACGGTAAAAAGATCAAAAACAAAAGTCAGAAAACAAGGGCTGTTTAAAATAACTCATAAAATAAAAGTTAAAATAACTGTTAAAAGTAACTTAAAATAATTTAATCAAAGGCGGCTGAGAAAGCTAGAATCAATCCTGATGGTGGATCTGAGGAAGGTGAAGAGTCAGATTTCTATATCTTTATGTAGGTAGCGGTATCTTACACTGTTTTGTCCATCAAGGATCTTTTTAATTTTGCAAATTTATGTGTTGTTCCACTTAGACATTTGATTGAAATGGAGCAGAATAGTGCAAAGAAAAGAAGCCTAAAAGCGAGAAGCTTCGTCCCTCTGGCTTCTCCTTGCACCAAACTGACCATTTTTGGTGAAGTTTTAAGAGTTCAAACTTTGGTTTAACATCAGTATTTTTAGACTCAGTCCTGATGCCAGACTCAACCTTAGGAGAGCTTAAGAGTCAAATTTCTTTATTTTTATGCACAGAGAGGCGTTTTTTTTCATCAAATATCCTTTCATTTTACTAAACTGAGCCAGGTCACAGTGCCATGTCTTTGTTCTTCCTGGTAAACATGATTTAAATGGAACAGAGAAACCAAAGTAGAAAAAGAAGTCTGAAAGTAAAGAGTGTCATCCCTCTATCTTGTCCTTGGCGTTACCTTTGATTTACACCAAACCGACCATTTTTGGTGAAGTTTTAAGGGTTCAAACTTTGGCTTAACATGATTAAATGGGGTAAAGTAAAAATATGTCTGTATAGTCAGGAAAATATACAGTAATCAATGTAGAAGAATGCCTTCTGTGACTGTTAGAGTACACTAAAGGACAAAATACAATCATTTTTCCTGATTATCTTGACATGTTTTGATTTTAAGTGGCATTTTAAATGAAGAACTTGAACTTGTTATGAAGGTGGAGAAAATAATTCAGTCCTTTCAGTAAGTTAAAGTACTCTAAGTTAAAATCCTGGGTTTAAAATGTTAAGTATCTCAGTATTATCAGGAAAATCTTCTGTATTCTGTACTATGTTGTACTCTAACACTCACAGGAGGCCTTTTTCTGCCATGAATACACTATATTTTCCTGATTATCCTGACGTACTTTTACTTTTAGTGACATTTTGATTGTTAGACTTTAACTTGTAATAAAGTACTTTCACTTTAGTAAAGCGTGTAAATATTTCATCCACAATTATCTAAGTAAAAGTACTCGATTACTAGTAGAAGTCCTGCATTTAATCTGTAAAATATTATGTATTCAAAGCAGAAAAATGCCTCCAATGACTGTAATATGATTAATTATCTCATTAGATTATTCTAATTATTGCATTAATGTAAACATAGAATTGTGTTTCTTTTAAATCTGGGGTTTTTCTGCTGATCATTTCCTCCATCAATGGATTTTTTTCATCCAGAAAAATTCTAAAAGTAGTGAGAAATGACATCCAAACTGCTTAAAATTGATCTAAAAATCTATTTTAAGTCAATTCACACAGTAGTAAGCTGAGTAATCATTTCAGCTGCTCTTACAGAAACTGTTAGTATATAACTGTGTCATATTTTATTCATTTTTCATGTTTTTTGTGCAAAAATGTGAATTTTCTGGATAAACGCCATGCAGCAAAAGACAGAAAGTAGCTTAAATTTTTCAGTACTTGAGTTAATGTTCTTAGTTCCATTCCTCCGCTGAGAATAAGCAGCTAGTTCCGTTCAGTTTAGTTCTCTTTAGAAAAACATGACAGCAAAGCAGAACCTCCCAGACCTGGAATGCAGCCGACGCGTTCAGATGTTTGTCTGAAAGGTGAGGTGAAGTTATGTAAAACTTAAAACTCCCAAAAATCTTAAAAGTTCACGACTGACGAGGCGATGGAGCAGAAAGAAATGTGGATTTTGAATATTCTTCAGCAGTGTTTAACCTTTTTTTTTTTACATCTCTAAAGAGGACAACAGGTCTAATAAAACCCGTTTTTCAGGTTTCTGTCCGTTTGAGGATGGCAGCTGCTGACAGATTTTTCACCGATGATGATTCCTCTGACTCACTAAAGCTCGTTCACACACAATGAAGGCGCTGTCCTCGCCTTTAAATGTGTCTGTCTTGTCTCGTCCCCTTTGTTGTTTCAAGGACGAACTTGAAAAGTGAACCAGAAGATCCACCGAGGGAAGAAACTCGGCCTTTATCTGAGGCCGTGTTTGGGCCGTGGACCACTGTTTGGCCAACCACAGCCCTCTCCCCTCTTCTTCTCTGGTTTCTTGCAGACGTTGAAGCAGCTGCAGGTATCCGACAGTGGAGCTGAATTAACAATCAGACGCCTGCTAAGGCGCCCAAATGTAAACCTTGAACCTCAGAGCCGCCACACCTTTAACCCTCCTGTCGTCCTGCAGGTCAAACTGACCGTTTTACAGTTTGAAAATGCAGCAAAAAAGAAATGTTAAAAATGTTTCTTAAGAACATTCAGAAAAAAAATCAACCAAAATCCAGCGAATTTCTGAATTTTCAAACCCTCCTGTTGTCCTCATTTACGCCACCAAAAAATGTTTCCTTGTCTGAAAAAATCCAAACTTTCAGCAAAAATATTCCCCAGATTTCTGAAAATTTGCAAAACCTTTAGGAAGAAAATTAAGTTTCCCTTAAAAGTTTTATTTAGAAAAAAAATCCCCCAAATTTGGCACGAAAATTCTCGTAAATATTTTCAAAAAATGAGTAAAAATCTTCGAAAAAACATCCTAAAAATATCTGAAGTGATTACATATATATCAGCAAAACTTCTGATATTTTCTTTAAGAACATTCACTTCAACATCAACCAAAATCCAACAAGATTTGCTGGATTTTGGTAGATTTTTTTTGTGAATGTTCTGAAGAAACATTTTTTTTAAACATTTATTTTTTTCCACCAAAAAATGTTAAAAGATTTCCCAATAACGTAGAAAATGTGGACATCAGAAGTTTCACCGTGAAAATATATTTTTTTCCACATTTTCAAACTTTAAACGCGTCAATTATGACCCGCAGGACGACACGAAGTTTTACTGACGTATGTAATCACTTCAGATATTTTTAGGATTTTTTTTGGAAGATTTTAATTCATTTTTTGAAAATATTTACTTTTTTATTGCCATATTTGGGGATTTCTTTTTTTTTAAATAAAGGAAACTTTTAAGGATTTTTTAGAATTTTCTTCCTGAAGATTTTGCAAATTTTTATAAATTTGGGGAATTTTTTTTCAGCATGTTCTTAAAGAAAATAGAAGTTTTACTGATATACATGTAATCACTTTAGATATTTTTAGCATTTTTTTTGGAAGATTTTTTTTTTTTTTAATATTTGCAAGACTTTTCTTGCCAAAGTGGGGGATTTTTGTAAGGGAAACTTTCAAGAAATTATTGGAATTTTCTTCCTGAAGGTTTTGCAAGTTTTCAGAAATTTTGGGAAATTTTTTTTTGCTGAATTTCTGGATTTTTTTCAGGCAAGGAAGCAATATTTTTTGGTGCCCGTAAATGAGGACAACAGGAGGGTTAATACAATTTGTGTATCAGATGCTAACAGATGCTAATGCTGTTTATATAAAGATAGACTTCCTGGTATAAGCTGCTAAATGCTAATCAATTCTAACTGTTCACATAAATTGCAAATTTTATGACATGGATGCAGGCAAATACATGAAAATGATTTTTTTTTTTTAAATATTGTGTTTTGTGCTGCAGCTGCTGTTTCTGAGGACGTGAACCTGACCTGCAGCTGCTCGGTGTCTTCCTGAAACAAAAAGAGGCACCATCAGGCTGCAGGTCGAACAGGAAAATCAGGATCATTCAAAAGGATGAGGACAAGATGCAAAACAGGACAGGATCATCCTCACCACGCCTTCCTCCCTGGAGCTGCTGCAGGTTTCATCAGGGCGGATTTAGAGCCTTGAAGTCTGAAACAGCTGATCTCTGAAGAGCTGCAGGAAGTTCAGATGAAGCTGCAAGTTCAAACACAACCAGGTGATGGATCTGTTTTTATACTTCACGCTGCATTTAGAAATTAAAGTGAATAAATCTCTAAAGAAAGCAGTGAAAATCTGGCAGCAAAAACTGAAAAAGACATTAAAATAGCAGTAAATGTCTGTAAATTGATTAGATTTTGAACTCATTTAAATATAGGGAAACTGTAGTTTTGTAGCTACACATTGTGAAAGAACAAATTACTAAAATGGAAAAGTACAGATTTTTAATTTGGACTTTATGCCATTAATTTAATACTTTCTTTTTAGTAAGTCAATAAATAGATTTTTGCTAGACATTATCTGTAATTTAACAAAGCAGGGGAAATCTGAAAATAACAGTTCATTATTATTAAGTTTCTTTCAAATAACTAATTTTAATTTTTTTTTTTTGCTGATATAAATACAGAAAAAAAATCTGGATTACAGTCAGGTGATCTCGAATAAATAATATTAGGTAGTTACAATGTTTTTTCTCTTTTTATTTAAACTCAACATGTAAATTAAAGTATTTTTGTTTGATTTTGTTTTGATTTTATCTGTGATTTAACAAAGGAAAAATATTTATCACTTTCACATAATTCAAAAAACAGTAAATATAATTAAGACAATATTTTTGTTGATGTAGATGCACTGGAATTTTATGGTAACACTGAAAAAGAAAAAAATATTTTGTGGGATACTGATTTTTGTCCTGCTTTTATTTTTTAATTTTTTTATTGTCAACTTGTAAATTATTTTGTATGGTTTTGCTGTATATTATTTGTAATTTATATTTAAAAAAATAACTACATTAAAAAACATTTAAATGTAATTTTTTTTTTCACTTCTAACAGAATACTTTTACTTTGCTGTGTTTTCACTCTAAACATTAATTTAAGTAACCTTTTTCCACCACTTCAGTAAATGCAGGCTGCAAGATTAAAAAAAATCAGATTTACTGATTTTAGACAAACTATTTAAGGTGAAAACATTATTTTGAAAGGTTTAGTTGACGTAAAAATGTTGCATCACCTTTAAATTATGTGTAATTTAAACTCAAATTTACGATTTAGTTGATTTGACACTAAACTCAGGTTGAGGCTACTCGGTTAAAACTTATTTTCAAGTCCTCTATCCAACCTACAAAACTGACTTAAAGCTAACTTGAAAACTTGTCTTCATAATTACTGTAATTTAGTTCATAGCACTTTAAAAATTCCTTCAGAATAATGTGGAAATACTGGTTGGACCAACTAGTTTCAAATACTGTCATGCATAATTATTAAATCATTAAAAAAAAACACTGAATTGTGAGGAAAAGTTAATTCTCTCAACTCTGTGTGGTTTTTAAATTTGAGGTTAATTCATTTAAAGTTGTTTTTTGTCTAAATTTCTTAGTTGTGGAGGCTAATTATTATATTTTACAGTGTAATGCTTCTTCCACTACTGCAATTGATGTGTTTTAGCAAATAAATCCAGAGTATTCAGAGTATACTTTCACTGAGAGTAAATACTTATGTCTGATTTTATTAGACGGACTCTGACCCGCTGCCGGCTGCTGATTGGCTGGAGCCCGATTCTCTGGCTGCTGATTGGCTCTCCGGCTGCAGGAGGCGGAACTGGATCGTCCTGTTGCGCCAGAACGACTCGTCGGGGTCAGAGAAGACGTGGGAGGATCAGGAAACGTTCAGCGTCGGTCAGTGAGTGTCTGCAGCCTTTTTTTTCCCCTTCACAGGTGTGTTTCCAGGTGTCCACAGGATTCTTTACTCCGCTCAGGTAAAACTACAAATGAAAAATTAAAAAATAAACTGCAGCAGGATTTATTTTAGTCAGTTTACAGGAAAAAAATCCAACATTTTCTGCTTTTTATTTGACAGGAGACTGAATATTTTCACTTTTAGCTCCAGAAATCTGCAGATTTTATTTTATCAGAGGCTTTATCCTGGGTTTTTCTGCTGTCAAGTTTCTGCAAGAGCTGAAATAATAGTCAGATATTTATAATTTATTAATATTTTCTGAGCTGGTTTCAGGTTTTCACACGTATTTGCTGCTTGTCCGTGTCTTACATAACTATAAGCTGAATAGTTTTGTGTTTTAGTCTGTTAATGGGGCAAAAATATATATTTAAATTTGCAATTTTAGTATTTTAAGGAATTTTAAAGAAGCCTGTGAATGCATCTTCTCTCTGATTTTACTGCTTTATAGTCATTTCTGATTATTTTTCAGATTTTCTGTCATTTATGACAGTAAACTGAATATTTGTTGTGTTTTGAGACATTTAAACATTTAGCTTTCATTTTCTAATATTTTTTAAGCGACTATAAAGCAGCATTTCTTCACTTTTTTTTTTTAAACAAGACACTCAGTATTTTCACTTTTAGCTACAGAAAGCTGTAAATTTTATGTCATATTTAATTAAATGTTTTTCTGGTGTTCAGTTGCTGCAGAAGCTGAAATAATTAATCAAATGATGGTATTTTATTAATTTTTATTATTTTTCTGAACTGTTTTCAGCTTCTCATGTGTTTTTTTGTTTGTTTTCCGGCTTTTATCACATGACAGTAAATTTAACATTTTCCTGTTTTTGACTGTTGATGAAAAACTAAATTACTAAACTAACTAAACTTAAATATGTGATTTTTAAATTTTCCAGTGCTTTATAGGAGACTCTGAATACACCGTTTTCCTACTTTTATGGAAGCTGAAAAAAGTAGTTATTTAAAGTGTTATTATTGATTTTTAGAGTTGGTTTCAGCTTCTCACGCATTTTATTCCATGACAGTAAACTCATTTCTTTGTGTTTTATGTCATTAATCCGACAAAAAAGGCTGTTTAAATAGTAATTTAGTTTATTTTCCAGCGTTTTATCAGAGCCTCTGAACGCAGCCTGTTTCTGGTTTTACAGGAGCTTAAACTATTCAGATTAATTAATAGATGTATAATTGTTTTACATGGTATGAAGCTCATGTTGTTCCATAAACGGATGTAAAGAGTCAGTTACATATTTATTTAATAACCAGGAGTCGTTCTCCAACTGGTTCCAGCTTCATGTGTTTGCTGCTTTTCTAAACGTTCTCACATTTCTTAAATAACACTAAACTGAATATTTTTATGTATTAGATTGTTAATAAGACAAATGTAGACATTTTAACTCAAGCTTTTTCCTTTCCAATTTTTCATGCAAGGCTCTGAATGCAACGTTTCTCTGCTTCTATGGGAAATATTGAGTAAAATAATTTTATTTTATTAATCATTTAAGCGTTTTTCTGAACCGATTATAGCTTCTCGTCTGTGAGGATTTGCTGTTTTTATGCCTTTTATTTCATAAGCTGAAGATTTTTAGAGCTATTTTTCAATATTTCTGTATGTTTCAGTCACTATTTAAGTCAAAATCAAATAATTGATTAATTTTTTTAATTATTTTTTTGCTTCTATGACCATAAACTGCTGTTTTTGGATTTTGCTGCTCTGAAAAGCCAAACTAAAGATTTAAATATGTGATTGTAGGCTCTGCAAAACTGTGATTATTTAATCATTTGTGAGAGCTTATGGTTAGAGTGAGTCATTAGGAAGCTAATTGGCAGATTTTTGTTCAATTTCTATTGTTTATTGCTTTTACTTGCTTATGGCAGTTGAAATAAACAAACCAAAACTGAAAATGTAAAGAAAATCTTCTCTTTATTTTAGATCTAAAAAGAAAATATAAACAATTAATCAAGCAATTACTTAAGAGAAATGCCAACATATACGATTTTAAGCTTCTATGTTTTCTGTTTTTCTCTGTTTTAAGTGTTTTTTTAATTTAAGATTTGTGGATGTATTTGGACACATTGTCCCATATTCTCCAGACAGAATACTTAATGTGGATAGAAGTGACATTCTTCCTGTTTTTCTTTCTTCTAATTTGCTATTATTCATATGTTTTTTGAACAGGGAAAACCCAGAATGATAATCCGACGGGGCATCAACAGAGGTAAGTCTTTACCACTGCGACCACCTCCTACTCACTACAAAGAGATTAAAAAATGAACACAAAGAGACACAAACTATCAACAATTCGGCACAAAACAACCACAAAAAGACTCAAAACAACCACAAAGAGACTAAAAACAACCACAAAGTGACACAAACTATAAACAAAGAGGCACAAAACAACCACAATTAGACACAAAAGAATCACAGAGACACAAAACAACCACAAAGAGAGTAAAAACAACCACAAGGTGACACAAAACAACCACAAAGAGACTACAAACAACCACAGAGACACAAAACAAGAACAAAGAGACACAAAACAAGAACAAAGAGACACAAAACAAGAACAAAGAGACAAAACAACCACAGAGACTAAAAACAACCACAAAGAGACACTAAAAACAACCACAAAGAGACACAAAACAACCACAAAGAGACACAAAAGAACCACAAAGAGACTAAAACAACCACAAGGAGACTAAAAACAACCACAAGGAGACACAAAACAACCACAAAGAGACTACAACCACAAAGAGACACAAAACAACCACAATTAGACACAAAAGAACCACAATGAGACTATAACGAACCACAAAGAGACACAAAACAACCACAAAGAGACACAAAACAACTATAAATAAACCCAAACATCCACAAACAGACCCAAAATGACCACAGAGACACAAAACAACTATAAATAAACCCAAACATCCACAAACAGACCCAAAATGACCACAAAGAGACACAAAATGACCACAAAGAGACTGAAAAACCATAGACAAAACAACCACAAAATGACCACAAAGAGACACAAAGCAACTACAAGGAGACTAAAAACAACCATAAATAGACACAAAACAACCACAATTAGACACAAAAGAACCACAATGAGACTATAAAGAACCACAAAGAGACTAAAAACAACCACTAAGAGACACAAAACAACCACTAAGAGACACAAAACAACCACTAAGAGACACAAAACAACCACAAAGAGACACAAAACAACTATAAATAGACCCAAACATCTACAAACAGACACAAAATGACCACAAAGAGACACAAAATGACCACAAAGAGACTAAAAAACAACCAGACAAAACAACCACAAAATGACCACAAAGAGACACAAAGCAACTACAAGGAGACTAAAAACAACCATAAATAGACACAAAACAACCACAAAAAGACACAAAATGACCCCAAGGAGACACAAAACTCTGTTTTTTTTCTTTGTGGTCATTTTGTCTCTTTGTGATTGTTTTGCATCTCTTTGTACTTGTTTCCTGTCATTTTTGTGGTAGTTTTGTGTGTATATATGTGATTGTTTTGCTTCTGTTTGTGATTGTTCTTTACCTTTATCTTTGTTTGCATATATTTGTATTGGTTTTGTCACTGTCTGTGGTCATTTTGTCTGTTTGTGGTTCTGGTTTCAGTAGTAGCATTTGTTACTATAATAAATATCAACATTCCTCATCACTTTCTGTTATAACAACATGTTCCTGTTGTGTTATCAGACTAATCTATGCAGAAAAATAATCACACACGCGTGAAGCATGTTCTTTTATTCATAGACTAAGGAAGAAAATCAGATTATCAAAGGACGTTATGATTTCCCTTATCTCTGATGTACATTTTGTTGAGACGTTTTCCACAAACAGAACTTCTATAAGTTGAACCTGTTTGGTGGCTGAGTTTCCCCGATCGGCTTGTTTCAGGACGAGTCACGTCAGGATTTCTGCCCATCGATTTCTAAATTCGTCTGCATCATGTAGCAGTGGGAGGAAGACACTTCAAACCGGTCTGACTGGTGTCACTGGTGATGGTTACACATTTCTGACATAGTTGTGTGTCTTTGTGTCTCCTTCAGGGGTTGTGAAGAGTTTGATGGTGTTGGTGTCGGCAGTTATTTTGTTAATACTCCTCCTGCAGTTCTTCAACAACCCGTTCAAAAGTAAGTCCAAGAATCAAGCAATGTTGTTGTCTCTGAAGTAAATCTCCAAAATTGCACCATTTAGTTGCCAGGAACTGAATAACCAGAACATGCCCACAGATTTTCAACCAGTTCTTCAACTAATCTGTTACGGTTTACTGGTGAACCCGAGCAGAGAGCACACAGCGGAGGCAGGAACTGAACTCAAACAGGCTTTTAATGGTGCAGGAGGGGGTCGGTGGGGAGTGAGGAGGGGCGAGGGGGTGTCGGGGAGAACCAGGAAGGGGAGTGGGTCGGTACGGGGAAGGAGCGGCGGAGCCAGGGATCAGCGGCCGGTTGGTGCCCCGGGAGGACCGGAGCGCGTCAGCGGAGGGCAGACGGGAGGCTTGGGTTCCAGGAGGGAGGGGACGAGGCACAGGGGATTCCGGGACGTCAGGGCGGCTAGGTGGACTGGTCGTTCAGGTGGGGGGGCCGAGGAGGGTGTCCGGAGCAGGGCACGAGGGATCAGGCGGAGCAGGAGGGGGTCCGGTCAGCTGGGTCGACTGGAACAGGAGAAGACAGGCAGGGTTAGAGTCAGCAATAATACTGTTCGGAATTTTCAGAGGCGACATGGCGAACTGACTGCAAGAGCAGCGTTTACGATCTGGCAGGTGAGACCGGTCTTTATTGCAGAGGTTGTAATCAGCAGATGACTCACAGCTGCCCGGACTCTGTGGGGAAGCTGATTGCTGAGCGGAGAAATGTGCCAAAAATAAACTGTTTGTTTTCACCAGATTCTGTAAAAAACTAAAAATTCTGCACTTCTGTGGCCAACACATAACAGAAATTCAGGAATGTTTTGGCTGGAGACAATATGAAAACAAATTAAAATGGAAACATCTGTCGTTAAAAGAACCTCCATCGTTTTCCCCCAGTGTTGACAACAATTACAGTTTTTTTTTTTCCAGTTTTGCAAAAATAAAATTTACTTTTTCAGTGATTTCCGGCTTTATAACTGTGTCAGAAGGCATTCCTTTTGTTGTTGTGCTGTTTCCACTCAGGTGCAAGAAATTGACAAAAAAATGTGACAGAAGTTTTTTAAAAAAGCCTAAAACTGTTCAGGAGGTTAAATCCAGGATCCAGATGCAAATTTCAGTTACACGTTTTCTTTTTTTCTTTTAAAGCGCATAAAAGTCATGATAAAATCAAAATATCAGCACCAGGAAACTGTTGGACAAATAAAGTAATTCAGGTTGACGTAACTTCAGCTGTCGTCCATTGTTTACGGTGTTTTAAACACTAATGTGAGACCAGACATTCAGAACAACCATGGCATCTTAATTACAGTTGTGGCAACCAATATCCTAATAACGGCCAATAATGTCATGAAGTTATATGGGTTGGTTATTATGTTAATGGCCTAGCATTAAAAAAATCTTTAGAAAATGTAATAACTGCAGCTGATCATGTAGTAATACAGCAATAGGACTGTATTTCTTCTCCCATATATATATGTGTGTGTGTATATGTATATATGTATATATATATATATATATATATATATATATATAAAGAGAAGAAATACAGAGAGCCTGGAACTACACAGAAGATTACTGTTTAGTATTGTGAAGCTCTACAAGGCTGCTGGACCAACACTGGTTTAAGCTTACACATAAAACAGTAATTTGGTGAGGAAAGCTGTTGGATGAAAGCCTGGATTCTTCTCAGTACTGTAGCTTTTGGTGGTAAATGGCCAAAGCTACAAATAGTGGTTTAAAGACAACGAGATGAATGTTCAAGCTGAATTTGAAAAGGCTGTTTACTCGTGATCCCACTGTGAAGCACGGCGGTGGCAGCATCATGACATAAAGCATGGTGGTGACAGCATCATGATATGAAGCATGGTGGTGGCAGCATCATGACATAAAGCATGGTGGTGGCAGCATCATGACATAAAGCATGGTGGTGGCAGCATCATGATGTGAAGCACGGCGGTGGCAGCATCATGACATAAAGCATGGTGGTGACAGCATCATGATATGAAGCATGGTGGTGGCAGCATCATGACATAAAGCATGGTGGTGGCAGCATCATGACATAAAGCATGGTGGTGGCAGTATCATGATATGAAGCATGGTGGTGGCAGCATCATTGTGTCAAGCATGGAGGTGGCAGCATCATGGTGTGAAGCATGGTGGTGGCAGCATCATGATATGAAGCATGGTGGTGACAGCATCATGATGTGAAGCACGGCGGTGGCAGCATCATGACATAAAGCATGGTGGTGGCAGCATCATGATATGAAGCATGGTGGTGGCAGTATCATTGTGTCAAGCATGGAGGTGGCAGCATCATGGTGTGAAGCATGGTGGTGGCAGCATCATGATATGAAGCATGGTGGTGACAGCATCATGATGTGAAGCACGGCGGTGGCAGCATCATGATATGAAGCATGGTGGTGACAGCATCATGATGTGAAGCACGGCGGTGACAGCATCATGATGTGAAGCACGGCGGTGGCAGCATCATGACATAAAGCATGGTGGTGGCAGCATCATGATATGAAGCATGGTGGTGGCAGTATCATTGTGTCAAGCATGGAGGTGGCAGCATCATGGTGTGAAGCATGGTGGTGGCAGCATCATGATATGAAGCATGGAGGTGGCAGCATCATGGTGTGAAGCATGGTGGTGGCAGCATCATGATATGAAGCATGGTGGTGACAGCATCATGATGTGAAGCACGGCGGTGGCAGCATCATGACATAAAGCATGGTGGTGGCAGCATCATGATATGAAGCATGGTGGTGGCAGTATCATTGTGTCAAGCATGGAGGTGGCAGTATTATGGTGTGAAGCATGGTGGTGGTATCATTATACAATTTTATGTGAGAACTGAGTTGTTTTCCTTGTAAATGTGTGAAAAAAGTTTAAATGAAGCATTTTCTGAGAAAAGAATGCAGTAAATTCATTTTACAATGCACCATCCAACTGAGACACTGACATGAAATTATGAATTTACATATCTAAGGAAATAAATAGTCTACATAAAGATTTTGTACAACAAATAATTCTTAAATTGGCTCTTATAACATTATCCTTGATGAATGAATATGACGACTATGCCATCCACTATACCTGTTTTTTTTTCAATGAACAAACTGGAAAAAAATGTTTTATTTCCAAGAAATGCAGTCCTGTTTATGCATTATTACATTATCTGCTTTTGTTATTACATTTTGAAAGGAATTTTTAAAATAAATTGCTATTGCTAGGTCATAATAACCAACCTATAATGTAATAACTTATCACATATTGGCAAGCTATTACATTATTGACTTTATTACATTGAAAATGGCCACATATATTCCATTATTGGCATGCATACATTACTGGTTGCTACAACAGTGAAATGATGAGATAAGAAATTCCATTTTTCCAGTGACGACGCTGGACTTTGTTCAGTAAACAAGGTTATATTAGTGCCTGGGTGTGGAGCAGGATGTCAGGCTAAGGAATGTAGAATGAGGTGGGGTGATGTCAGGTGAAATATTTAAACCTGAACCTAACCACCAGGCAGAGAAACTTACAAAACAGGTGACGCTACAAAGCTGCTGTAGCTAGAAGCAACGTTAATGATGTAACCCCCCGAAACAAACGAAACACCAAACTAAAGACAGTTAAGTTAATGAAACAACATGAAAGTTTGAATGTTGGAGACACAGCTGAGGGTTCATCTGTAGAGAGAGAAACAGGACAAACTACTGTTTTATTATGATGTAGCTGTGATTTCTTTTAATTCCATGTACAGAAAACTGTTGTCAAATTGTTTAGAGCAAATAAAGAAGAAGAACATTGTGTACATTCATGATCTCCACAGAATTATTACAGAAATTAATACATATTAATCCTGCATACGAATTTAGTTTGACTTTTTCAGACAAGAATTTACTAATAAAAGAAGGTAGAAGGTAAAAAGAATGCATCAAAGTGTCCTATCCATCTGAGAATTTGTGGCTGGATTTGAAAAGACTGTTTTATCTTGATTCCACTTTGAAGCACGGTGGTGGCAGCATCATGATGTGAAGCATGGTGGTGGCAGCATCATGATGTGAAGCACAGTGGTGGCAGCATCATGACTGGCATTACTTTGTAGAAATCTGCTTTCACTTTCACCGTTTTTTTTTTATGCCAACAGGAAGTGGTTGCTGTGGATGTTTTATGTGAAACCTGATCTTCTGTAACCAACATGAACTAGGAAACTACAAACTTTAGTTTCACAGATTTCCATTTCTTGTTCTTCTGTCTTCGTTCTTCCAGCTGATTGGAATCTTGCTTTACTGGAAAGCTTCAGTCAGACCTCTGAGGTGGCCATCGACGTTCCACGTAAGTCATCAGTACACCTGTTTGGGATGACTGAGTGGGTCTAATCGGGTATTGATCAGGTATTGATGAGTGTTTCTTCCTTCCAGAGGGACCCTGTACTATAAAAAGAGACTGTCCTGATGACCACTACAGCTTCTTCATCCAAAGCGGAGCCGCCAATGTGGTTGGTCCAAAGATCTGCATCCAGAACAAACTGTAAGAGAGACAGACCTGTGTGTGTCTGTGTTGTCGTTTCGTGTCTCTTTGTAGTTGTTTTGTGTCTCTTTGTGGTTGTTTTGTGTCTCGTTGTTGAATTGTGTTTGTGGTTGTTTTGTGTCTTATTGTAGTTTTTGTCTCTTTGTGGTTGTTTTGTGTCTCTTTGTAGTTGTTTTGTGTCTCTTTGTGGTTGTTTTGTGTCTCTGTGGTCGTTTTGTGTGTCGTTGTAGTTGTATTGTGTCTTTTTAGTCTTTTTTGCATTCCATTTTATTAATTTTGGGTGTCAGCTGGTTTTGTGTCTCTCTCTGGTCATTTTGTGTGTCTGTGGTCACTTACAGAATATTCATTTTGTCTCAGGGTTCTAGGATCAGTATTGAACAACGTTGCACCTGGAATAAACCTTGTTACAATGAATGGTGAGTCTTGAAATCACCAACGTATTTCACACAATGATAGATAATAAAATGCAGTCCTTGTCCATTTTTCAAAAATTTAATTGTAGTCACTTTGTGCCTGTTTGTTTTGGTTTTATTTATTTTAATGATAAATTTGAGTCACTTTGTTATTGTCTTTTTCTGGTCCATTTCTGTCTCTTGGTGTTTGTTTTGTCTTTATGTACTTTTTTGTTTCTCTCGGTGTCCATTTTATTTTTCTTTGCGATGGTTTTGTGTCTTATTGTTGTCATTTTCCATCACATTTTTGTTCTTTTCTCTCTGTGCGATCATTTTCAGTATTGTTGTGGTAATTTTGTGGGTTTTTTGTGTGTTTCTTTAATCTTTTTGTGGTTTTGAGTCTCTGTGGTCATATTGTGTTTATTTTGGTAGTTTTGAGTCTTTTTCAGAGTTGCTCATGGTGAGAGGCGCTGGGTGGGTGTGGGGATATTCACGAGCCCCCAGCTGAGCGCCACTTTGTTGGAGTTCTCCCCGGAGAAGGAGAGGGTCGCCTCTCTGTGACTTCGTGTTGCAGAGGGGAAAACTCTGACTGCTGTTTGTGCTTATGCGCTGAACAGCAGCTCAGAGTATTCGGTCTTCTTGGAGTCTCTGGGTTGGGTACCGCCTGGAGACTCCATAGTCCAACGCTCACGTGGGCAACGATGAACAAACTTGGAGGGGTGAGATTGAGAGGAATGGTCTGCCTGATCTGAACCTAAGTGGTGCTTTGTTATTGCACTTCTGTGCTTGTCATAGGCTGGCCATAACAAACACCATGTTTGAGCATAAGGTTGCTCATTAATATACTTTGTACCACAGCACTTTAGGCCAAAGGTCGATGATCGACTTCACAGACGTATCATCAGACCTGCGGCCGTATGTTTTGGACAGTCGGGTGAAGAGAGGTGCAGAACTGTCAACTGATCACCACCTGGTGGTGAGTTGGATCTGATGGCGGGGAAGACTGCCGGACAGACCTGGTAAACCTAAGCTTGTAGTGAGGGTGAACTGGGAACGTGTGGTGGAGGCCCCTGTCCGTGGGGTTTTCAAATCCCACCTCCAGAAGAGTTTCTCCTGCATCAGGTTGAGGACAAAGTCTGAGTGATCCATGTTCAAAGCCTCCATTGCAGAGGCGGCTGTTAGGAGCTGTGGTCTGAAGGTCTCTGGTGCCTGTCGTGACGCAACCCAAAAACCTGCAGGTGGACACCAGAGTAGGCAGGGCTTTGCTCAGGCTGTGTACAGCTAGGGGGGAGAACCGTTGACTCCTACTGAGGATATTGTCGGTCGGTGGACAGAGCACTTTGAGGAAATCCTGAACCTGGTAAACGCGTCCATAGAGAGAGGGTGATAAGTTCAGACATCCAGCAAGAGCTCGGTGTAGAGCCACTGGTCATTTGTGTCGAAAGGAGCCAGTTGAGGTGGTTTGGACATCTGATTCGGATGCCGCCAGGGAGACTTCTTTTGGAGGTTTTCTGAACATGTCCACCTGTGAGGAGACCAAGGGACAGACCCAGAACTCGCCTGGAGGGATTATTTATCTTGTCTAGTCTGCCAGACACCTCAGGATCCCCCAGGAAGAGCTGGAAAGTGTTGCTAGGGGGAGGGATGTCTGGAATAACCTGCTGCTTCTGCTGCTTCCATGACTCAACCCAGGACAAGTGGAAGAAGATGGATGGATGAATGGATGAAGTTTTAAGTTTCTCTGTAGTCATTTTCTGTGTCTGTTGTGGTTTTGTCTTTTTGTGGTTGGTTTGTGTCTCTGTGTTTCTTTATGGTGGTTTTGTGTCTTTATGGTAATTGAGTGTGTTTTTTGTGGTAGTTTTGAGTCTCTTTGTGGTCATTTTGTGATTCTTTGTGGTGTTTTTGTGTTTTTGTTGTCATTTTCTGTCTCTTTTATATTGTTGTCTGTCTCTCTGTTGTGGTTTTGTCTTTTTGTGGTTGATGTGTGTCTCTTTGTGCTCATTTTGTGCTTCTGTGTCTTCTTGTGGTAATGTTGCATGTCTTTGTTGTTGTTTTCTGTCTGTGTGGTGGCTTTGTGCATCGTCATGGTTGTTTTGGGTTTCTTTGTGGTATTTTAGTCATTTTTGGTCATTCGAAGTCTCTTTGTGGTTCTTGTGTCACAGTAACATGCTGTCACACCTGTTTGTTTGTTTGTTGTTGTTTTTTTCTGCTGCAGGTAGAAGTGGAGCCGTCATAAAGACCGGGACCTTCAACATGTATTCTGGAGGTGAGTAACACACATCTGATCAGGTGATCTCAGTTTGACATTCAGGTATCAGAAGGTTTGTGTTTGTGTTGCAGAGGTGGAGCCGCTCATCGACTTCCTGAAGGAGATCGACAAAGATTCTGTGGTTCTGGTCGCATCCTACGACGACCCGTCTACAAAGTAAATGTCTCTCACAGTTATTATCGAGTTTATCCACTAACATCATGCTTGCTTTGGTTTGAGAACACTTTAGCTGATCAGTTCAGCTAATTAAAAAATGTGAACAGAAGCATTTTTTGCTGAACTATAAAGAACCAAGTGTGGTGTTATGATTCTACTGGAGAATCAGAGACATGCTTTCACTGCAGAGTTATTTTGGACAGTTTTTCAAGACTTGTCTAAAATAATTTGCAATGACCGAAAACGGTCAAAGTGACAAAAGTACGACCAAATTTCCAAAAGAAGACTGGAAAGACGACTTGAAACCTCTATAAAACTGTCCAACTTGACGAATGAAATCCAAAAGGACTCAAAAACTGAACAAACTGACCTGAAAGTTTCTTAAGGTCAGAAAAATGAGTCCAAAATACTCAAGAACTGGTCCAGAGTTTGTTTATACTTTTGACAAACTGGATCACGATAGCCAAATTTTGGTCACTTTGGACATTTTTTGACTCGTTGAGTTCATACTCTGGTTATTTTTGATGAGCGGAGGTGTGTTGAAGGACTTTTTTACCCGTTTCAGGTTAAATGATGAAGCCAGGAAACTGTTTGTTGAACTGGGAAGTTCTTCGATCGAGACGCTGAAATTCAGAGATAACTGGGTGTTTGTTGGTGTGAAAGGAGAGTCTATGAAGAGCAAACACGAGAAGGTAAAACAGTTTCACTTAAATCCTCTGAACTCCAGTTTTACTCGCTGTGATTTCAGTCTGCAGGAATTTTTCTGACCTAAACTTCAAATACGATTATATTTAACCAGCAAACTGCATGCTTTTCCTCATCAGTTACGTTTTCTTTTGCATTATTTAATGGTTTTCAAATTGATTACACTTGAAAATTACATTTTTCCAATTAGTATTTCCCTATTTGAATTTTTTGTTTTGTTTTGAATGAGTGTTTGCTACTTTTTCACGTGTTTTTGTCATTTTTCAAACATTTTTACTCATTTTTGACTTTCTGTCTTTTGCTGGATAAACTTAAAGTCAAGTTTTTGTGACTTTGGACAGTTTCAAACTGGTTGGGACAGTTTTTGAGCCTTTTTGGGAAATTTTTGATCAATGTTATGGAGTCTTTTTTTATCATTTTGGATATTTTCGGACCGATTGTAGGTAATTTTGGACACATTTTTGTGTGATGTTGGACAATTTCTGAGTAATTTCTGAAAAGTTTTAAGTCACCTTAAGTGAAGTCTTTGTTCATTTTTGACAGCTTTCGAGTCTTTTTGGAGTAATTCTGGACTGTTCTTGAGTCACTGTGGTCATTTTTGTAATGCTGGACTAATATGAGCCCATTTAGGCAATTTGTTTTGTAATTTTGGACATTTTTTTTTAGTAGTATTAGAAATTTTCATTAAATCTTTACTCAAATTTGACAGATTTTTGGTGTTTTTGGACAATTTTTGAATAATTTTGGTCACATTGGACAAAGTCGGAGCCAGTTTTGTCTGTTTTTTTGTCATTATTGACAAATCTGATTCAAAATTTAAGGTTTTTTGACACTTTTTGATATTTTGAACATTTTTGTCATGTACGACAGTTTTTGGAGTAAATTTGGATGAGTTTAGAGTCATTTTTAAAACTATAAAGACCGTCCAAGCAGCTGTCATGTCTTTGTGGACATTTTTGTGTCATTTTGGGCAACTTTTTGTCCGTTTAAACAATCTTTTTAGTTTTTTGAAAAGATGTTTTTATTACTTTGGCCAAGTTTTATGTCATTGTGGACATATTTTTGAATGTTTGTGTACAATTTTCTTTTAAATTTGGGCAATTTTTGAGTAATTTTTTGTAAATTTTGGACAGTTTTCATTAATATACTGTTTTATAACCTGCCGACCGAGCAAAATATTCTGTGCTTCATTAAATTCCTTATTAATCTCCTTGTGTGTGTCGGTTTCAGGTCAGAAAGAACGACCGCGAGATCAATAAGTACGACGGCTGGCCCGAGCTGATCGACATGGACGGATGCATCCCCAAACACCTGGACTGAGCTGGAAGAAGAAGAAGAAGAAACTTGGACTGAGCTCATATCTGTACCTTCAGGAATCAGAACGGACCTTTTGTTCTGCAGCCTGCTGAGTAAACGGGTCTCTGTTTGCTGGGCTGCAGCTTCGTTATTTAAACCCCGCGGATGTTTTCGCTGCTTCTCCGTCGTGTGGTGGAAGCTGGGCTCTGTTACAGTCGGCTGCTGTGGCCAAAAGGGGGAAAACGCCTTTAATTCAACCTCCACAGTTCATCTCCACCTCATCATTTACAACCAGCAGCTTCTCCGTCGTCTTTAAGGACTCAAACTAAAAAACAAAAAGCCTCCAAACTTTTAGTGTGTTTCATTAAAAAAAAAAACAAGTCAAATGTTTACGGGTTCCGTCCATCTTCGGTGCCTTCGTAGGTTTTGTGGAGGATACAGAAACTCATTTTTATTCCTGTTTTTTTCTCTCCCTTTTTTTTCTTTTGTTGTTTTGTTAAATAACATTTGGTGTAAAATGTTTAAACTGGAGAATAAAACTACCCTGAGATGAACCCATCTGTCCACATCTGTAGATTCACCAGCGATGTCTTTATTTCAGTTTGCAGCACCTGAAAGAAAATATGAAAAAGAAAGTGGACAAACCATCGTTAAAGGAGAATTCATAATAATTCAACCTGCAGTGTTAAGTTTTAGGTCATTTTGGGCCTTTTTTGATTCTTTTTGCTGAACTTTGAAGTCGGTTTGGACAGTTATTGGTTTATTTTTCCCACATTGGACACATCTGGAGTCTTCTTGGACAAGAGTTTTGGTAATTTTTTTTAAACATTTAATTTCCTTTTGCACAATTTTTGTGTCATTTTCGACAATTTCCAGTTCATTTGGAGTCACTGTGGACAAGTGTTCAATAATTTTGGTCAAGCTTTTGTTATTTTTGACACATTTTGTCAATACAGGCATTTTTGGAGAATTATATGGACAATGTCTGAGTCCTTTCTGGACAATTTTTCTCATTTTGAATAATATAGCTTCCTAAGATCCGAGCTTTGGTTGGACTTACATTTTAGATTTATTCTAGTTATTTGGGATAAGGAGTAACCTATAAATATAATAATCTGATAATATCTAATATCTTATCCTTATTTTCAAAAATGCGCTTTTTTGATTAAGAACAACTGACCTTAGGGGGGTTATTGGACATACTTTTGAGGGGGTTTTTTTCTTGGATTTTTTTTGTTTATCATTTGGACATTTTTTTATTCATAAGTTTTTGTTTTTGTCAGTTTGGACAAGTTCTGATCCTTTTTTTTTTTTTTTTTTTTAAAAACAACTTTCAAGTCAATTTGATCATTTTTTTGTGGAAATTCTTTGGACATTTTCCTGTCATTCTGTTTGGACAGGTTGTTGTTACTTCTGACAAATTTTAAAATATTTTGAGCATTTTTTTTTTAGATTTTTGTGCCTGTGGATATGTTTATTTGTTGTTTTGTTCAGTTTTTGAGTTAATTTGGACAATGTTTGAGTTTTTTTCAACCATTTCTGAGCGTTTCAAACAAGTCTTCTGTAATTTTAAACCAGTTTTTGCTACTTGTCGGTCTGTAATGACCTGCGGCTGTCCTCAGGTCGATCCATCGTCACACTCAGCTGCTGATTTCACAGAAAATTAAACGCATGAAGAAATCATTGATCAAGTCAGGCAGCAGGTATCCTGGATGTAGATCCTTATTGCCGTTGTTTCCTTTCAGACTGTAGGCTGAACAAACAGGATTTCATGCCTCGTAAGGTTTTAAACACATCCTACAGAGAACGGTTCTTTGTTCATTCTCTGGCGCAGTAAATATGACTCAGAGGGTTCTAAGGGAGCAGCAGAAACACTTCACCCTTTATTTATTACACGGTCTGCGGTTTACAGCACAATGAAAACACAAACTAAACAGATTATTCTTTAAAAGTCAAACATTATTTAAGAACAAGATAAAAAATTTAACCAACAGACATCACAACAAAACTCCTCCAGCTGATTACTGACATTAAGACAATTTTCTATTGTATTACAAGTTTTCTGAAATGTAATGTTTAAATATGCAAATAAGGAAGGTATTATCTCATTGAATATGCACAAATTTGCAGCAATATCCAGAACAGAAATCTGAACCAGCTTCAAACTTCTTCAGGAGACATCAATGCAAATTAGTTCATATTTATTGAGATAGTAGCTCATATGTCTGGTTAAATCAAAACAATCTGTAACATAAAATGATTATATTAATGTAAGTAATCACCTTCTAAAGCTTTAATAAGCCTTATGTTAGATAAAATAGTGGCTTTTTAATAAAAATAGAGGGGAAACTATCTAAAAGACCAAGTTTGTTTCTGTGCTGTTGATTCATTTTTACATACACAGTTTCTTATCTGCGTATTTAAACTTAAAGCCTTTAGAAAACTTGCAATAGAAAAACTAATTATCTTAATGTGACTGAAGTAATCAACTTGAGAAATATGTGCATGTTGGTGTAACAATACACTGGACCGCTGTGTTTGTTATTGAAAATTTTGTATGTGGTTAAAAAAAAACCCTGTTGGACACATTTTACGTCTTGTTTGGAAGTAATAATAAACTTTTTTTTAAAAATCTTACAATTTTTTAAAAATAAAATTCGTGCATGAATGCGTTAATGAAGCTCTTATTCATTTTTACACCTTAATATTCATTTTTTCTCTTTTTCTATACAGCAAATCAACTCTTTTTACGTAGACGCAGAACAGAAATGACACAGAGTTTCCCATAGATGTAGACATAGATGGCTCGTGAGCGCTGTCAGTCTATGGGGGGCGACGTCACCACATGGCGGCCATCTTGGGACAGGGCTGCTCGATCACTCATAACATTAAAGTCAATGGAGCATGGATTTTAAAATCACTGTAGATTGCTCAATTTTCAACCGATTTTAGAACAGAGATGTACTTCTTTTACTGCTTACTTAAGAATAATCAAAACCACTGAATTAATATAAAAATTATATTAAGTAGATGGGTAATAAAGAAATAGCTATACACACAGATATACTGTCAATCTTTAATATTTACAATATTCAAATAGACAAAATAAATAAATGATGATGAATAAATAAGAAAAAGTAATGCGAAAATGAAAAAACAAATAATGACAATTGAACAAAAAATAAATAATGAATAAAGAAAAATAAAACAGGGTTCCCACTCTTTTCAATAAATCATTTTCCAGGATTTTTGCAGTGTCCCATAACCAACTGAAGTTACAACAATGGAGTGGGCAATTTTTAAGTTAATCTAGCCTTCTTAAAAAAAAAAAACAAGATTAAAGGTTGATGACCAATATCTCTAACTAGCTGCACAGTATCATGTTAAGCTTTTGAATTTATTGATTTCTAAATCTCGGGCACGAAAATTGTCTGCTAGCTGTCTTTTTAATCAAAGGTTATTTAGTGTCTTACTATTCTTAATTATGGTTTATACTTGTATTGTAATCTTTATTCTGCATTTTTATCTTTCAGCTCCTCCAGAAGAGCAGTCATGTTCTTCTTGGCCCTCCTTTCCCATTGATCTTCTCACGCTGCAGCATTGAGCTTGGTCTTTAGAGCCTTGGGGCAAGAAGGCACTGCATACCGGTGATCAGTGGCCTTCCTCTTCCGGCTCTTTCGCCTGTCTCCAGTGGCTGCGTGCTGCGATGGAAAAATATGTGAACATAATAATAATGAAATTAATAACAGTAACATTTTTAATTTTAACCATTCATGTTCATCTGTCAATGCTGAGTCCAAAAACTATTTTACATTCTCAAAATCTACAAAAGAGAACACAAATGGGTGTGCTTTAATATACTGATGTTTAATAGGCTGGTCTATAAGTCATACATATGTTTTGTGTCTCTCTTGATTGTAAAGGTTCCCTAGCCCTTGGTGTAGTTTGTACATGCTTATTCATCAAAGTGTATGAGTGGAATAGAGCAAGTGACATAACCAGTGCTTCTCAATCCTTTTACACAGAACACCACCTCAAAAAGTACTGGGCTCTTCTAGCAACACCATCATAACCCTTCCTGGGTACCACTGAGATACAGTTTACTGACAAGCCATATGATGCTTTTATTTGTTCGTTACTGGCACAAGGCAAAAAAGAAGAAATGTTGAGGTTCAGCTGTCTTTGCAGAATTTATTAAAATATCGCCAATGCTTCCAGTAAAACATTTGTATTGCTTTGTCCTGTATCATACTTACTGTATGTTGAAACATGGATAAGATGCTGCAGAGCATCCTCTAATGGCCCAGGATTATTGTTGACTGTGTGGTCAGACAATGCTGAGAGATCTCCAACAGCTTCTGAGAAACGTCCCTGTGCATGAGCTCTCTGTTCCTCAGATGCAAAAGGATCTCTGCCGAATGAGGACTGTCTGGTCAATGATGAGCCTGTCTCCGCATCATAAAGATCAGCTGCATCTAAAGCACAGGGTAGGAGATCCCCACCTACCCTGACTGGACAGCCACCTGATGCCAAAGCATTAGGAATCCCTCTGCCTACAATATGATAGAAATTTGAACACATAACAACATTACTGGCACAAGGCAAAAACTGAAGATCCAAAGCTTAAAAAAAAAAAATAGGAGGCAGGTAAATTTCAAAATGGGATAGCCTTCCTCAGACTAAGTTATAGACCAAAACAAGTGTTTTCTTTGTACAGTGTGAGCAACAACAACGAATTATACTTCGTGCACGGACCGGAAACTCCAGCTGCTCTCCCACCTGTGGGACAGATTGTAAGCTCATTTTGGGATACATGTAGTCTGGTTTCTGTTGTGAAATCTGTGCTTATATGCAAGATATAGGTGTAAAACTTTGCGCATATGCATGTCACACATTCCAGAGGAAGCGTTTTAACAGTTGTGAGGATACTCGGACTGTTTGAAGCAGTTTGGCCTCTGCAAAATGTGTGTAAATATTGTGTAAGGACAAAGAGCTGCACAGTGCACGGAAATCTAGGTCTTCAGTCGACTATATAATGCCTCCTGCAGGCTAATGGTGCACACAATGGCCTTTAATAGCCTATTTAGAAAGTCAGCTTGTCAAAGGTTAGGCTGTTGAATAGGCAGCTGTGGATAATGGAAGTGAAAGTACACAGAGGAAAGAAAAATTAGCCTTTGATGTTAAGCATATTAATATGAAATATGCTGTAAATCACTTTAAGTTTGTTCAACTTGACACACAAATTTTCCCGCTGACTTAAAAGTGTGAGTTAAGTGAGCCTATGTTGTTTATGTTGGTTAAAACAGTAAAAGTAGCAGAGTTAGCTGAACTTAAAAACACAAATTTAATAAACTTAAGATATTCAGTTGAGTTGACATGTAAATGACATGGACAGTAGTTGCAAACTTGCTTTAAATGTGACATTTTTTTTTTTTTAGTTTAAAGAGTTCTTTTATAGAGTAAGAAGACAACAGAAGGCCTTCTCTAACGTGGCAACTATTGAGTAAATGTGTGGTTTTAAGGACTGAATTCAATACAAACCTTTGTCATGGTTAGAATTTAAATGCCATTATCATGGAAAGTAACAAGCATGAGTTGATTTAACGTGTTAGAAACACAGAAAATTTCCATAATGCTGCTTTTCTTCAAACTCCTATCAAGAACAGTCTCTGGTTAGTTTTAACTCTCAATAACTGTGCTCATATTAGCTTATCATAAATTTAATGAGTTTTGTGAAATTTCTGGAGGGAGTTCATTCAACTTCATGTTTCATTGTGTTTTTAATTGTCTGAATATAAAAACTTGACATAATAAACTGAATTAAGCACTCAAAAACTTAAAAATGAATTAAATAAAGTGAGGCAACAGTCTTAGAATTATACATCTGTAAATTAGCATGATGCAAAGGTACAAATGTTAATTTCTATTGAGAGGTGACATGTATATATATGTGTACATATATAGAGAGAGATTTTTATTGCTTTTATGCTGCTTTATAACAGTGTGCAATTTAACTGGGAAAATCTGTTAAACAACAACAACAACAAAAAATACTAAACCAACAACCTGTTCAACAAATACACTTAAAAGAATAAATTGTATTTTGTATTTAAATTTTTAGATTTAGTTTATATTTTTTATGTTAACAGTTTTTTGAAAATTGCTATATTTCACTGTTTTTACATATTTTTTCTCACACCACTCATTGCCATTTAACAGTGTTTAATAGTCTTTCTTTCTTTCTTTCTTTCTTTCTTTAACAGTGTAAAATTGAGCACTCGATGTAAAATCTGTAATATAACAGTTAATTTCTTTTCATAGATATGGAATGTTAGTGTTTTAAGATTTTTTCTAGTAATTTTCATGTACAATATTTAATTTAAAAACTACAAAAAATAGGAAAATCTGCAAAACAAAGCCCAAAACAACAACAAAAAAGCAAATTCTTTGTGAAAAGTTTTGTATAATTTAACAAAACAGGAACAATCCGCAAAATAACAGTGAAGTTTTTTTGCCCCAAAACACTATTCTATTGTATTTTTCCTGACCTTCTTGGCATATATATATATATATATATATATATATATATATATATATATATATATATATATATATATATATATACATATATATAAGGATTTTTATTGTTTTTCATGTTGTTGTTTGCAGTGCAGACTCTAGTTTAAACACATCAGGTCCGGCGTGTCGCTCGTCTCTTCTGCGGGGGGATTTCAAGTTACACATTCACCAGCCGGGATTTTTCAGTGCGGCAATGACACTTTGACATGACCAGCATACTATTTGCTTCCCCAGCTAAATATCTGCTGCTGATCACCTGCCCTCCTATTGGGTATTAATGATGATGTCCCACCTTGTGGTTAAGCATAAAAATAACACGCTGGCCCCACATTTCACATTAGCTGCAAAAAAAAAATTAGCACTGTGGCTGGTAATTAGCCACCACAGCTAGCTAGTTTTATTGATCCTGCCGGGTGTCTTCCGATGTCAATAGCGTGGGACACTGCTGGCATATTAGTTACGACTTATGTTAATTATGTAGGATATTGTTGTGCTTTTCCATTTCTTCTCCTTAAACTACGCCGTCTCATACGCATCATTCGAAACGCCATGCTTTTACTTTGAAGGCTCTGGACTTCCTTTTTTCAATTTTCATTGTGCAACTTGGATAAGGGGAAAGCGGTCGCTGTGTTGTGCAGAATTGCTTTTCACTCCATACGTCAATGAAATAGGAAATAACCCCGAAAACGAGTGTTTTCTTTGTACAGTGTGAGCAACAACAACGAATTATACTACATGCACGGACCTCAAAGCCATGCTGTTCCTGTGTAACAGAACTTGTATTGTACATAACAAGTAACCTAGTTTGAGTCATAATATTGTCAGATCTTACTTGTGAAAGGTGATCCCATGGGCTCTTATTTGGAGGCTACGCTCATTAGAGCAGCCGTATGCCGCACAAAAATCTGGCATTTTCACGCTAGGTTCTAAGAATAAAAATGTTAAGATGTTTTTAACAAACTAAACACAAATGATGTGCAACTTAAGTTATGTTGAAACGACAGAGTACTTAAAATTTCTAAATCAACTTTGTTATAAGACTAAGGTCTCAATCAAAGTCTCTTAACAAGCAAATAAATACAAGCACAACCACAAAGAATGTAATTTCGCCTAAAGATTAGGTTCTCAAAAAACGTTTGTCTCAGGAAAACCTAATAATTGAAAATCAGATTGTGTTCTCAGCCTTGAGTAGCCAGGCAGAAAAGACACACAACTATGCCGCCTTTTTCAAAACGAAAAGCTGCGATTTCAACATTTGGCCTGAATCATAGCCACGTTAATAAGGTTTGTAATAAACTAACCCGTTTGTAAATCAATCAAGAATTGCGCGAGTTATGAGTGTTAAAGTGAGGAAATCATCCACTTTACCATTGACTACAGTACAGCGCACCAGTCAGTCCCCTGATGGCCGTTTCCATCCGGACTCTTTTCTGAACGGACCCAAACCTCGTATCTGATTGGTTACGCAGCCCTCCAATGACGGTAGGAGGAACAGGAATCTGATTGGCTGGTGGAGTTACTGAAGCGGTGATGGCGGAAGTTTGTGTGCTGTTATGTTTTCAGGGTTACTAAATGTGAATTAAACTTGAATTAATTACTTTAATGTGATAATTTGCCGGTCTAAAATGGCGACGCTTGTTCTGGACAACGGAGCGTACACGGCGAAGATCGGATACAGTCTGGAGAAAGTCAGGTAGGAGCGGCTGTTAGCATTGAAGCTAACGGTGCTGCTATTTTTTTTCCTGTTGCTAATTTAATGATGATAATAAACAGGCCAACAAGCTAAAAACAGAATGTTCGAGAAAAAGTCAGCTGAAATGCGGTTAAATATGTGCACAACATTTGGCGCTACCCTCTAACACAGCACTGTTTATTTCTTTTGTACTAAAAAGACCCTCTACGCCAGGCTCCGTTCAAAAAACGGTCTGTTTTAAGGTTTTCAGTGCTCTTTTTTTTTTTTACAGAAACTCAGGATTCAGAGCAACTTTAAAGACCAAATACAAACCCTTAGAGGTCCAACTGAGTAATATCTACTTGAAGTATATCTGTCTAACACAACACTGTTATTTTCTCTTGCACAAAAAAAGAATAACCCACAACACCAGACTCCATTCAAAAACTGTCAAATTTGAGATTTTCAGTGCTCATTTTTAACTTAACTTAACTTAATATACTCAGGATTCAGAAGACCTTTCAGGACCAAATATACGCCCTTAGTGGTCCAACTAAAATGTGGTGTAGTAAATACATAACCTTTGGTATCTCTAACACAACACTGTTCTTTTCTCTTGTACGAAAGAATACAACCTCAATGCAAGATTCCATTCAAAAATCTGCCGATTGTATTTTTTTTCTGTTTATGATGAAACTCACGAATTATAACATTTTTAAATACCAAATATAAAAACCTGAACTGAACTATAATTCAGTGTCCAGAAATAGGTTCTTTATATCAGCGACGCATCAAATCAACGTGTTTATATAGCTCATGTAAAACAACAAACACTGACTCAAAGTGCATTACAGTGAGTAAACAACCTTATATTTTTGTGTATATTTTATATATTGCAGTCATACTGACTAAATATTAAGGTTAAGCTCCTAGGATTTGACACAAGCAATGGCCAGAAATTGCAGGACAGCTCACAAAAGTTTGTCTGTATGGTCACAGACTCATTTTCTTTACTGTTCTTGGCATGGAAGTTTTGTAAGCATTGGTAATGTCATTCAGATAGGATCTATTTGATTCATGTTACTGTGAGAATACTGTGTATGACAGAGATACGTTTTCACATTTTTTGTAAAACTCATTTTCTTTGCAATTTTTGAACAAATCCAGAATCTGAGAATTCTTAAGGAGGGAGTACACCTTATATTATGCCTTCAAAAAATCTAAAAAAAATGTTAAGTGCTTAAACTATTCATTAGGCATCAAAGAAACGTTTAGTTAGTGACATACAACAGCTTGGCAAGTACTTGTGCATGGTTCACAATCTTTATCTGCCATTTTCTCAAAATCTGTATGTTTTGGGACAGGCGTTACATAAAACCTAATAACTTTTAAACTATTTGAGCAATCATGCTGATTTTTTTCACAGATTGTTCTTAAGACAATACTTCTTAAAATAATGGATGCTTTTTTAAATACGTTATAATTTGACCACTTAAGACCATTTTCATTCTGGGGTGAAGAGTTATTTATATTGAAATGGTTGCTGTGGCAATAACAAAAAGAATTATCCCCAAAGCACCCATTATTTGTTTTACAGTAGGTTACTCTATCAAAAGGTATAATAGTCATAAACCCAAAATTTATGGACTCTGAGTAGATAGCATCAAAAGATTGGCATGTTTATGACAAGATTTTGTCCCCAGGGATCACTGCATGTAACTTCTAACTGTTAAAATGATAATTTGCAACTCATAAGCTTTAAAATGATGTGTAGCATGTTAAACTGGGTCGTATGAAACATTGTAAGAGCCTATACAATACAATGGCTTTGCGAACCTGTGAAATAAGGTGTACTCCCCCTTACACACAAACCTGAGGCTTGTTTGTCAGAATTTGCTGCATTCATCAGAAACTTCTGAACATCTCCTAAAAATTGATGACTTCAGGACGTATGCTTCAAGAGATATGGACATCTGAAAGTGGAATCTCTTCAATTTCCAACTTGAGATTCGTTGAAAATTTCCACTGGATAAAAAATTCTGACAATGTTGGAATTTTCACTTTTAAAATGTGGAGATGTCAGTTTCAGAAGTCAAAGATCATTCCAACAAGCAACTGGCCTCCCCTAATGACCCAAAAGTGGAAGCTCTTCTGTTCCTGCAGCGCCGCATCAGTGATTTCTTTTCTTCTGTTTCTTCCTCAGCATCATTCCAAACTGCCAGTTTCGCTCCAAGACGTCCAGATTAAAAACCTTCACGGCCAACCAGCTGGATGAGATCAAAGATCCTTCAGGTCTCTTCTACATTCTGCCCTTCCAGAAGGTGAGATAGCGCCACCTGGTGGAGCAGTTCAAGCTTTACATCAGCCCACAGGTTGTTTCTCATCAGTGTCTGTGTGTGTTCAGGGTTACCTGGTCAACTGGGACGTCCAGAGGAAAGTGTGGGATCACCTGTTCGGAAAAGAGATGTTCAAGGTGTGTTTTTATTTTCACCGGCGTGGGGAGTGTTTGATGAGCTGTGCAGACGGCCGACCGTGTTTTTCCTCGCTGCAGGTGGAGTTTGCAGACACCAGCATCGTCATCACGGAGCCCTACTTCAACTTCAGCTTGATTCAAGAGTCGATGAACGAGATCCTGTTTGAGGAATATCAGTTCCAGTCGGCGCTCCGCATCAACGGTGGGTCAAATTGTTCACCGTCCAGTGGATTCTGGACTGAGAGTTCACTGCAGAAACACACATCAGGTTTCATCTGTAAAGTCAGGGCAGGTTTCCAAAGTGCAAACTGAAATATATCAGGTGAAACTCAACATTTTCATTTACCGCCGACATTCAGCAGATCTGTCTGTGTGTTTCTGAGCAGCAAGGAGGAAAAAAATATTGCACATTTCTTTGAGTCACAAGAAAGTTTCACAAAGGAGTTATTTTACTATTCAATGAATCAGACTTCAAATACAAAATTAAATGTAAAATAAGGTGCTTTACAGACTAAAGCAATAAAAATGCCATAAAACAATACAAGCAGCGCCTCAAATATTATGTCATAGATGAAAGACTGAAAACACAAAGTTTAGGAACTGAATATGTATGCAATGAGGAAACACCAGATGGAATAAAATAAATCTAATAATCGTAAGTAAATTATAGAGAGACAGATAGGTAAAGGACTATATATGTCAAAGTTCATAAAAAACAGAACAAGAACTATTTTAAAGAATGAAGCAACAAATTAATAGACTAAAATATGCAAGTATGTGAGAAAATTAGTTCAAAATCCATATCAAAACCCGCCCTAAATAACAAAAAAAAATGTTCAAAATGATTTAAAATAAATAAATAAATAAAACCCCCAAAATTGAAAATCACCCATGGCAAAAATGACCAAAATTGCTTGAAATCTGTCCAAAAATGGCACAGAAAGACATCAGATGACCACAAATAGACACAAAATGGCCACAAATAGACACAAAATGATCACAGAGACACAAAATGACCACAAATGGACACAAAATGACCACAAATAGACACAAAATAAACTCTTTAATATTTGTACTTTCTTTCCATATGATGTTCAGCGCATTATATTTTTTCTCATTATTTTTATTTACTGCATATTTTTGCTTATTTATCTGTTTTTATGGTGGGAACTGTAGTATTTTCTCCTCTAGGTTAGTGAAGCATTTCCATTCTGTTCTGTTGTATAGATAAATAAATAGGTTCTATCAGCTCCATTAAAGCCTGACTGTAAAGGTAGATCTTGAGTTTGCCTTGATAAATGCATCAGCACAAGTCTTGTGAAGCAAAATAATGTTGATATTTTTCTGTTTTTCCGTTAGTTTTTGTGCATTTAAGGAATAATTAATTCCTAATGAAATGAATCTAGGTGTTGATTTAGTTTGATCTCTTCCAGCTCTGCAGTTGTTTCCCTCTAACTTCAGCGCTGAGGTTTTAATTGAGTTCTCTGAGGCGTTCAGGAGCAGCTCTGAGTGTTGTAACGTTGGCTTTGTGTCCGTCCAGCCGGTTCTCTCAGCGCTCATCACTACTTCCACACCAAACCCACGGAGCTCTGCTGCCTGGTGGTCGACTCCGGCTTCTCCTTCACCCACATCGCCCCCTACTGCCGGAGCAAGAAGATGAAGGACGGAATCCGCAGGTGAGAGGACGCTGACCGGCAGCAGCTAACAACAACAACAACAACAACACAACGTTAATGACGGTTTACTGTACCTTCAGGATCAATGTAGGAGGGAAGCTGCTGACCAACCACCTGAAGGAGATCATCTCTTATCGGTAAATACACCGCTTTGTGATGGTTTTGTGTCTTTGCGGTTGTTTTGTGTCTCTTTGCGCTTGTTTTATGTCGTGTTTTTCTTGGTTTCTATCTATTTGTATTTCTTTTTGGTCTCAGTGTGGTTATTTTGTGTCTGTTTTGTGCCACTTTGGAGTGTTTCTTTTGTCTATTTCTTTTGGTTTATGTGTCTTTGTAGTGTTTTTGTGTGTCTTTTTGGTTGTTTTGTGTCTCTCTGTGGTTGTTTTATCGCTTATTTTTCTTGTTTTCTATCAATTTGTATTTATTTTTCGTCTCTTTGTGTTTATTTTGTATCTCTTTGTGGTTATTTTGTGTCTGTTTTGTGCCACTTCGGGGTGTTGCTTTTGTCTATTTCTTTTGGTTTATGTGTCTTTGTAGGGTTTTTGTGTGTCTTTCTTGTTGGTTTGTGTCTATTTGTGGTTGTTTTGTGTTTCTTTGTATCTATTTTGTGTCCCTGTGATTGTTTTGTGTCTTTTTGTGGTAATTTTGTGTCCCTTTATTGCGATTTTGTGTCTATTTGTGTTTTATTTGTGTTTATTCTGTGTGTCTGTGATGTTTTTGTGTCTGTGTGATTATTTTGTGTGTCTTTCTTTTTGGTTTGTGTCTATTTGTAGTTGTTTTGTGTTTCTTTGTAACTATTTTGTGTCACAGTCATTGCTTTGTGTCTCTTTGTGGTAGTTTTGTGTCCCTTTGTTGTGGTTTTGTGTCTATTTGTGGTTGTTTTGTATCTCTTTGTGTAGCTTTGTGGTGGTTTTCTGTATCTTTGTGGTGTTTTTGTGTCTCTTTTTGGTTGTTTTGTGTCTCTGTGGTTGTTTTATCGCTTGTTTTTGTTGTTTTCTATCTATTTTTGGTTATTTTAGTCTATTTCTGGTTGTTTTTTGTCTCTCTGTGGTTGTTTTATCGCTTGTTTTTGTTGTTTTCTGTCTATTTTTGGTTATTTTTGTCTATTTCTGGTTGTTTTGTGTCTCTCTGTGGTTGTTTTATCACTTGTTTTTGTTGTTTTCTATCTGTTTTTGGTTATTTTAGTCTATTTCTGGTTGTTTTGTGTCTCTGTGGTTGTTTTATCGCTTGTTTTTGTTGTTTTCTATCTATTTTTGGTTATTTTAGTCTATTTGTGGTTGTTTTGTGTCTCTGTGGTTGTTTTATCGCTTGTTTTTGTTGTTTTCTATCTGTTTTTGGTTATTTTAGTCTATTTCTGGTTGTTTTGTGTCTCTGTGGTTGTTTTATCGCTTGTTTTTGTTGTTTTCTATCTGTTTTTGGTTATTTTAGTCTATTTCTGGTTGTTTTGTGTCTCTGTGGTTGTTTTATCGCTTGTTTTTGTTGTTTTCTATCTGTTTTTGGTTATTTTAGTCTATTTCTGGTTGTTTTGTGTCTCTGTGGTTGTTTTATCGCTTGTTTTTGTTGTTTTCTATCTATTTTTGGTTATTTTAGTCTATTTGTGGTTGTTTTGTGTCTCTGTGGTTGTTTTATCGCTTGTTTTTGTTGTTTTCTATCTATTTTTGGTTATTTTAGTCTATTTGTGGTTGTTTTGTGTCTCTGTGGTTGTTTTATCGCTTGTTTTTGTTGTTTTCTATCTATTTTTGGTTATTTTAGTCTATTTGTGGTTGTTTTGTGTCTCTGTGGTTGTTTTATCGCTTGTTTTTGTTGTTTTCTATCTATTTTTGGTTATTTTAGTCTATTTCTGGTTGTTTTGTGTCTCTCTGTGGTTGTTTTATCACTTGTTTTTGTTGTTTTCTATCTGTTTTTGGTTATTTTTGTCTATTTCTGGTTGTTTTGTGTCTCTGTGGTTGTTTTATCGCTTGTTTTTGTTGTTTTCTATCTATTTTTGGTTATTTTAGTCTATTTGTGGTTGTTTTGTGTCTCTGTGGTTGTTTTATCGCTTGTTTTTGTTGTTTTCTATCTATTTTTGGTTATTTTAGTCTATTTGTGGTTGTTTTTTTGTCTCTTTGTTTTGGTTTGTGGTGGCTTTCTGTATCATTGTGGTGGTTTTGTCTGTCTTTGTGGTTGTTTTGAGTCTTTGTTGTCTTAAATCTCTTTGCGTTGATGATTTTGTGTCTCTTTGTTGTCATTTTTTACTTATTGTGTGTAATGTTTTTTAAATCTGTGGCTATAATGTGTCTTTATGGCTGTTTTATGCGTTTTGTAGGGTGTTGCTCATTTGGTTGGTTTGTGTGTTTTAAGTTGTTATGTCTTTCTTGTTGTCTTAAATCTCTTTGTAGTCACTTTTTGTGTTTTGTTTTTGCGTGTGTTGTTGTTTTCAGCCGTTTTCTGATAATTTTGTGTCTTTTTGTCTTTATTTTGTGTCCCTTTGTGGTCATTTTGTGTTTCTTCATGGCAGTTTTTGTGATGGTTTTGCATCTTTTTGTGATAGTTTGCATCTTTTTGTTGTTTGATGCCTGCTTTTTATTTTTATTGAAGCATCTCATCCCACTAAAAATGTTTTAATCAATTATAACAAAGTGTTTCTGTTTTTGCAGGCAGCTGCACGTTATGGATGAAACTCACGTGATCAACCAGGTGAAAGAAGACGTCTGTTACGTGTCGCAGCAGTTTTACAAAGACATGGAGATCGCACAGTAAGACGGATGCACCAGCAACCTCTGAAATCAGTTTATTTAACACAGATAAATGAGATTAAACCGTCTACATGAATAAACTGGCATCATATTTCCTGCTGTGACTAAGTGTGTTGTGTTTTCAGGATGAAGGCTGAAGAGAACACTTTGATGAGGGATTATGTTCTGCCGGATTTCAGCTCCATCAAAAAAGGTTTCTGCAAGGTGAGACGGCATCTGGCAGCGTGTTTTAAGTGTTTCACAGTCAGTTTTATTGCAAAGTTTTGACCAGGAAACAGATTTAGACTTGGTGCTGGTGCATGACAGTGAAGAGGTAGTTAAAGAAAATCTAAGGCAATCAAAAAAGTTATGAAAGTGATAGAAATGAGCGGATTAATTGTTTTTTTGTTAGCACAAAATGACCACAAGAGACTCAAAATGGCTGCAGATATACACAAAATAACCACAATGACACTCAAAATGACCGCAAAGTAATGGAAAAACAGTCACAAAGACAAAAGAAAAATACACAAAAGACTCAAAACAACCACAGAGACACAAAATGGCCAAGAAGATACTCAACATTCCCACAAAATTAAAATGAAAAGTGACCACAAAGAGACATGAAATGGCTGCAAAGACACTGAAAACTACCGCAAAGACACTGAAAACTACCACAAAGAGGCAAGAAGAACCCAAAGCAGACACAAAATCACCACCAAAGACTCAAAATAACCACAAGGAAACTCAAAATGACCACAAAGAGACACAAAATGACCACAAATAGACACAAAATGACCAGAAATACACAAAAAACAACTGCAAATAGACAAAAAATGATCACAAAGAGACACAAAATGACCACAGAGACACAAAATGACCACAAAGACACACAAAACAACTGCAAATAGACACAAAATGACCAGAAATAGACACAAAATGACCACAAAGAGACACAAAATGACCAGAAATACACACAAAACAACTGCAAATAGACACAAAATGACCAGAAATAGACACAAAATGACCACAAAGACACACAAAACAACTGCAAATAGACACAAAATGACCACAAAGACACACAAAATGACAGAAATACACACAAAAAAAACTGCAAATAGACACAAAATGACCACAAAGAAATGGAAAAACAACCACAAATAGACTTAAAATTACTATAAAGAGACTCAAAATGACCACAAATAGATATAAAACGACCACAAAGACGCTCAAAATGACTACAAAGACAGAAAAGACTACGGATAGCATCAAAATGATTGCACAGAGGCTCAGAATGGTTACAGATAAACAAAATGACCACAAATAGACACAACATGACCACAGAGAGACAACAAACAGAAAATCAACACCCACACACACTATCAGTGGGATAAAAGCTGCTAAATAAAGCAAAGAAAATCCTGAAATGAAGAAAAAATAAAGAAATGATTTGAGGGCTACAACAAATGAATATTTTGATTATTGATGAATCCATTCTAATATTAATAATAAACTATATTTCTACAGCACCTTTCAAAACGGGTTAAAAACTGCTTCAGAAAGCATTAAACTACACAAAACACTGGATAAAACAGTAAAAGAAACTAGTAAAACATTGCAACTTTTAAAAGATGACTGACAACCAAGCATAAAAGAAACTAAAGGAACCCGTTCACTGGTGCTTCTGTCCTCCAGCCCAGAGAGGAGATGGTGTTTAATGGAAAGTATAAGACTGGAGAGCAGATTCTTCGTCTGGCCAACGAACGCTTCGCTGTCCCCGAGATGCTCTTCCACCCGTCGGACATCGGCATCCAGGAGATGGGGATCCCTGAAGCCATCGTTGACTCCATCCAGTCCCTGCCTGAAGGTCAGCTGCAACCATCCATCCATCCATCCATCCTCTATACACCGCTTTATCCTCAGCTGCAACCAAAACTACCTTAATTCAGCGCTCCCCAACCTTTTTTTTGTGCCACGGACCGGGCTTTAAGGTGTAGCGGATAAATACAACAGAAAAAATAATACGACCGGCATAAAAGCTGTGGTATTTTCTAAATGTAATAACAAACATGAATCCATGTTCTACATTTATATACATTTATCCCTATTTGTTTTATTTATGTTCCTCATCTCTAATTTCTTGTTTTTTCACTCCATTTCTTACCTCGTTGTTGCACTGCCTGCTCTACGTGCCCTTTTAACTCTCGTGTCGTCCCGCGGCTCAAATTGTCCCGTTTTAAAGTTTGAAAATGTGGGAAAAAAATATCTATTTTCACAGT